>NW_009650188.1:3108753-3137728 GCF_000708025.1 Charadrius vociferus | reverse complement strand
CAGGAACTCTGCTCTGGGCTGAAGAAATCGAGAGCCTAGCAAGCAAGCCTGGCGCCCAGACTAGAGCTGGAAGTGGGATTTGGCCTCTGCTACAGAAAGACTTTGAGGACTCAGACTTAGAGGAACCCAGGGAATGTGAGGCTGTTGGGCAAGCTTCAGATAGAAGCTTTTAGTCAGTGATTCTTCTACAAAAGCTAATAAAAATACATCTTTAAATCTCCTCCAGGAAGATGTCAGAGCTCTCCTGCAGAGTTAGCAAGCCCGACACAGACCAGCTTACTCATAGGATAAGGCATAGGGGTTTAAGTCCTACTAGGAATTCGTATATCCTGCAAGCTTACTGAAGGAGGTGCTGCTTACTCCATGATGTGTATAAATCTATGTGCATGAGTTTGTGTATATATATGTATGTGTGTATCACTGTGTATAAGCTTATGTATAAGCTGTTTTCTCCCAATAATTCAAAAATTCTGCCTTCGGCTTTGCAGACTCCAGGATCCTGGCCAGCTGGAGCAGGAGAGGCTGCCAAGTCCGTCAGGTTGATGGAGCCAGCAGGCTGCTCCACCTGACTGTCTGGAAGCATTCTTTTGCTCTCTTGGGAGGTTCCCAGCGCGTCTCCATTTCCTCTGAAAGAAGGTTCATCCATGGCTGCCAGCATCTATGTCAGGTCTTCTTTCCATGGGTGCTGCGGCTGCAACACCCAGAGACCCATGGCCCTTCTTAGCACTGTTTAGCCATCTCCCAGCTGCACAAGCCCTGAAATTTTCCAATCTGTAGCTAATGAAACAGATGAAAAGACACAGGCTCTTGGCTAGTGCTATAGCTGCTTTATAGGGATAGAGGGGATGATCTTCTCAAGAATACTTTATATCTTACAACCTGGTGAAGACAGTAACAAAACATTTTGCTGCTCTTTTAAAGGAGAAGAACTTCTTTGTCAACAGCTGAGAAGATCCTGAAGAATTCCAAGGTGCATGAGGAGGTGACAAGGGGACAGATGAAATTTATGTTATTGTTAAGTTTCTGTGCTAATCTCAAGAACGATCATGCTGAGAAAGTAAATCCTTTGCAAATGCTCGTGAATCTCTGGTATTCAGGTGCCCTGCAGGAGAGACACAGAGACACCGAAAAGATTTTCACCACTTGATCTCAGCATGTGGCTCTCATACGGTGCTGTGTTCTGCATGCTCCTTGCCTGGGACAGTGTTCAGAACAACTTGGATTTTCAAAAGTGATCTGTAGAGAGGAGAGCAAGAATATTCCTGTTTTTCCCCCTGCCCAGGCTAAACAGATTGCTCCAACTGCACCTCCCCTTCTGAGTCCTCCTCCCAAGTACACATGAAGGAAGCTTTTTCACAAGACTTGGAAGCAGAGGCTTGCACATCACTTGCATTGACAGTTCTGTTATCCATCTGTAGTCATGCCCTGCTGTTGTACTGTCTAATGAATAGTGTTGTCCCTTCCTGTGTTTCAGCCTCGTTTTCCACTTGAAAGTGCTATCCTAAGTGTGTATGCAGCAGTGAGGTGGAGCTCTGAAACAGGGGAGATGGATGGCAGAGAGAAAGGAGAGGTGGAAAAAAGTACCAGCCGCAAGCCCGGGGAAGTTCAATGAATGCATAATGTGTGTGATTGTGAAATGTGTAATACGTAGCAGAGAGCAGCCGTACTGGTTCTGGCTGACTCAAACAGTAGGTCTTTTCTACCTGTCATTAACATGTGAGATGTTCACCTGGCAAGGAAATCTGTCACTTTTTGTTCAGCTCGCTGTAGCTTGTCATACACAGAAAAGACATACAACTCCATGCTCTTTCTCTCTTTCTTAGCATAGAGGTTCCCAAACTATGGCAAAGATCCCTGTCAACCTTCTTTATGTCTTTTGGAGCACTTACACTTTCATTGTTAAATTTTGAATAGAGAGTCTTCAAGAATGGTTGGTTCTCCAGACCAACTACAAACTTTTATAACCTCGTCAGCAATCCATGAACCAAGGGTGGGAAGTTCTGTTTTGGCCAAAAAGATGCCAATTTTTATCATTTTCTCTTTGATTTTTTAAATATAACAAGAATTCTGGTGAAGACGAATTGCATGTAAAAAAGGAGTTAAGGATTAATGAAGAAGCAAACGGGAGGTCTTTTTTTGCTTACGTGGAAAGGGGGAAAAATAAAACGGCTGCTTGTGGAAACATGGAAGGTCTCCAGTATAATGACTAATAAGAATAATTTCAAATATATTTTCTGAGATCTGAACAGTATTTATATGCAAATACTATCTCAGAAGGTAGTGGAAAAAATCAGTTTTCCTAACTTTGGCTGGGAAACAGAATTTGCAGTTCTGGAAGACTTAAGATTTCCATAGGAACCAGATGAGATGAAGTAGAAAGACTTAACAGAGGTGATTAAAAAGTATTTTGTACTGAAAACAAACTTTCTAGCTGAATGACATAAATCACATTTAAGGGAGCAAATGGCTTTCTAGCAAGTTTAAAAAAACATGCCAGTATCTGCCCTTTGGTAACACTGTGTTAGAAAGCCTTAGAGAGAAGAGCGCTAAACTGCAGAGCACAACCTTGGGGGAACCCTGGGCACATCTATGGGGTGGCACAGTGAGAAATTTGGGGTCCTGTTAATATTCAAATACATGCCCCAAAAAACCCACCCTTGCTTCCTAAATCAAGAAAGGACCTTCATTATTTTCCCTTATTCTGAATAGAAGTTGGAGGTGAGTCATGTCGGCAGAACACTTCATCCACACTTCTGATGTTTGGGAGTTTTAATGAGAGAAGGAATTATGAATGATATCCTGCATTAAGGATTTGACTAATTTTGTGTTTTGTTTTGGTTATTTTAGCAGCAGTAATTTTGTGGGGTTTGTACTCACCTTCCCAAAGAATGGAGTCATCACAAACAAGCAAGCTAATTCCTCTGCAGTGCTATTTCTGTTTTGCTTTATTAGTGAGCTAAAAAAAAAAAAAAGCTTTGATCTACTCTCCAGCTTGATATGTAATGAGATCTTTTCATCAAACTCTGCTCTTGGTTGAACTTGTATTAATCTCAGCAAGATTAATGCAGGTATATGTTCTTATGCGTTTCTGCACTCAAATGGGATCTTGAATTAGACCTTGCTGGTGCAAGTTCAGTGGACACCACTGCAGGGACAGAGATCTTTCTATAGAAAATTCATTGCAGGATTGGGACATAAAAGCAAATGCATTTGGCCTGAAGCACAATTAATTAATGCATGGCTAAAACTTGCTTATATGTGTTGGTCCTTCTCCCATTGAAGTTGATGGCAAAACTCCCATGGAGTTCAGCAAAGTGAGATGGAATCTATACAGAAATTATTTTTCCCAGAACAACTTTGCAATAACCAGTGGATTTGCAAACTCCTCACTCTGACACACTGAAATAATTTGGGACTTTCATTCCATTTTGCTTTAATTGGACTTACACTACATCTGAGTCTTCCTAAGTGAGTTGCTGTGCCTAAAATATGTGCAGGCATGTTTGCACTCGCAGAGGGAACATGGAGGTTAAACTAGAAGGCGAGGTTATATTAGCAAGGATATTTTCTTTTTATACTGCTTCCAAAGGCAACCCTGGTTTGGGCTTACCACTCTGGCTTGACCGCTCTGTGCCTCTCCGTACCAAATCATGCTGGGATTTGATGATAAAGCACATCCTCTTTCCAGGAGCCAAGCCAACCCCTACATCCTAACTCACTGGTGTTCTGGTACCTTAGGCACTTTGTGGTCAGAAGGCAGACTGCAAATGCGGGTATTAGCCGTGATGATGCTGGAACGTCCAAACCCTCTGCAGGAAGAAAAGAAATTTCTTACAGAGCTGCTGTTGGCCATTGGATTCCCAGTTCCTTCGTTTTTATGTTTCTCGGACTGTACCAACTGAGATAGCTCTTAGCTGGATACCAGCATTTGCAGGGCCTGATTTGGTTCATGTCTTCTATAAAAATTTTCCATCTCTGACCAAGGTATTTCAGATCAGGGTAAAAATGTGAGTAAATCAGAGCTGGCATCTATCCCAGACATATCAATTCCCTTAATTCCCTTTTTCCTGTGGCTTTGGGACAATCAAAATAGGGAATGTTTCCATTGCTATACCTTTATGAAAGTACAATATGTGAACGCTATATCCTGAGTCCATCTAGTGTGTTTCCTTACCTTGGTCGTTACCAACTGCACAGCTTTCTCTGGCAATTATGTGAAACGGAGCACTGCAGTAGAGTAAATCTTTTGGCAGGGCTTGGTTCCAGGGAAGATCAAACCCCCCAACGTGACAGTTAATGAAACAAGGAGAAAGAAGAGGGAAGCTATCAGTCCCAGCCAGCCAGCACTAACAGAGTCCGAAGGCAACTGGAGGTGCCAAGGTGTCTGCTTGCAAAATTTGGAGAGAGCTGTGGGTGTCGTAGAGAGGGCTGCACCGAGGCCACTTTTCCTGGCAGGAAAAGCCACTTACGATAGCAGAGGAGCAGCGGAGACAACTCATCCTTTCCAAGAGGACACATACTCCCTTTTTCAAGATATAGAAGAAGCTGGCATTATTCTGCATCCCTTGGGCAAGGGTACTTTGCTGTGGAGCTGACCTGGGTGGAGTACATGGAGCATGGCCTGGGTCCAGGGGTATAAACCAAACGCACAGGAATTGCAAGGACAGGACGGCATGAACTGAGCAGTGCTGAGCATCTGGTCCCCAGGGGAGACAACCACTGCCCTTCAGTGGGCAACGTAAAGGATTTTAAGACAAAGTGTGGCAGTCTGCTGCAGCATGAGCCATAAAGCAGAGCTGAGAGCAAGGGCCTCCTGTAACAACCCTATTTATCTCTAAAGCAGTGTTTCTCAGACTGTGATCCATGGGCCTTTGGTGGTCTATAAAACATCCAGTGGTGGCTCATGAAACAATAGTAAACCCTCTCTCCTCCCCTCCAACAGCCACAGAAGCAAGCACACAAAGAAAATGGGAGAAAATAAAAGCTACTATATATTAACTTTCAAATTTTAGTCTTTTGTTTATTTGATTTGATATATGAAAAATATACAAGTTGGTCTTTGGATTATTATTTTTTTCTGAAAAAAGGTTAATCCTTGGACTTGAGAAGTTTAAGAAATGTGGCTTTGAGGGTGCTATTTTTGGAGCCAATTACAACAGCATTGAAATGTTGAAAGATTCTTTTTGTTTGTTGAAAGATTAGGCTGAAGCCCTTCAGTCTATAAAAGAATAATAAACCCTAGCGGGATAAAATACTTCATTGCAATGAGGATACAAAAGCCACCTCAGAGTGGTATGTGGCCTGGACGGAGGCACAGGGTTGGCAGAGCTGGCACTGGTAATTACTAAAGCTATTAGTGTCCAGAAAAAAAAGATTGTGAGCTCTTGCTTTATTCAAGTTCGACAATCTAATCCTCCACCTCCTACCATCATCTAGAGCTGATTTGGTAGCATTTGCAAAATGATATGCGTTTACACAGTGTGCCCAGTCCCTGTTAGTATCCTTCAGTCTTGTACCATCTACTCTGAAAGGAGTTGTTAGAATGGAAGGATTGGCAAATTCATGTCTCATGAAATCTTGGAGAGAAAACTAGCTCTAACTGACCTTTTCTTCCTTGCCAGTATTGTCATCTGGGATGTTTCTGTTTGGGGAACCTGGCAGCGTACAACTTGCAACTGTGTAGAGTTGGCTTTTCACAGAATCCCACTTTGAAGAGTATAGTCCCTGGGTTATTTGTAAACCAGCTTGAGATACATCAGTAGCGAGGATTCTGTAGCTGTGCCTGCCTCTGATTTTGTGCAAATGATCTGCAAGTGCAGCTTACTGGAAGGTATGGCTGGGCTGAGGACCTTTTGGTAGGCTTGAAGAGAGGTAGGAAGTCCAAGGTGCAGAGATTACATGAGAAAATAAAACTGCAGGTAGAGACCAGGCATGCTTGCAAGTCTCCTTGAAACAACACACATTCAGCAGTGGCAATAGCAAAAAGCACCTCAGTGCAAGAGGTAGGGGTGCGTGTGACACAAACAGCAGGTGACAATGGTGTCATGGGTTATGGGCAGAGAGCCCCACGTCCCTGCAGTCACAAGGAGCAAGAATTTCACAGCCAGTGAATCAGTAGAGGTGCTTCCTTGGGCATCTGCCTGAGGCCTGATGGGCAGCAGTGGGTCATGTCCAACAACCCCAATCACACTGTTGCTTGTGGAAGTTTTGTCCAGCCCTTTCCCTCCCGAGCTGAGTACTGATCCTGCTGCCCCAGCCCATTCTCATGGGATGCTGCATTACCTGTCACACTGGGATACGAACGGAGCACTAACAGAGCATGATAAAAATCACATGGCGCCTTTCGCTGTTGTCTTAGCCAAGTTTCAGTGTGATTAATGACACGATTCCTGCCTAAGCTTCCCCTCGTTCACCACGATCTTAATTCCTTTCATTTCTTTTTTGGCTGGTGTGTTATGTTGACCAGCACTGTTCTCATCTGTTAAATGCCTCTGTTTCACCCCAGAAAGTGCCCCCTCTCCTTAGCAAATGAGGTGATTCCCCTGTGTCTCTTATTTCTTCCCAGGACCATGGTGAGGATTAATAAGCAAGCATTCGCAAAGCGCTTTGTGATCCTCTGAGTAAAGGGTTTATACAAGGGTGAAATGTTGCCCTTAATACACCTTGTGCTGGCGACCAGAAGGTCAGACTGCAGCTGTATGCACTTTCTGGGCTGTGAGTGGGTACGATGTGTCATGAGCACAGAAAGGGGAAGCTGTCTTCATTCCCCGACCATGACCCGAACCAGAATTATCTCACATAGCCTTGGCATCGAAGCTTGGCTTGGCGAGCTGACAGGGATGAATCTCAGGGTGGGTGATGGACAGCTGGGGCCTGTGGCACATTAAGGTCTTAGGAAACCAGTCTCACTAGGGTTTGCAAGGCGGAGGGAAATCCACCCGCCCTTGGTGCTGTGAGTTTGACAGCAGAGCGGGGAGGAAAATGGGGGAGGAAAAAGAACTCTAAAGAAAGAAACTGGTTTCTACCCCAGGTATCAATTCCAGCAGAAATGGAAAACTAGTCTATCAGAAAGATCCTTCAAACCAAAAAAGCTGGTGTGCTGCAGGCTGCTTACGTGGCGTCTCTGCCTTTTATTTGGTTTAGTTCATCAGGCTTGCACTGAGTCGACGACATCGACTTGGAAAGCAGTGTAGACCCCTGGGCAGGAGTAAGGTCAGGGGACTGCTGGCTCCTGGCTCCAAGAGCTGCCCTAGGGAGGGAGCTGCTCCCTGGGCTTGTGTATCCGCTCCTGAACTGCTCTAGGGTTGCCATCCCTGTGTCTGGGTGACTCAGGTAACTCTTGACAGAATTGTAGGAAGCTCTGACTCCTGCCTTGACGAGCTTAGGATCAGAATAAGAATGATACGACAGACCTAATCTGCACCTACTAATTTGGCTAAGTTTTGAAACTCGCTTCCCCTTCACACTGAAGCAGAGCTGTAAAAGCCGCTGGGTCTGTGAAATCGATGAAGCCAGCCTTCCTACGTCTACCTCCTGGTACCTAATAAAAGTGAGGTTATTCATCTTCTCTTCACTTGTGCCCCCAGTTTGGATCTCTCTCCCCCATATCGGTGTTTTATTGTCATTAATTTACTGCTTCTGAGATGTCTGACCCTTTGACCAAATGGGTTTCAAAACTTGCCAACCAGTTCAAAACCGATAAGGAAACCCAGGTAGAGGGTTAGCACATCAGTGATGTTTCCTTAGGAAACTGGCCTGGAAACCCGTCCAGCCCCCTTCCACCTGCCCCGTTTTGGCTTTTTTTCAGCTCAGCATTGAAGCTCCTTGGTGAGCAGCAGCTCGCAGGAGCGGAGAGACCAGCTCTACTGTGTACAACCATCACAAGCTGCAAGGCAGCCCAGCGCAGGGCTGCTAGCTCCAGCCAGCCCAATGTTTGCTCCAGCTGTGTAGCATTCGGAAGGCTGTTTTGGGCAGCCGTTCCCACCTGATGTAGCCATCCTGCATCCCCTTCTCGCCACTGCACCGCTGATGGACCCGGGCTAAGCAGGTGATGTTTGAATGGCTGAAGTTTTATGGACGGGTCCTACTTTTATCAGGTTGTATGGGTGGTGTGCCAAGGGCAGCATCAGGAGTGACTTGTTTAATTCTGACCTTTCAGATTTCAAGGATTTTGGATTTAGAAGTGGTCTGATGAATCAGAGCAAACTATAACTTTAGGCCACCTCTCCTCCCGGTGTCAGCTGAGCACAAAAGCATATGAAAACATGCATATACATGCGTACGCACACACACACAAGAACAGTGCTGTCTGATCGATCCTTTTGATAGCAGGAAAGCACAGTCCTCCCTGGGTGATGGAGTCAATCATCTCGATAAAGAAGAGCAGTGGTGAGAGGGATGCGGGTTGAGTCAGATGCTTTGCTGGGGGCTGAGAAATCAGGGTGGAAGGCAGGAGTTTCCAGGACTCAAATTAATTGCAGGGAGGGGGCTTTCATGGAAGGAGGAGAGGTCAGTTATGCTGGATAATACCTCGGCTTCAACTTTTCTAGGAAGCTGCAGCCCAGAAGATGCTTTTCCCTGCCAAGCAAGAGCCAGTACAATGACACCCTTCCCCCAGGCCTCCACCCTCTGTAATGCAATAATTGAAAAGGAAGATTATTTTTATTTCTGTGCCACGCATTAACGCTGCAGCTGCTGGAGCGGCGTTCCCGTGCTGGATCCTCACTGCCACGGCAGAGCAGCAGTACCGTGGAGGAACGTGCCTGCAGCCTTGACTCTGCTCCCTGCTCCGGGAATGCAGGGTCGAGTGAATGGGGCAGCGCCGCGCTGGCCCCTGAAAACCACTGCCGTGCTGGAGGGAGCAGCAAAGGGTGGGAGCCGCCTCTGTGCAGCTCACATCCCTGTCCCCTTAGCTCATAGCTGTTGAGCTCTGAGCTTGCACAGAAAGGCCTCTGCCTTTTCCACTGCGCTCTTTCCTCCCCTGTTGCCTTCCATGTCCTTTTTATCACTGCAGTGGGTCCGGGCTTTGTGGATCAGACTGGGAATCTGCTCAGAATTAAAACCACCCCATGGAGGTTGCAGCTCAGCCCCCGGCAGAGACAGGCTTGTGGGGCGGTGAAGTTTGAGTTTCTGTCTTACGGGATTTCCAAAGGTGTGCGCCAACCCCAGCTCCCAATAACCACCCAGGGGCTGCCGACAGAAGATGGAAATCCACCCACATGGATCAAAGCCCACTCTCCTCCTGCCTGGGGGACTGCGGAGAGCCAGGGGAGAAGGTGCTTTTTGGGCACCAGGGAAGCATGACTTGGTGACACCACGTCTTGAATTTCTCCACTCTGTCCTGTCACTCTTTTTAGGGAGCTGAGGAGAGGCGTGCGGTCTGGGAAGCTGCTACTCTTTTTCTCTCAAAGACCAGCTCTGCTTGCTGATCCCCGTGTTTCTCTTTAACCAAGCTCCATTCTCATGAAAATAACCTAAAGCCTGTAGCTATGGCAAAGCACTACACGACTACTGTGCAAAGAAATTAGATTAATCCCTGACCGCTGCCCCTGCAGAGACCTCGAAACATTGCCGGGCTTGCACCAGTGCCAAAGCGGCTGCAATTGTTCACCCTGTGCCCGGAGGTCCCTGGGCAGCGGCCGTGCAGCCCAACTGCCGCCCGTTTCGTCACGTGCCATCCATCACGCCGGAGGGACAGGCAGTAATGTCATTGCGGACATCCCTGGTGTGTCACAGCCACTGGGACTCCTTCCACGCAGCTTCTTGGGTCCCGCTGCAGGATGGGCGAGGGTGGGAGCCGGCTCCGCAGCTGCTCGTGGCAAGCAATGCTACTTTCATCATCAAAGAGGGACCTCTGGCAGCATGTGTGGGGATTAGCGTCAGATCCTTCCCTTGGACCAGAAGCTTTGAGGTCTCCCAGCTCCGTCCCATCACCTTCACTGGACGTGTTTGCCCGAGCTGTGCCACCGCTTCTCTGAAATGAAGGAGGGTGGCCACAGGCTTCCTTGGCACAGCCACCGAGATGCACCAGGGGATCGGGACCCTGTCCCCCATATCCAAGCAGTACAGGCTGGTGGCATGAAAGGGTTAAGCCATGTTGTTGATTGTCACATGGTGCTGGGAATGCAAAGGGATCGAGAGGCTGGGGAGCCCAGCGGCTGCGGCACATCTTGACTGCACATGTGGCCTCTACCACAAACACTTCAAAGTGCTTCCCTCAGACTGACGGAACAGCCTGACGCCGACTGTAAATGCCCTTGACACGCAGAGTGGAAAATATCAAACGCTTCGGCGTTCCCCCCGAAACGCAGCCTGTTTTCACTGGGGAAGGCCTTAATGAACCTGCGCGGGAGAGGAGGAGGGAGGACGGGGAGGACGGGAGGTGCGACGGGTGGTTCTCATTTAGCCTGTGTATGGGTACGCGCCAGCCTGGGCAACTGGACTTAATCTGAGGCAAATCCAAGCGCTCGAGGACATTTTAAGAGAGGCCGGGACATCAGCTCCAGGCGGCTCCATGTCAAGACCCCACTGCGCCTTCCCCCGCCTGCCCTGAACTGCGCCAGGAGGAACAAAAGGGTTTACAGGCTTGAGGTTTCTCTCTTTCCTCGAGGAACCCCTACCTCCTCCCATGCCCATGCTGCTGCTCCTCCACCATTCCCGGCCCTGAAATGTCCACCCTAACTGGGTTAGTTCACAACACTGGAATCCTCTCCAACCCTGACGCAGAGCAAGCGCCAGAGGAAGCCTTGTTGCCGCCCCATCCCTCTCCTGGGGCTGTGACATGGGGCAGACCTCTTTGCCCTGTTTGCTCTAAGCAGGACAGACTTCTCCTGGGACACGGTCCTGCGCCAATGAGGAGGAAAATCTTGAGCACCACAAGGGCAGATCTTGACCACCAGTAGCATCAGGGAGTCACTGGGGGCCCTGTGCTGTAAACCTGCCCGGGGACAGCATCAGCCCTTGGCCCTCCATCACATGCCAGGACATGGTTGGGGGTGCTCATGGCGGGGTTTCATATCATATCGGCTTGTTGGGTGATGCCTGCTTGGTCAGTGCTCCGTGCTGGGGCAGGCAGGCGGCCTCCAGCCATGAGAATGAAGGTCTGTGCCCATCCCACAAGACATAACCCCATCTTGTGATAGAGGACACCAGCCTTCTGGTTGTGGGAGGGACCTGCAGAGTCACAAAGCCCAGGGAAATGGCAGCACCTACAGTGTTTGGTTTCCAAAACGACTGATGCCACCCACAGGCTGTGCCTTCTCCTGGCCAAGGAAGGAGAGCATGCCACGAAATAGGGATGGCCAGATTGGTCAACCCTGTTGGGCCAGTAAGTTTCTCCAGCCTACTCCCACATTGCCTCAAGACATAAACACCATGTTTGCAAGTCTCACTGCAACAAGATAGGGGACAACCCATCTCAACTGATGGGTCTGGCTGCTGTGGCTGTGTAGATGTTGTCAGCCAGCAGTCCAAGGGCACAGGGGAACATGCCCCAAGGCTTTGAGGACATTTCCCCAGGTTGGGGGCTGAGCAGAGACCCCCATCCAGGGAAGAAGCACCGTGTTCTCCTTGCTGCATGGAAGCCAGCAGGCAGAGGGCAAAGCGCTGCCTGTGCTGGTAGAGAAGACTTGAGGTACTGAAGTGTGGCTCTTGACCAGCAGCTTTTGACCTTGAACCAGCATCAGAAAGACACAAAACGTCTCCAATGGTCCATTTTGAGCATGTTCCCTGCAGAGTCGAGGGGAGTATGAGTGCCAGTGATGGCCAATGGAGCAAATGTACACAGGCAGACACAAATCTGCCCAGCCAGATGCTGAAGAGGGGACAGAAAGACGATGGGCCTGTGTGCGGTCTCCTTGGCTCCAGCACAACACACATCACTGAGAGGCTGAACGGGGCTCCGATGACTGTAGGCAGGGATCCATTGGTTATGACACATTTGGCATGAACGAAATTGCCTCATAAAATACTTCTCAGATCAGCAAGAACTTGAGGGATCTCAGGAGGGAATTGAAGGAGAGGAAAGTTCAGACGATCAGCACAAAGATCCGTCTTCATATCTTGGAAGCAAAAACAGACAGGGAAGGGAGACCACCAAGGGGCAGAAGGTGTAAAGGGGAGGTAAAATGAAGGTATTTTAGTTCATGGAGCATCGGTTCCATTTTGTGAGGGAGCATATGAGCTGGACCACCTCCATCTCCCTGGGAGAGCGACCAATATTCTGGATAACAAATGAGGTAGAGCACTTAAGAAGGCTTTAATGGAACATCTTTGGGGAGCAATATTAAGAGGGTAAACAGAAGACGTAGGCGCCACCATAAACTGCTGACTCCTGGCAGCACAAATGTTAAAAAGCAAACCTAGAAGCCTGGGCAGTAAACAACAGGAGGTAGAAATATCCACCGATGGAAAAAAAAAAAAAAAAAGAATGGCTTGGGAGTTCTGAAACCTTATGGGAAGATTTACCCACGAGTAGGCTGTTGTGATCATACCCTCTGTTTGAAAAAGATGCTATTGCTTTCCTTAGTGTTGCTGGCTTTTTGGAAGGGCAGGAGGTGAGGTGCCTGCTCTCTGATGGATCACGGGAGGGGACTGTGAGGGCAACTTGGCTCAGCCGCTGTGCGCTCAGCCTGCCGGCTGCAAAACGTGCTGGGGAACAGGAGGGGACAGTGCCCGAGGTGGTGGGAGCCTGCTCTGGGAGAGTGGGAGGCGGGGGAGATTGGGTCCGGCGCTGGTGAACCCCCTGGGCACTGCCGGAGCCGACGGGGGATGGCAGGCTGGCACAGCCGGGGTCCTCCCGAGCCGGTCCCCGCGCTGACAGATAAAGATGGATTGATCGCTGAGTTGCAGATTGATGACTGCTGTCAGCTGGTGGCCTGCCTCACCAGCCAGGGAAGGGAAGCAGACTCCATGCCCAGTCCTTTTAAAGGCTTTTTGCCTCAGGATATGATTTATTGTTAGAAAACAAAGGATGTTTAAGAAAAAAAGCCAACACAAAATAAAACATCTCAATTGATGAAAGCTGTCTTCGGTCCCCAGTGGCTTTCCCCCCTCTCCTTGAGCCTGGGAGCAGAGGAGGGATACATCCCCCCCACCCCCCCCCGGAAAAAAAACCCAAACCAGCTTCCTCTGCCTTTTAGGTATGCAACTCTCCAGTCTCATGATGGGCAGGGACTCCATAACCTATTCCCAGGCTGTCTCCCTGCCAGCGAGCATGACACTACATGCAAACCCAGAAAAGCTCTGATCAGTGCTATTTTTATGTGATGAGGGACCGGATTTTTAAAAGCACAGAGGTGCCCAGCTCTAACCCCCGGTTGTGGAAAAAGAACAACTTGGCCTGTGCTGAAAAGGAGTAAAAATAAGGAGTGGAGGGAATCATTTAAACAAAATTGAATGCATGATAATCGGGAAGTGTTCAAGGCTATTTTGTGAGATGCTGTAAGAAAACTGCTATACTACTGCAACTACTATTTGGAAGCGTGTGTGCTGTTTTGCCCAGCTAAAAGAGAAGGTGGAAGCAGTGGTATTGTAGGTTTAGCATATACATATACTTAGATGAATACCATTACGGGCATAAATATGTAGCACCAATGTGCATGCATGTTAATGGTTGATGTTAATGGTAAATAAAAAAGGAGGAATCAGATAGCGGTGTGAACATGGAGGCACCTGGGAAGAGAAGCTAAAGGCAGGAGCGAAAAATCTCTGGCCACTAGGGTTAATGATAATAAGAAATTGTTTAAATGTATCAAGAAAAGCCAAATCCTATAATGACATCCCAGACAATAATGGGAAAATATTCAGCCTGTGTGTAGAAGAGACAAAGTTATTTGTTCAACGTTTATTTTTCTCTTTGGAAAGAAGTAGGATGACACATTCATACTTTACGGAGATAATGAAACACTTTGTATTCTACCAGTGATGAAGCCGAATGTTAAACAGCAGTGATTAAAGTTAGACATTTTGCAGGATCAGATAACTTGCATCAAAGGATAAACAAATTGGCCCGAGAGCTCTCTGAACCATTAGTGTCAATTTTTAAACAAATCTGGGAACTCTGGGGAAGTTCCAGAGGACTGGGGGGAAAATCTAACACCAGACTAATAAGGCAGTAAATAAGATGGCCCATGAAAACAAGCAGTGTTTGGCACCGTGTAGATCCAGAAAGAGTTATCATAAGAAAAACCTTTATGGAACGTGGTCCATACGGATTCACAGTATGTTGTGTAATTAATGTCAGTCAGCTGTGGTTTGGAGAAAATAGAGCCTTTTTACTGTTTGTGATGGGAAAATGACCTTAACTGACAAGGTGGCATCATCTGTTCAGCCTTTTGTATGGCACTTGACTTACATCTGCATGGCATCCCAATAAAAAAAGGAAAAAAATCATCCCTGTACAAAACCAATGCAGTTGGGATTGGGTTTACAGCTCTATAACTGAATCAGTTGGAAATTTGGAGATGCTGCCTGGTGGTGGTGTCCCTTATGGGACCTTGCAGGGGCCTGATTAGTAAGAGGGATCGATCATTTCTGGAGAAATAGGCAGACAGTCAGGAGAGGGGTAAAGCTCTACGTGGCCAGACAGGTCACCTGAACTCTGTCTATGCTAACCAGGCCTTGTGTCTTGGTCTCCAGTCACTGCAGAGCAGGGAGCTATTGCGATGCGCCAGCATTCCCATCTGGGTTTCCTCTGTCTGCAAACTGAGGCTCTGGGGTTGCTGGTACATACCCAACCAGGAGTTGGGACGCAGCCAAAGCATGCCTCCAGATCTAAGATTTGGGAAGCGTTCTGGGATAACCTCATCTACACACAGCTTGGGTCCCTTGGCCGGGAAGACTCCCCTCAACGGTATGTGTCTTAACCCAGCTGCATGCGGGGTCTTCTGTAGCTTGAAGGTTTGACCACCTGGCAGCACAGCAGGTCAGTTCAGATCCTCAGAGCAACGTAGCTCTCTGCAACCCTCTTGGGCTCGCGAGCAATGGGATATATCAGCCAGAGCAAAGGTGCACGTGATAGCAAGAGTTGTGCATCTTTCCCAGAGCTGCCCCACACGTGTATCAGTTCAAAACCAGCTGTTCCCAGTCATGCCCCTTTATTCTTTCAGGTCGTGATAATGATCATCTCTGTTTCAGTGCGTGTGACAGTCTGTCTATTCTCTTCAGCCAAGTTTCCACAACAGCGGTATTTACAATCAAATACTTGCACCCAGAAGTACATGCTGAACTGCCGGGAGAGACGCTCATCGAAGCTGAGAGTCCAATTATTCCAGCTATGTTGTTTTCAACCTACTATGTTTTTTGGAGTCCCAGATCTTTTCTTTGAGCATTAAAGACGTCCTTTAGAAATTTCTAATCTGTGTAGAATTGCTGAGCACATATGATCTTCCATTCCTCATTCATTGTAGGAGTAGCTTGCAGTATCTTGACTTGGTGGTGGGGCAGAGGCCGTAAACCCTGGTTTAAAAAAGGGAATTGCTGAACCCTGAAGGGCATGGAGAAGGTCAGTCAAGGAAACAGCTAGGGTTTTACACGGTGCCTTTGAGACTAGGAGCTTTCAGCAGTTTGACGTTGTAGAAACACCACGCTGTGCATGGCCGGGGCACATCTGCCCACACTGAGGAGCAAATGCAGGTGGCAGGTTGGGTAGGCAGGAGGTAGCTAACACAGCACAGCATCTCCACGGGGTTGACCACCTTTCCCTGGGGAATAGTCCAGCCTGGAGTAGTGTCGTTTGTGGGGACCGGTGGCCACGACCATCCAGCTCCGCGCTGCATTTGTGGGGTCAGCAGGACACAAAACCAAATTCCCTTCCCTTTCCATAACTCAGGAATGCAAACGACCACATGTTTGGCTGAAAAATGATCGTCCTCAGGAGGGGAACAGGTCTATCATGCTAAAGGAAGGGAACAACTCAAAGCATGACGTGCAGAAATGACACCTCAGGGCTTCAAATTTGTTCCCTGTCAAAGCAGAGGAAGAAAACTGACCTAGATGCTGTTGAGGTTGACAGGTCTTAAATTTAATCTGCTCTAAAGCCAAGACATGACCCTGTTCCTGTGTGCTATAAGGCTGCAGCTGTTTTACCCATTGGCTTTTCCTACTCTCTGGTCACCTCGCAACCTTTCCAGTGGGGCGGAGAAATATTCCTGTCTGTGCACCGACTGTCAAACGTGGACTTCAGCTATGATTGTCCAGACCGAAACCCACCCCCAGGAGGGGGCTGTTGCCAGAGGATGCCGTCCCTTCTTAGGACCTGGCTGCTCTCTGCCGAGCAGGAGCCTCTCTCCAGTGCTGAGGCTTTCCTGCCCGGCAATTGCCCCTCCGTTCACCACAAAGCCTTTCAGAAGAGGTCTGGCTGATCTGGGCTTATTCAAAGCCCCCTCTCCCACCCTTGCTCAGCCTTCCTCAAAGCAGGCACATTTCTTGCCATTTGATTTTCCTGGAGCCCCAGGCTGGGGTTTTGGGGGTTGGTTTGTCTGCTTTTGCTGCTCTTGCCTTTTTCTCCCTCTTTGTTTCACATCGTGAGGCAATTCTAATTTTGGACTCTGGCTCCTGCAGCCAAAACTGGACTCTCGATCTGCTCAGAGTTGTGCCGAGGGGTCTGACCCCCACGGTCCCAGGGGGGTCTTGCTGGTGGTCGACATGATGCTTACGGACCTGTAGGCGCGAGATCTGGCTGATGGTCCTGGGGGGCCCTTCAGCTACTGCGGGTGCGCAGGCTACCTGGATCACACTTCAGCTGCAGCCGCAGGAATAATCGCAGGGTTTTTTTGTTTTACCAGCAGAGCCAAAGCCCTGAAGAAGAAAAGGTCCTGCCAAGTCAGCAGAACACATCCATCTTCCCGGTGAAGCAAACAAAAAAGGGTTTCAGGTTAATCGATCTGCCCCAAACGAAGCGTTTTGGTTTGGCCTTCCTCACTTCCCCGTCTCCTCCTCCATTCTCCCATTGCGACTGTTTGGATTTAGGATCTGCTGGATTCAACCCAAAGCCACAGAGGGGTCCAGTCCACTTGAATTAGTACTTCCCAGCAGACAAAATCCATATCTGAAAACTTGTGTGTGCTTTTAGGTTCAATAACTTCCCCTATCACAAATTCTCTCCTTTGACCTTGGTCCAAATACTTGAGCTCTGCGGGACCTTTGTTTATTTGTATAAGATGCTCTTCTCTTTCAGCGCTGATTGTTTGTCAAGGCAAGGACTATATTTAAGCTGTACCCTGTGTTTACGCAGTTGGCCAATGTGTTGTTGTGAAACCGCTGATTGAGGCCCGTTAGAAGATGGAGAGCGCTCAGCACAGATGGACTTTGTGCTTCATCCATCTGCCAAGCTCCAACCAGCCTCTGCTATTTCAGAGGCTCGTGATCTGACCAACTTCGGGTGCTGTCACGAGGATGGAGAAAGGCCCGTCTTCTCACTCAAGGGACACTTCTTGCCAAGCCTGGAGGCACTGCTGCTTCTCAGTAAAATGGTTGTAAAATGTTTTAACATGGGCAAAAGAAAAAATAAAAAAAGAAAAGACCTCCCTAAACCTTATTCAAAGGGCTGGTAGAAATGGAGTCATGGAATTTTTTGAAAAATACAAAACAAAACACAGCCTGAGGCAGAAACCCAGCATGGAAAATTGGAGCCCGGTTGAAGTCTGGCAGAATTGTAAGTGGAGAAACTTCTATTCTCTTCTTTTCTATTCTGATCCTAAAAAGCTGCCTGGTGCCTCCTCTCTGCTGGAAGGAGAGATTAGGTACGTTGTGACTACTCATCTTGGTGTGCAAATGGAAGGTGTTTGCATTCATCATGGGGATGATAATACAAGAACCCTGGAGGACAGAAGAGCGTGAGATGTTTGCCAGGGGTTGGAGGCCTCATGGAAGAAGCGGGAAATGAAGAATCACAAAGTCCCAGCTCTGGTTCAGCAACTGCTCCCATGGTACCAAAGGAAATGTCAGAATTTACCTTTCTGTCTTCCTTCCTGACTATCCTTCGGTCATGAACTAAGCAAAGAACCTTCCTACCTTCCTGAGGCTGGCTCGCAGGGCCGGTGGGCAGGTGGGGCAAGAGGGTGCTTCAAGAGTGGCCACAAGCCCATATGCCTCTGTGTCCCCATGCAAGCTATGCACCTCACCCCTGGCATGTAAAGAAGGGAGGGTGGGGGCAAAATACTGTGTAAGAGTGGTGGCAGAGGGGATGTACTTAGTGAAAACGGGGAAAATGTGGAGGGACTGAACCACTTTCCCTGCTGGGATCTCTGTCGTGTGCTCATGGTGAGCGGGGAGGGCTGCAAGTCGTGCAGTGCTGGCATAGGCAGGACCACCCGCATGCCCCAGGCAAGCCTGGCCACGTCCTGCTTTCTCCATATGGGACATCTCCGGCCAGTGACTCAGAGGCCCTCAGGAATGCATGTCTGAGACGCTTCCCCTTGGCCATCTGGGGAGCATCCTCTCCCCGCGAGTCATCCTTGCGAGTCCGAAGCCTGCCCCTTCCTCCGCCATCAGTGGACCTCAGCAACTCTGCTTCAGACATGTTCACACATGGCATCCCTCTGCTTGCTGTCCCCACGACTGCGTCTGGAGCTCCTGGCTTGTCCTGCACGGACCCAGTCATGGCCAGGCTGCTCCATCACCCTGCTGAAATGAGACTTCTCTCGCTGTCCCAAACTTGGGCTTGAGGGGGTCAGTCACAGTGATGGGTCACTCACAGGAAGAAACTAGTGAGAAACAGCAAGCTGCACATGGCCACAGGATATCTCAACACTTAAAGACAAGAAGCAATGGGCCCCCCAAAACTGCCTGGGCCGGGGAAGGCGGGGCCACAGAGAAAGCATGGCTTCTGTTGATTGATGCACAAATAGGTCAGAGAAACTGGCGGGCAGGGCAATCTATTGCCGCAAGGGGCCAGCATGAACCCCAGCTGGGGTTCATATAAAACTTGGTAGATGCTATTTTATATACCACTTGAGTTCGTTTCTCGCATTCAGATAAATCTGAATTGGAGCCAGCACGTTGCCATTTAAGCTACTCCAAATGCTGTGGCATATGAAGATGAAAATGAACTAGCAGCCTCCTGACTGTTCAGGCCCTGGGAATAGCAAGCTTTTGGAAAAAAAAAATTAAAAAAATGAAAAAAAACAGAAGTTAGGAGCCTTACTTGCAGTGTTGCCTTTTTTTAAGTACCAAGCTCCAGCTCCAAAAGGTATGTTAGAAGTCCATCTCCTGTAGGAGCCTTTATGGACTCCCTTGACCCTGGAACAAGTTCCTGCTTCTTTTTCTGTTTGCTTAGGACATTTATTCAGCATTGTCCCGACCAGGGAACACCCAGCCAGAAGGACTGGACCTTTTCTTGGTGCTCTCTTGACAAAAACATCATTCAGTCTCAGGTACTCCCTGGATGCTGCCCGCTGGTATGAAGACAGTGGAGTCTGAGTGCAGACATACCAGAAGCGGTCTGTTGTACCTGGTCTGGACGGAAAGGGGACAGACTGCCAGCTAGAGTGCCTGGACAGACACACTGTGGTTAAAGTAGTCTTGATTTTTAGATGGCAACGGTATTAAACGTGTATAAAGCAGACAGACTGGTGCTAAAGTACTTACTGGGAACATTAATAAACCATGGACCACCCTTCCTCATCATATGATGTGGTTCTGTCTATAGGCAAGATATGTAAAAACAATTTAAAATTAATTTAGCTTTTAAACCTTTTAAAAACATATAAAAACCCAAACCTTTTGATATAGGATTGGGCTGTTTTTCCAAGTGGGAAAATGTTCACATCAGGATTGATTTAATTTTTTTTTCCCATTTTAAATCATAAACAGTCCCGGTACAAGAAACAGTAGCTGTTATTGATTAAAAGTTCATTTGCCTTGTCTTTGCTGATGATTGATATTTGGGAAGGAGGGATAGAAGAAGGGAAGGGTGTTGTACTTTGGAGAGAAAAAGAAAATGTGTCACATGTTACCTGCATCTTAGAATAATGTTAGTGTTGGAAGGCGTACGGGTTGCAAAGAATAATAATTGTTTTAAGGTTCAGTAGATCCCGGTCCTTTTTGCGTGTGTGCCTGTGTTTTAATGTGTCGGACGCGCCCACTTTAAATAGCAGTGTGATGCAGGAGGGGAGCAAGGCAATTGCATTTCCAAATGGGATTTTTATGGCCCGTTGAAGGAAAGCAGCTACCCACTGAATAACACCGTGCAGTTTCCAGTGGCAGATTGTAAAGGCTTCCTTTCGTGAGCACGTGTGCTGCGCTGCTGAGCAGGCGGCGAGCGCAGGGGGTGCCACAGCACCGCGGGATGCTCTGGAGCTGGTGGCACCTCTGAATTTTTATTGGGCCCCGAACCCCACAACTGGTGCGTGAGAAACTGTGGCGACAAGCTGGGGGTGAAGGATACGGCTGGTGAGCTGCCCGTTCCCAAGGCAGGGCTGAGATGGGCCACGGAGTGGGGGGGTTGTGTCATCGGTTCCTTGCCCCAGTGATGGTGGGTGTGGGTGCACCCTTCGCCCCGAGTGCTGCTCTGCACGTGAGAAGCTGGTAGCCCCCAGGTTTTATAAAATCTCTGACCTTCCGGAAATCTCTGGTTTCAGACGATTTACGTGGAAACCACCCCAGGATGCTGGAGGTGAAAGACCCACTCGCTCTAGGGCCTTCAAAGGACTTAGACTCAATGGGGCATGAAAGGCATTTCTTGGTCAGAACATTTTCCAGGTGAAAAGGACAGATTCAGAGAAGGTGAAATTCTATGAATTCATCTCCATTCCCCAAATTGTTGAATTAAGGAAGAGGGGAAAAAGGGAAACGTTTTGCTTAGACGTTTTCAAAGCAGAATGTTTCTGAGTTTTTTTTTCTTGGCCCAGTCTTTGGTTTCAGGACCTCCTTCAGTTTCAATAAAAAAAATAAAATTCTTAAAAAAATATTTAAAACATCTGTCAAAACAGCAGCTTCTCAGTAGAACCGAAATTTGCTTTTTCCAAGACTTTATAATTTGCTGAAAATATTTGTGGCAAAATTTCTTCCCAGCTTGTTCCCAGTGCAAAATGCCTGTGAACTGGCAGGCTGTGAGCACGCCATGATTTGCGGAGCTCTTGGGTGCCTTTTCCCAGCACTTCTCTGAAGGTCCGTCAACGTGTGAAAAAACTGTGGCAAAAAAAAACAAAAAAAAAAAACCCAAAACAAATTTCCCAATAAAGGAGCACTGGGGTTGCGCCACATGTACTTTGAGACTGTTTTCATGAAATTTTATTGATTGTAAATGGAGATGTGGTATAACGGGAAGGTGCGACTCATCTCCATCAGTTTGACTTGCTCAAAAGTTAAAAGACTTCATAGAGACATTGCTGTCTCGGCTGCTCCTGCCCATCTAGGGGTTCACATTTAGGGACGATGGGGTGACTTGCTGCTCTCTCCCATGGCAACAGGGAGTGAATCCCCGTGGGGTGACTGATTTCTGGGGAGATGGCTCTAGGATGGCCCTGTCACACATTACCCACCTAACCTACCCTTCGTTAGTACTGATTTACACCTCTGTACAACGAAAGTTGACCGTACTGCTCATTACAAACAGCGAGTAGCCCAGAGGGAGGCTTTCACCTAAAAGGGAGGAGTTAAGGGTATCTTAGCCTTAGGCTAAGGTAACTTTGACTTAAGCTGATTCATTACACATTCTCTAAAAATGATTATGTCCATAAGGCACAGGCATCTGGCATTTTATTGCACTTCCCTATGTTTTGAATTGATTTGAAAGGAGAAGGAAAGAAGGGGAAGGCACTCCCCTGTCTGACACATGTGGATGTTTTCTGGCCTGCTACCTGTGTAAGGGCAGGCTTCTTTACATCCCCCTGATTTTACTGCTGCCTTTCCCATAAACAACGTGCCCTGCCTACTATTCCCTTACCCTGGGAACCCCATCTTGTTGTTGTGAAGCAGTTTACAGTGGTGAGAAGCTGAAACCCATCTGAGCCACAGATCCGGAGCCAGGGTCCCTCCAGGGACCAGATCTGCACTCATCCCAGTGGTATTGGGCGAGGGGGCAGATCCTCTGCTGTTAGAATTGGTTATCGACAGCAACGCAGCCACGCTGGCCACATCAATTCACAAGCCTGAACCTCTTCCAGTTTAGATGATGCAAAATCCCAGCCCACGGGGGTTCCAGAGTCTGGGATTCTTCAAAGTAGGACAAGTTGGACTGAAAGAGCCTGGGAATACCCCTCCCCTCCAGCTCATTAATGACTTTTGTTAATTACTGTTAACCCTTTGCTTGGCCTGGCATCATCCCCAGTGCCTCTCCATCATCCCCAGTGCCTCTCATCCCACAACAGCAGGATTGCATCCACGTTGCAGTGTCCCTTTGCATCCAGGATGGCGTCTTTTGTGTCCACCCAGCCGCACCTGGAGATGGAGCAAAGCAAGGACAGGACATCCCACCTGGCAGAGAGGTCTCAGTCCTTCAAGCAGGCGCGGGACCTGGGCAGGAGTGACAGGGGACAAGCGGCAACAGGCAAGCCCCCACCACTGCAAGGCATCGCCCCATCACTGCCCTGTCCCAAAGGGGCTTGCGGTAACCCTGACCTGCCAGGACATCGCCCTCGGCTCCCTCCCTTCTCCCTCTCTGGAGGAGATGGAGTTTCAGGCTTTGCAGCACAAGCACCCGTGCCAAATCCCCTCTCCAATGCAGGCGTTCCTAATCATGCATAAATACGGCGGTGGATATAGCCGTCTGTGTTGCTCCAGAGAGAGCCTTTGATCCTGGATTGAGAGCTCATGTTTCAGGTGTTTGGGCAAATCAAAAGTACAAAATAGAAACTCCAAATTGCCTTGTAATTTTTAAGAGGCAGATCAGGAAGACGCTGCTCGCTGGATGGGGAACAGATGTCTCTCCACCGACTTCACCACTGTCCGGAGCCGGGAGGCAAAGCGGTTCCCCTTCCCATGGGCACCTGCGAGCAGAAATGGTGGGGGTTTCAGGAATGTGTCTCAAAGCTTTACGGTTCCTGTCTGAGGAGGGGGCAAGTCTGTCTGTCCAAGCACCAGCTCTGGTTCAGAGCTAGCCCTGCTGTCCTGCTCCTTTTCACCTGTGTTTTTTTGGGACTGCAGCCCATCCGCAGCACGGCAGGCCCTTGCTCTAGGGGTTTTACCAGAGAATCAAGTACACCTGGGGAGTAAATCAACCCCCTGCAAAGCAGGTGGGGTTGGCAGCGGGATGGTCCCTGGGCCAGGCACCAGTGAGAGGCTGATGGAGCCACCTGAGGGATGATATAAAAGGGGAGGGAGGAGGGCTTGCCCTCCCTGATGTACAGCAGTAGTGGGAGATGGAGGAGGGTGGGGTGAGGAGGGCTGTGGCCAGCCTCCCCAGGGAGGTGGGAGAGCACTCAATTTAGGGACCGTGTGGGTTATTTCCAGAGTCACTTCATGGGCTTTGCCCTTGTGGAAGAGGCTGCGGTGTTTAGGGATGCTCTCACTGGAAAAGCCCCCCTCTGCCAGCTAGGGAGGATGCAGAAGGGGCACTGCATGGCAGGGGTGGTCCAATGGTGCCTCAAGGATGCAGGTATGTGAAGTGGGGGTGCACTGAAGGGGCACAGCTGGCTGCATTAGAGGCAGAATGCATACGGGGTGATGTGCCTGGACCAGGACCCCATTACCACTTGGTGATTGCCCCCTATGGCAGCAACAGGGGCGCAGCCTGGTGACCGGATGGTGCCCTGGAACAAAACCTGGTCAGCCCCCTCAGGGTGAGCCTGAGGCTGGGAGGTGCCTGGGTGCTCTGGTGAGTGTGACGCCTCACTCCCTTCGATTTGGTGCCTTGGCTGGGTCTTCAAACCACTTGAAAGGTGCCGGGGCTGTTGGTCGTTTCTGCCTCTGAGTCAGTGGAGGAGGCAAGTGGGAGTCTTGAGGTTAGGGCAGAGCCTGTGAGTCACAGCTGCTGGAGCCGCTGGGGCAGCAGCTGGGTGCCAAGATGTCTTTTGACAGAAAAGAGCACAAACTGCACTTGGCACTGATAGAAAACCTGAGCAGGGCCAGGCCAAGAGGCTGCTTAGGGGATGGGAGGGAACAGTGGTGTTCCTCCCTGAAGGCTGGTGACTGAGGGAGGTCTTGGTGCCTGGACTGTCCTGGGCTGTGTTGGTGTGCAAAAGGGCTTCCTCCTCCTCTTCCTTCCCATTGATCCGCTGCCTTGGGCAGGCGGATACATGGGGACCTGCTCCATCCATGGAACTGGCCCTTCCCCAGGCAGGGTAAGCCAATGTTTTGGAGAGAAATGGGATGTGGGTGAAGGTTTTACAGCAATAGTGGTTATTATCTTCCCTTTGCCAGAAGCTCTTGGCTGTGCCATGGGAAGCCCAGGTAACTCCGCAAGATATGATATGCAATGAATAATTCAGCAGAGAGCAACAGTGTCTGAAAGCAGGGACTGGCCTTGCTGGTGCCAGGGCTGATGCTGTGGAGAGGTGTGAAGGTCTGTGTGAAGGTGGTTCAGGACCAAGCAGTGGGCAAAAGTCTTGAGTGCTGAGGGTGGGTTGTGGATGGCATGAAGGTAGAAACCAGCCCCTGGGGCCAGTATTTTTCCTGGGAGAACTGATGGCCCCCAGAACTGGGACCCCCGCCTGGGCTTTAAGGATGTGTTGGAAAGCTCCTTGTGGAGGGTTGATCCCAAATATCCCTTATTATGTCAAAAGGGTTTCAGATGGAGGTTCCCAAGCTAGGCTGAAGAGGAGCATCATAAGCTTCACCCCTAGTGTGGCACCTACTGCTTGATGTGTTGGGGGAACTTGGATCCGTCTTGCTGGACCATGGCACAGTCTTCTTCCTTACCCTGGGGAGACCTTCTCTGCCTACTGCCCTGCAACCCCCCTGCCCAAGAGATGTGTCATGTCATCTGCAGCCCCCAGAGCATGGGATGGATCTGCTCATGCCTTGGCCTTCAGCATCTGTGATTTATGCTCTGGGCAGGAGGCCTGTCGCTGAGAGCACAGCTTGGCCACGATCCCTCGGCTGGGAGCAGACCGAGCGTCTCAGCCATGCCGAGTCTGACCTCAAGCTGATGGATGCCAGCTCCAGCGCTGTTTGTGAGACTTCAGTGTCGTGTTCCCCTAAATCCTCCTGAGTGTGGGGAGGGGGTGCAGGATGTGATGGGACAGCTGCTGTGAATTAGTCCCCTCTGCTAAATTGCCTCTGAGCTCTCCCCCTTCCCCCTCCCCGAAAGGCAAGCTACAAACCCCTCTGAGTTTATGATCTGTGAGTTCATGCAGCCTCCATTAATTTTATGAGTAGATTTTCCTATATCTACTCTCATATATCAGCCACAGGAGCAGGAGGTGGTGGCGGTGGGGGAGCATGATGCAAGCTTGGTCTGACACACATCACTGCTGGGAGGAAGGGCATGAGTGCCCAGCTTCAATGTGAGCATCAGTCCTGCCTCTGTCAGTCTTCCCGCCTTCTCCCACTGTGATGCAGGGAAGCTTTGGGGCTCCCCATGCAGCAGGTGACACTTCTGAAGTCCCTGTGGAGGAAGAGCAGCTTGTGTCTGAGGAGCCCTGGGAAGGGGCACTTGATGCTATAGGGTGATGGTTGTTCTGCCTGGTGTTCCATCCTGCAGGATAAGGGATTAAGGAAACCTCCATCCCTGGTCAAATCAGGATGAGAAATGAGAAAAGACCATAAATCACTCAGGAAAGCAATAGAGTTGATAACCCAAAAGGCTCCAAGTCCCAGAGCACGGATAGCTGAGCTAAGTCTCCTCTGAGCAGGTCCAGCTTCTGGTAAACCAAAGTAGTGTGACTTGTCCACCATGTGTTGGTGCTGCTTTAAAAAGACCCATGTATGGTAGGATGATGAACTGGGTTTCGGGTGCCCACAGGAGGTGTGAGCTGGGGACCCTCCACAGGAGCCTGGTTTACCTTCCTTGGAAAAACTCTGGATCCTTCCCCAAAGGCTTGAAGGTGGCTGAGGCTCTGCCTGTGACCAGTGCAAGTCCCCAGCCACGATGGTGCTGGGGTGAGCACGGGTCCATAGGACCTTCCTGAGGAGGGGGTATGGTGTTACCAATCTGAAGGCTTGGGAAGGAAAGGGCTGGAGGTGGCTGAGCAGGCAAGGGACAGCTTGGGGTGTCTGGGGACAGTCCCGAGCATGCTGTTGCTGTAAGCAGGGTGGAGGGAATGGGGTGGCCATCCAGGAAACACATTTGATGCGTTAAGGTTAAAGTTCCAGGGGGCAGAATAATGGGGATAATGAGAAGGGGCTGGAAAAATGCCCCTTTTCTGCTTTAATTTGCCCAGCCCAGGGAATGTAGGTGCCTCTTGTACGCAGGGAGTGTTAACCATCCCCAGAGCCCCTGGGGGAAAGGGGCCACGTGGGCAGAATGAAAGAGGGATGCAAACCCCCAGACCTCCCTATAAATTTGCAGGGTAATTGGCAGCGTTGCACTTGCTATGAAACACAAGAAGGAGCTAAGTCCTTGCACAGGGGAGAGCTTTGGGAGGAGGGTGCAAGGGAGCCTGTTGGAAACCCTGGTTGTATTTCAGGCTCAGGTTCTCCTTTGCTTTCTCTTGGGGACCAGCTGCTTGTGTGGCTCCAGCCCAGGTGGGACTTGTTTCCCCCCTCCTGGAGAGGAGCGGCTGAGGATGCAGGTGTGGGTCCTATGCCCTGGGAACTGCCCAAAAAGTCCTTGTCTGAAGCTTTGATTCCTCAAATCACTCCATGTCTGAGCAGGCTAATCCACTGGTAAATGCAGTTTAAGTTTTTTGGCAGTACATTGTGATCGCTGAGTTGTTGTGCAGGGACTGTCTCGCCCTGGGGCTGCCAGGAGCTTGGGGTGGGCTGGGGCTGGGCTGTGCAATGGGGCAGGTTTTGGGGCTGCATCCACAACGCTGGGAGAAGGTGCCTGGCTTTGCTCTGCCACATTTGCCCGTGCCAGCTCCGAGGTGGTGGAGAGCTTTCTCCATGCTGCTGGAGCAGAAGGTGTGCGGCTGAGATGAGGTTGGCTCTGTCCTGGGGGTGCCAGGGACTTTTTTTTTTCAGCAGCGCTTTGTTTCCACTGATTACCAGGGTCACTTTCCGCAACATTTTTTGATGATCTGGTCATTCTTTTTGAACAAAACCTGACCATTTTTGTTCCTCTTGCCAGCACTTTGTATCTGTTTCCCGATTGGCAACACTTGGGAATTTTTTAGCAACTTTATGTTGAAAGACTTTGGGGACTTTTTTTTTTTCCAGGATCAATTTTGCAGTGGAAAAATCCCATTTTTCATCTACCTCTGTGCATTGACTCTGACAGAGCACCCTCTCCCAAACCAACAGTAACCAAACCACAAAAATTGTTCTCAAAGAAGCAATCAAAAAGGAAAGAAAAAGACACCGACCAGGATCCCTTTCTTTCTATATTCTGAGAAAGCATGTGAATTATCCTGCTTCCAATTCTTCCCAGAACATCGTAGTAATGTTACAAATTTAGTCATAAAGCTGCGGTTGAATTATAGTTATCATTGTAAAACAATAATAACTATGCAGATACTTATTATGGTGCATTAAGTTACAATGATAGTAAATCTGTCATAATAACCATGGCAACTCTCTTAGCCGCGCAGTAGGGATCCTCCGATGTTATTGATAAAATCTGCTGAACTCGGCTGTCTTACCCTCCGCAGAGCTGCTGTACCATTTTATTGGAAATGGTGATTAAATGATGCAAACCATATCTCCCCCGGCAGTCATTTGTTCTCTTCGTTTGCGTGAAGCCCTAAAGACGAGGCATTACATGCTCTGTCATTTAACACATGGGACCAGTGATAATTGTGGACCCAGGGTGAGACTCGCCTCTCCGGGAGAGTGGTTTGTAGGATGGGCTCAGGCCGAAAAGAACAGGGCAGGGGGTGGTTTTGGCTTGATGAGTGTTTTTTTTGGGGGGATGGCTGGTGTTTGTTTGGGCTGCATGGGTTTTCTTGTATCTCTGATGCTTTGGGTGCTGGGGTGGGCTTTGGGGCCAAGCTGCTGGCCCAGGGGTGGTTCTGTGGGAGGGCTGGTGCCTGCATCTGAAACTGGGGAGATGCCCCCCTCCAAAACAGCACAAGTGTGACCACTTGGTCAGGAAGATGTTGAGCCATCCTTCAGGCTGGAGATGGTTAATAGTGCTGGGTTGCCCAGGCCAAAGCTGGGAGTGTGCTGGAGGCAGGTCGGTGGTGATGGGCTGACTCAGGCTGTGGTCAGGCTTGAACGCCCAGCGCAGAGACTCACATCGTGTGGCTGCTGCTCTGACATGTTTTATGGCCCTGTGTCGTCTTACTCCGGGTCCTGTCCAGCCCTGCCGCTGCCAGAATAACCCACAAGAAAGGCTGTTCTCATGAATTTCCCTGACTTGTTTTGGGGTGAGGGAAGATCACACTTCTTTGGATGCCTCTGGGAGCCAAACCACAGTGGCTCCTTCCGAGTTTCCATCGATCTCGTGCATGTGCCCTCTTATACAAACATGGGGGGCAATGCCAGGGTGAGCACCCCTTTACCTAGGCAGGGATGCGCATGGAGGCATCAAAAGCTTCCAGCACCTCCTGATTGCATCTGTCCAGGCTGTGACAGCTCAGAGACCCACCTGCAGTCCCTCCTGTTCTGTCCCATGTCGAATGGGGCCATTTTTACCCTAGAACAGCCTTCAGCTTTGTTAACCTGGTTTCCTCAGGACCGTGTGATTGCTGTCTGCTTTTGGAGGCTTATCTCAGATGACCATAGCAGAGGGCTGCAGTTTGCAGAGATGTGGGAGCCAGTGAGTCTCTGGGGTGGTGGGAGGCTGCCGTCGTGCAGGGCAATGGGGCTCCTGAGCCCAGCTCAGCTAGATTAGCCAGCAGAGAAGCCACACGGCTGCGCTGGGCTCTGCTTGAGCTGCGGCACGGCTGGCTATAAAGCTCAGACACACACCGGCATGTGCTGGCTGCTGTGCCCACGGGTGACGTGGGCTGCCTGGGGCTGAGGACCCAGGGGTGAGGGTGCACCGGGGAAGAGC
>NW_009650188.1:3080563-3108737 GCF_000708025.1 Charadrius vociferus | reverse complement strand
CCCTTTTCCCCCACCACTGCCAAGCTGAGCTGGCTCTTGCTCCCCCGTCCTCCTCTCTGCCAGCGCTGCCAAAAATGGGCATGTTTCTCCTTTTGTCATTTTTCCATTGTAACGTTTCGTGCTGGTTTAAGAAAAAAGGCTAATAATTTATCACTGTAATAAGGATTTTCTGGCTGAAGAAAAGCCCATTAAGGTCTTGCTGAGTATAGGAACCCAAGTTCTGTTGTGAGTGTTTATATTTTCTAATTACTCACAGATGACTCCAATTGTGTCAGTGTGCGGCTGGGTATCGGACTGTAAGTGCTAGCTGGTTTCTGCCCCATTTGTTTACTGGCTACTCCATGCAAGTCTGCCATGGTTGGGAAGAAAGTTAAAGCATTTGTCTGGAAAGGAGAGAAGATGCTGGGATGTGCCAGCCTTACCAAGCTGCTGTGGTCCTGCAGGATTCTTTCCATGTTTGTTCATCTTTAACTACCCTTTTTGCCCCAGGAAGGGACTGTCCAGGATCTGCTGCTGCCTGAGCGCAGCTGGTACAGGCCAGTGAAGTTGTAATGAAATGGGGCAATCTCAGCTCTCGCTAGGGAGAGAGCTGGCACTTCTGAGTAACACTTACCCTTTAAAACAGAGCAATTAAAACAAACGAACAAACAAACTTCCTTGAGGAAAATGTTTTGTTCATTTTTGGGTTCCGAGTATTCAGCCAAACTCACCCTAGGCTTGAAAATTGTGCTGGTGGGGCATTTTCAGTACTTCAGTGACTTTATTTAAATACTAAGTTGGGGGAAGTATGTGGCTTTCTCCATCCTTACGCTGGGGAGTTTCCCAGCTCTATGGGAAATCTGTCTGGATCCCTGTAGGTAGCAGCAGCGCAAGTGCACTCGGATCAAAGGCACATTGATGTTGCTGGGTGGGGGTGGGAATAGCTCCCATGGGATGTTGGGATGCTCTCCACATCCAAGCATCACACCTGCCTTTGCTCACGTGGATGAGCGTGTATTCCAGAGGTCTGCATAAGGCATGCCGAGCGGAGGTAAAGGCTGGCAAAGGATGGTCTGGCAGGATGGAGGTTGAATCCTTATCGCTCATGTTCTACAGACGGTGACTATCTTCCCTTCTGAGTCGCACTGCGCTCTGCTCCCAAAGACCCTCTGCAAATTTTGCTTTCAAGTGCTGGGATCTTTTCAATTTCGTGTAAGGCTTTATGGACAGATTTTTTTATCTTTACATTGCTGATCGGAAACTTATCAGTATAATTACACGAACATATGTTTTATAGGTTGCATATTAACACTATTAAATGGCAATCTGGTATTTACTGTAAGTTATATTAACTGTTACTGATTATTATTGCAACAAATACTGACATAATTATTGAATGAAGGCCATTTTAAATTGCAAACTCCCTATATATGCCACTGTGCAATACTTCTCTCTATTACTGAACTAAGCAAAGGCACTTCAAGTATCTGGACTCCTTGATGTATTTATGTGGCTAAAGGCATGATGAATTTCATCTGTTGCAAAATCTGAGCTCTCATTTAAAAATAATAACTGGGCTCTCCAGGTTGTTGGCTCTGCTCATACCTTCTTTCCTCCTTGCCTTGAGCATCGAGAAACCCCCAAATCCACAACACACCTTTCACAGTGCCTGAACCTGACCAATATTATGTAGTTTTGGGGTTGGGTTTTTTTTTCCTTTTTTGCCCAAGTCTGCGTGGACACTGGCTCAAGGGCTTTCAGTTCTCAAGGCAGCTTTCCACTGCATGGCAAGGGCAAGGACAGATGTGCCATGGATAGGGGATATTGCCACGGAGCATGATGGGCTCATCCTGCCATTGCCATGGGACTGTTTTAAGGTTGGGATCATCCGTGAGGTGAAATGTGTGGAAAATGGGGATTGCTGTGGTGTGGCACTTCTCTGTAGTAGTACCATTGGAGCAGCCCCAATGAGATGGTGCTTTACATCTGGTCTGATGGGGAGGCAGGTCAGGGAAGCTGGAAAGGTTTGGTATGTCAGGAGAGCAGACATTTGGGAGCTTGTTAAACCAGGGAAGGGGGGAAGAATATTGGTTTTATAAAAAGGAACTCTAAATGACTCAGGATGCAATAAAAGCTCCATTTCCAGCTGAGTAGATTGGGTTACACTTCGGGTTGCGGAGCTGGGGGAAAAAAAATAATCCTGTTCCTCTTGTTTGGATGTGTGTGCCGGGGTGTCTGCACAGGGATGGGGCATGACCTTCTCCTGGGCTCACGAGAGCTTATAGTGAGATGAGATCTGAGGGCTGGAGCTGCTCTCAGGGTCTCTCCTGGTCCATCCACGTGTGGGATGGCAGCAGCGCAGCCTCTGATGGCTGTTTATTAAAGGAATGTGCCTTTGATGATATAGGGCACCTGGGAGCACTAAATAATGACTTATAATGGGCCATATAAAAATAAAGACTCATTTTGTTCTGGCTGTGGCTCACAAATGGAAGTTATCATCTCTCTGGCTCTCCGAAGGGGCTGGGAAGCCTTTGCTGTCCTAGCAGTGTGAAACTTTGGGTTGTAGGACAGGAAGCGAGGGGGGCTCGGGTCTTGTTTGCTGGGACTGCAAAGCCTTGAATCTCTGTTTAGAAAAACTTTTCTTCCTTGCTGTCTCTCTTGGGGGAAGATGGGTCTTGATGACAAGTCTCCTGACTGCTCTGCTGAAGTTGCCTGACAGAGACCTAGGGTGGGACAGCCCTTGCAGGTAACTCGGCCACAGCTTCAGTCGCTGTATGGGGCTGCTCTGCTGGGGAGCTTGGGAAAGCCGCTTCTCCCTATGGTTTTCCTGGCTGTGTGATAGAGCAGATGACCGAGACAAGCACCATCCTGTCCGTTAGGACACCTTGCCCAAAAGGCAAGAAGCACTAAGGCTTTGTTTGTTTAGCAGAGACCTTCCCTGTAGGGCTGGCATCTTTAGGTCGCTGTGATATAGCAGTGTGAAACTTTGGGTTGTAGGACAGGAAGCGAGGGGGGCTCGGGTCTTGTTTGCTGGGACTGCAAAGCCTTGAATCTCTGTTTAGAAAAACTTTTCTTCCTTGCTGTCTCTCTTGGGGGAAGATGGGTCTTGATGACGAGTCTCCTGACTGCTCTGCTGAAGTCGCCTGACAGAGACCTGGGGTGGGACAGCCCTTGCAGGTAACTCGGCCACAGCTTCAGTCGCTGTATGGGGCTGCTCTGCTGGGGAGCTTGGGAAAGCCGCTTCTCCCTATGGTTTTCCTGGCTGTGTGATAGAGCAGATGACCGAGACAAGCACCATCCATGCAAGCATCCTGTCCATTAGGACACCTTGCCCAAAAGGCAAGGAGCACTAAGGGTTTGCTTGTTTAGCAGAGACCTTCCCTGTAGGGCTGGCATCTTTAGGTCACTGTGATAACCAGCTTTGGGTGTCCTTGGCCAGCTGCAGAGGGCAAGGGCTGTGTGGAGGGGCAGCTCAGGCTGGCAAGGGGTAACAGGAGGAGCAGCCCTTGCTGTTATGGGAAGGCATCTCTGTTTCACCCACAGGTTTAGGAAATCCTTTTGGACCAAATGAACCACAAAGGGGAAAAAGTCCAGCACAGCAGCATCCTTAGGATGTCCCCATCCCAGCCCAGGGAAGGAGCACCCAGCTTCTGCTACCTCTGAGGTTTGACCAACCCAAGACGCATTAAAACCACAGCTTGTTGTGTGCATGCTAGTGCTGTAGACTCTTAGCTTGCTGTGCTTGTCCTGCATTTCCAGTCTGTTTTCCCAAGAAAATGAGACTTTTGCAAACTGTTTTTTGCCTGTTTTTCCCTTTTCCACCTTATAATTTGCTTCCAAATTTGACCTGCCTGACAGTGAGGTAGAGGTTTAAGGTTTCTATGAGCCTTGTGAGAAATGGGAGGTGGTGAGCAGGGTGATGCTGGGGATGTCCCCACCAAGGGCAGGCTGGTGTGGGAGCGCGGCATTCATCAAACATCAAAGCTTGGGAGCTCATGCCCTATGGTTTCAAGCCCTGGGTGCTGCTGGCTGTTGGGAAGTGATGTTGGGCTGCTCTGCCTCAAGCAAAACGCAGCCTGGGACATCCACATAAGCCACAGGGCTCTGGAGGTGCTGTTTGCTCTCAAGGTGAAAATAAAGTTGCTGAATCAAGGGGACTTTACTGCCTTTAAGAAAAAGCTGCTTCCCTGCCTGCACCCTCCTCTCTTGAGAAGCATTAAGGTGTACGGGATTGACCTGCAGGAGAAGAGGACCTGCTGGCTTGGCTGAGGGATGCTGCAGGGTTAGTGTATCACCTGCCAGCCCTGAGAGCTTGCTAATAAAATATTTTTTACATCTAATAGGAGCAAAGAAAGGCAAATGGTCCATGAGGAAAGTCCCACAGCATATACTATTGGAATAACAGATGGAAATATTATATTTTTTGAAACATTCTTGCTGCAGAGCTGCCTCTTTGAAGTGTGTTTGAGCAGAACACACCGTGCCAAGAACAGGGGGAGAAATTATTCGTGTCAGCAGAGCTGGGAGCTCGCGTGTCCCAGATGCTGCAGAGCCCCAGCATGTTGGGCCACTTGCCCCTGCCAGGGAGGAGATGAGGGTCTAGCAGGACCCATCCTCTGCAGGCAACTCTACTGGCTGTGCCCAGGTGAGAAGGCAAATATGGGGCTTTCCAGAGATGTTAATCCCTGAGCATGGTGCTAATGGCCTGTGCTCACTAGCAGCACTGCCTGATTATGTTTGCACTTACGCTTCCCCCTCAGAGAGAGTGATAAATGTCTTTCTGAGGAGGGGAAAGGGGAGAGGATTAAAGCTTTGTGGGATCTTTCTCCAAAAAGCATAAGAGCACAACTTTTCCTTCCACCTGATGCTCTTGTTCTTGGAATGAAAAATTTCATATTCAGTCAATTTGAGGGGAAATTCAAGAGGGAGTGGGGCACCCACAGGGCCCCGCACAGGAACGTGGCGTTAAATCGGAGGCTGTGAGGAAGAGATGAAAGAAATGGTGATGGAGCCAGATTGCAAGCGTCCAGCACCATGAAGGGAATGGGCAGAGAGCTCTTCAACTGGGGAAGTGCCCCATCACCCAGTTCCCACTGGGGTGGCTCTGTAGGGCTGGGGGACACCCAACATCAAGCACCCACGCTCAGAGCTGAGGGAGCACCATTGTGTGCCAGGGCACAGTATGTCCAGCTAGCCCAAAAGAGGTTTAGGTTGAAAGAAGCTTCCTCCAAAATGTGCAAGGAAGGAATAAAACAAGATCAGGCAGAGTGACAAGACTCTCAGCTCTGTTTATGGGGTGCCTTTGGGTGAATAAATACTGCTTTACTCTGCGGAAGCTTTTTCCAAGACTTGGCTGCAGAGGAAGGTGGCTCTTGGTGCTGGGCTGGTGGGTTTGCTCCAGAGATGCTGTTAGAGAGCTCCAGCCTTGGGTGGCCCTGACCTTGATGCAGGTGTCCTGGGAGGGTTATTGTGTGAACCCACCATCACCCCGCTCTCAGGTGTGTGCTGCAGTGTGCGCTTGGTGCCTGCTGTCCTGGGCCTGGCTTGGCAGTGGGCACTTCTGGTAGAAGAGCAGCTGTGTCCTCTGTGCCCAGTCAGGAGAGAAATGGGGTCCTGGGGTGGGAGAGAAACAGGGCAGTGACTTTTCTTGGGCACGTTGAGCGGACAAGCGCTCATCTTCAGGATGGTGGGAAGCAAGGAAGGCTGAAGCCCTGGGGAGAAGCTGTAACAGCCCTGTCTGGTACACGGTGAACCCACACTTAAGCCACAGGCACCTTTGCTCCTGCTGGCCGGCACATGGGCTTGCTGGAGCAAGGAGAGCTTTGAGGTGCTACCTTTATTCAGATCAGTCCCCTGGGGTTGCAGGGTAAATACATAGAGTTTCAAGGCAGAAGCAGTCCTGACACTTTGCAGCTTCTGCTATTCCAGCCTCTGGCCCCTCTCTCTGAGGATGGTCATGCCTGCTGGGTGTGGAGAAGCTGCATTGCTCCGACTTGTCCCCAGCTCAGCTTGGCCAAGTGGGACACTGGCACTCCCCAAAAATATTTCTGTCCTTCTGAGCAGACAGATGTGACTGTCCTTAGCGGTGACGTGTGCTATGGGTGAATGGAAATGTGTAGGTCCCGAAGGATTCTGTGCCTCAGGTGTTAGCAGGAGATGCTGGCTTTGCGCTGGTGGGTTCCCTGAGTTAGTCTGGCTGTACAACATCAGGACAAGCATACGCAAGTCCTCTCTGTCATACAGCTTCAACATGTTTTCTCTTCACAGCATGGAGCGGCGCTAGCTGCTGGGGGCCGTCTTGTGACAGCAGGCTGCAATGCCATCCCGTACCTGTTTGATCTCATGGTGCAAAGACGTGTGTGTTATGAGCTTGTGATAAAGTTCCTGTGATAAAGCAGTGAAGATGTGACAGCTCCAGACAGGCCCCCATCCCATCCCATGCTCTGGAATACAGATGTTGGCTGTGCCACTCTGCACGCTGCTGAGAGATGTTCCCGGCAGAGCTGCGCCGAGAAGAGCATTTAAGACTTGCAGAGGTATTTGGAAATTTGGTTTCTTTCTGATGGATAGTGAAGATTGTGATGCTCTAGGGCTCTCCCTGAAGGGAAGCAGAGCATGAGAGCTGCTTGTGGAGTTGCCCTGGCATGGCAGCCGTGGGCCCTGGGTCCCTCTTATCCTTCCAAGGGATGGGCAGAGGAGCCAGGAGAGTTTTCCATTTGTGGCCTGGGCTATGCTGCTTGTTAGCAAAGGTTCTGCTACTGCAGCAAGGGGGGGTTGATTTGGATGTGGCTGCAGAGCGTGCATTTGCTCAGGGCTGCTTCTTCCAGCTCTGACTCACCTTCCCCCTAAGGGATGGGGAAACTGAGGCACAGGGACTCACCGATGTCCCTGCACTGCTAGCAGGCACAGAGCACGGTCACCCACGTCCTGCCTTGACCCATGCAGAGGAGTGATGGGACGTGGCTGTGCTCTGGAGGAGCCCTGGTATCCCTGTGTGCTCTGTTGAGCTCTCGGGCAGCCGGAGCCGTATTGGCTTCCACTGGCCTGATGGCAGTTCCGCTCCTAATAAGTTAATCTGATGGGTTTTGTCATGAGCAAAACAAGAAATCACGTTTTTAATAATAAAAAAGGGTCCTGCATCTTGTTAACATCTGGAGTTCAATCATTTCTGTGCTCAAAACTGTGGAATGCTTCAGCACAATATAAATCTTGCCACTTGCTGTACATGGGCTCCAGATGGGGAGGGAGAGTTCATGTTCACTTGTAACCCATCTGGGTGCTGGCGGCTCTGAGCGGAGCCACCACAGCATGCGGCTCCCCTGGTCCTATGGGGGGGGATAGCAGTGAACCTCCCAAATAGGCTCTGGTACCGCGTTCAGCGCTGGGTGTTTGCATTCAGTGTGGCAGGGTTGTGTTGTGGCACTCCCATACCCATGGTGCCCATCTGAAGAGGGGTGAGGTCTCTCCGCCACCCAAAATCTTGTGATGCTGAAGGTTTCCCGGTGCCATGGGGTGATGGAGCCACAGCCCAACAGTCCGTGGGACCAAAGCAAAGGCCAGGTTGGGCATCTCCACTGGGCGATGCGCAAACTGCTCCCAGGAGCCAGTGGCAGGGCTGGAGCTGTGTCCCCTTCTGATGGCACCCGTAGCCATCAGATGGGACAGCCTGTGTGATGGGACCCTAAGCCCCCATGGGCTTGCATCATCTGTGGGCGTTACCCTCATTTTTCATCACTAATGACTATATTAAACCCTGGAGCAGAGCTGTGGGATGCCTGGCTGTTAACCTAATGTCAGGCTGAGAATGAGGCATTTATCTTCCCTCTGCTCCTTCACCAGGCTACAATCCGGACCACTTCCTTCCCTTTCGCACAGTGACTATTTTAATTTCCTTAATAGTCTCTTCAGGTGGGCTTTTTTGAAAATACGAGAATAGCCATCACACCATGAACGTTTTTAATGAAAGCAGGAGAATTTATTCTCTAGAAGTTTTCTTTAATTTTCACTAAAAAAACTTGAAAATTGCATATTTTTTTTTTGGTTAAAACCAAGATTTTTGCAGCTCAAGGCCAAAACTTGGGTGTTTTTCCTAGATTTTTTTGACATTTCAGACAAGCCAGGCAAATTTCCACAAAAAGAGGGTTTCTGTTGTTTTGGGTTTTTTTTTTTTCATTTAAAGAAGTTGCCTTTCACTGAAAAATGACCTGCTAAAAACTGTTTAGATGGAAATTCTTCCAGCAGCTGTAGTCAGGGCATTGATGTGAGAAAGGCAGTAGTAGAGCTGCCGGCAGGAATAGGAAATGTACACTCGGAGGGTCGGGGAAGCTCCGTGCTGCTTGTGGTTTTGTCAGTGTTATAGGTGGAGCACGGCGGGTCGGCTTCTCCGTGTTTTTCGGCACGTCTGGTCAAACAGCTCTGGACAGAGTTAAGATGAGGAGAAGGAGAGGAGGGAGGCTGGGGGTGATGCACGATGAGCGTGTGTCTGCAGCTGTCCTGGAGCGTCAGAGTTTTGTGGCCAGGGGTGCGGATCCGGTCTCCCCGGTTTTGGGGATGTCCGCAGCAGAGATGTTATTATTGCATTAATAAAATGATGTCGCAGGGCTTGTGCCACAGGTGAGCTAGAGGTTGGGTTTTTCCTTGAAGATGGTTTTCTATGGCAACATGGAGGTTTACAAGCCCTGATGCACAGCACGTGTGCCTAAATCTCTTTTCAGGAAAGCCACTAGAAGTGGGTTGGGGTTTTTTTGTTTTTTTTTGTTTTTTTTTTAAGGCATGTGTGCACTTCAGGACCCTGTTTACAAAAGTATGTAAGCTCATAATTTCCATTAAAAACCTTGTGTGCCTGAATAACTTCTGAGGGTCTGCATTTTACCAGCTGGTATCTAAGTCTTATCTGTTCCTTTAGGCATTCAGAAATCTTTAAAGTGGCTGGCCCTCAGTTCCCGGTGGCTTCAAAGGAGGCTAGAGATGGGCCTGCCTCCTTTCTTAAATAGAGATGCTTTCCTGAACAAGGGCTAGATCAATGTTCTCGGTGTGGCTTTGACGGATGACCTACCACTCTGACAACCCCCTTCCCCCAGTTTCCATCACTGCCTTATTTATGGGGAAATACAGAGTCCAGGCATATGAAAATCATTTTTCATTTTTATCAGTTTGGCTGGAAAACTCAATCTGCTCCTACGTGAGGGCCGATGCAAATTCAGTGCTGCTTGTAGGCAGCTCTTGGTCAAGAAGACAACGGTGATGTGAGGGTCTCGGGGCTAGATGGGTGCATGTGCTCCATCCTGCTGGCTGGGACCTCTGCTTTGTTTTTTGGGTGGTATGGAGGTATGGAGAGTGTTTTGGGATCTATGTGGGCTGAGATCACCCATGGTTTTTAAGCAACATGTTTTCCTGTGTCAGGGCAAGCCTGCAGAGGAAGCTTTTGAGATTTGCTTTCAGGTGTGGAGCTGTTCTCACCTGGACCACTTTAATTAGGGTTGATTGATGCCAGGGTGATGGCAAGGAGGGTATGTGTGTCCCTGCTGCGAGTGGAAGGAGGATGGCAGGGCTTTGGCATGCACCTGGTGGAGATGGCTCTAGAGATGCGTGAGGAGGCAGATGTTGGTTGCCAACAGAGCTGGACTGGTATGCTGGTAAACACTTGGCCTTTGAAACTCCTTTTTCCTCCCTAGAAGGCTTGACTTGTGGCAAAATGAATGTTTCCACGTAAAATGTCAGTCATCTTTTTGAAAAGCTTCAGTTTTAACTGGAAAGCCAAAAAGAATCAAACTGGAAATGAAAGGATTTGGGCTGGGAAACATTAGATTCCCAGAAATTAAAAAAAAAAAAGTCTGAATTGTTTTGGTTTTGCTTCCCGGCTTTTTTTTCCCTGGGAAATGAACTACCCCTCGTTTGACAGGAGAGACAGACAGGCAAAATAAATCCACAGCGATCTTTGCCAAGCTGATCTGGGGGGAATATTCCTTCCTGACCCTAAAATCAGAGCATCCTGGTAGGCCCAAATGCTACCAGGATGCTCACCCAACCACCAAGGGGGTTTCCCAGCACCCCAGGACTCCCAGCAAACCCCCTTAGCACCTTAGCTAAGACCCCTAGGGCAGAACAAGAAGAAGATGGATTAGAAATCATCTCCCTTGGATCAAAGCACTCTGGTGTCCATCAGGCTTAAGACGCAGGCATTAAAGTTTTATCTGTGGCTCTTCCAGTATGGGTTTGCTGATGCTGACCGAGCTCTGGCTCTTCCATGGACCAATAACCAGGTGAGGAGGAAGGGTCCCGGCTTCTTCCTTGGCTCACGTAAGTGAGATGCAGAAGGCAATTCTCTCGGTTTGCTTTTCCCCTTGTGTATGGTTGAATATCTGTTGATGTTGTTTGCTAAACAAGAGCGCCAGTGGCAGAGGAATTAGAAGAAATCCCTTCTTAATTGGAAACAGTGAGTTTGTGTATTTTTTCAGTTGTCTATTTTGGGCCTTGTAAAATTAAAGTTATTAACTGTAATGCAGTGGTTTCCAGATTCCCACAGCCCTTTACAATAGCAGGGAAATTCATCCCAGGTCACTGGGAGCCTTTAATGAATACATTAAGGCTTATTATTAAAATAAAGTACTTGCAGCTTTATGGGAGACATCTGGCAAGGATGCTTGTCTCTCTGAAGGCAGCAAGGCTCCCCGAGTGTCCTCTCCCGGCGTGCACTGCGTCTGCCCCGGCAGAGGCTTTCAGGAGCGGTTCCCTGCACCAGGATTCCCGCAGGCGGGTCTGGGAGGCAGTGGGGACCTTTGGTGGATGTGATGGAGAGCGGTTGTGCCAGACCTGCCCCCATGATCACTCCATTGATCCATTTCTAGAGCTCACCAGCCCCTCGCTGGTGCTGCTGGTGTGAGCCCTGCCAGGATGCTTGTGCTCAGCAGAGCCGTTGAGGTGGGGCAGAGCTGCTTCATTCACCAGATAATGCGATGTGCAGGCAGAGCTGAGCTTGGGCTGACCCCAGGTGAGGAGGAGAGGAGACTGGGCAGAGACAACTGACCTGGATGCAGGCAGGGCTGCTCGGAGCCAGCTGTTGGACAGCTGTGCTTGCCCAAAGTGCTGAGCTAGCAGGGCGCCGCATCAGATAAGCGGCTTTGTATCACATCACTGCTGCAGGGGCACCCATCCGTGCCGCACGGATACATCCTAAAACAGCTCTTCGGCACTGCATGGAAAGCCGGGAGCCAAATCCCTGGGGCTTAGTGCCATAAAGTTCCCTGGCCCGGCACTGATGGGAGCAGGTAACTTGCAGCCAGGGTGTTCGCGTGCCGATGAGAACAAACCGCAGCCGGCAAGGCTGCGAAGGGGTCTGGAACAGCGTGCGATCTTATCGCTGCTTTATCTCTATCCAGGCTTGATCCTGGCAGAAAGCAGGGCCACGTGGCAGTAATTGTGTTAGGAAAACAAACTAATCTCCGAAGGGACAGAGAGCAGCTGTTGGGCTATCGGCGCTATCAGGGGAAATGGATGTGGCCTGCCAGCTTGCAGTGCGGGGCTGCTTCCCTGCTGGGGCCAGGCAGGGGGTAGAGGGGGCAAAAAGGGAATAAAAATAAGTTTAGGCTGCCAGGCAGGGCTGATAAGAGCATTTGTCATGGTGTGACCTGCCCAACGTTACCTGCCTTGCTTTGCCAAGAAGCCCTTGCCTTGCTAGAAGGTTTGTGAAACGTGGACTGGTGGATCAGGCGTAGGAATGGGGACAGCTGGGTTTAACGTACTGGATCAGCGAGAGCCAGGTTTAACCTTGACAGATTGCTTTTCAGCATCTGCCCTGATGTCTCCTCTGTGTTCCTCGTCTAGTTAGGCAGCAGGTTTGTGGATCTTCATCTTAATGTGTTTCATACAAGTCTTGCTCTGTGCCCCAGGCATACCCCAAAACCCACTGCTGACCCAGGGCTGGGCTCGCCTTCCCTCCCCACCCCATCCTACTTCTTCAGCCTGGTCTGGCAGCTCCAGACAGGCTCTCACTGGCAGAGCATCACCACGGCGTGGAGGGGCTGGACCCTGAACATGTGCTTAGGAGATGGGAGAAGCTCTTGGTCCTGCATGTGGAGACTGGGTTGCAGCAGGAGGAGCCTCCCTGTGCACCCCCTCCCCAAATTTGCAAGGGAGAGGAAACGTGTGCTGGTCAGGCTGGTTTCAAGCTGGTTATCTCCTGTGAAGCTGACGGCAAGAAATTAGTTACAACAATCCTGTACATGTTGTGCTTGGCCCTCCCCACACCTCTCCTGTCCCTGGGTCTCCAGCCTGGGAGCTCAGGCACCGCTGTGCGGTAAAACACTACCACAAGATGGGGATCCCCTCCAAATCCTCAGTGTGAGCACCTTGGAGGTGGTGGGAGGAGGGAGGAAAGTAAAAGGCAGAGGCAGGTCAGCGCCACAGGTTACACATGAGCCCCCCCCTGCCCTGACAAGCCAAATGAAGCCCCTGGTTTAGAAAAAACCCAAACTTGGGGAAGGTTAAAATCCAGCTCTGAAGTGTCTGGCTCCAACCCAACCCAAACATTATTGTTGTTTCTGGATTATGTAGTTTAACAGAAAAGAAAATCCTATCATTAAGTAATGCCAACAAGATACACACTCGCGTCTTGTATTTAGTCTGTCCCATGAACTCTACTAAGGCTCCGATCAAGACAGACTTTAAAAAAAAGAGCAAGCCCAGAATTACGCAGCTTCCAAAAGTTTTCCTGAAAATAAATTTTTGCTGTGTTCCTCCCCAGCAGTTAATTAAGATTTCTATTAAATGCTGACAAACGCTTGATAATGTTATATTGCAGCAGGCTCTGTTCGTGGTGTTATAATTATGGCAGTAAAACAGTTTCCATTATAGCCTTTCTTTTCATAAGCTAATAACTTTTGAAAACATTCACTTTTCAGGTTGAAATTTTCACATGCCTGACCCTTACCCAGTGGGGAATTTTTTTGGAAACTCTGAGCAAAATCCATCTAGTCTTTTTTGAGTTACAGACTAGAGGGGGAGAAAAAAATGCACACTTTTTTCAGTGGGAAGACAGGTGGGGAAAAAAGGTAATGACATGATTTTTCTAAATAGATGGATAGCAAAAGCATGTGATACCTGATGCTCGCTTTGGAAATTGATAGGGTAGGCTTTGCAGAGTGCCTGGGGCATGACCCATCCAAAAAAAAAAAAAAAAGTCCTATCTCTGATTTAAAAGCCCTGATGAAGCCAATGGCAGAGCCTTAAGAGAATTTGGTTGTCACCCACAAGAAGTGACTTTTGGTTGCAGGTTAAAAATAGAGGTTGGTAATTAATAACTCTTTCCTTCTGGCAGCATTTTTGAGGTACTGACAGTATTTCTCATCTCTCATGGGGATGAAGAGTCAGTCCTGAAAAATTTTGTGAACTAAAAAACCAAAGGGTAATATCCTTTTAGGTCAATGAAAATATTTTTCTTTGATAATTTCAAGCTTCCTGTTTTGATAGGTTTTTTCCTACAAGCAGCCTAATTCTGAAGAGAAAAGACCTTTTCAACTAAAAACCCTGGGATGTGTCACTGAAGGAAATGTAAAAGCCAAACATTTGGACAATTTGGAAATGTGTGTCAATTTTTTTTCAAGTTGAAACAACTGTTCGAACCACCCTCGCCTGCGAAAAGTTAAATGGGCATTTTCCCACCAGCCCCCTCTCCCCTTTCTGAGCCCCTCACACTGGGAGTTTCCCAGCTGGCCCGTGTTAGATGGTGGATAAGGCACAGTGATGGGGCAAATGTGATGGAAGCGCATTGGCAGCAGCAGCAACTTTGAACCACTCTGAAACCTCTCTGGACTCTTCATTTGAATTGTCCCATGGCAAAAGCCCTGGATGGCTCTGACGTTTTTCCTCCTTCCCAGTCAACACCATTGGGGTCCCTCAGGAGGAACTTCAAAGGCATGTGGGTCCGTTGAAGATACAAATGAACATCTAATGCAACCTTCAAAAGCATCTAGGGTGGTTAATAGTCTACCTCCTGATGGGGCCTTTACCACATTGGACAGTGGGACTTAGGCTCTTAAGTTGTTTCCATGCTTTTGAAAAATACTTGTAGCCTTCATCAGGGCTTCTCAGTCAACAGTAGTGGTAAAGGAAGGACATGCGAGAGTGGGGTTGGACAGCAGAACATCTGGAGAGCGATGCTTTTGCAGCATCATGTCACTTGGTGTGCTGGGCTGTTTTTCAGGCAGAGCTAAAAGAAGAGGTGTCCTGGAAAAGGATGTGGGGGATGAATGGAGGCATAGATCTGCCCAAGAGGAGGGGTTTATCCCTGAGAGATGGCAAATGCACTTTGGCAATGCTAATGAGTGATAAAGCAGAAGCAAATCAGCCATTCTCAGTCCCCTTGTATTTAGAAGTGGATCAAGAGGACATCTAGACTGTAAACGCATGGCAGTTACACATTATTTTTTTCCTCCTCTGTAAAATAGGGCATTGACTGCTAAACTCGGTCGCATGCTGATATACGGCTTCACATTCCCCAGTGATGGATGCAGGGAGTTTCCAAAGATCAGCTTGGTTTTCTGCAGTTCCTTTCCTAAGCCTCTGCAGAAGAGATAACTGGTTATGCCCAGTTATGCTTTGGCACAGCAGCCAGAGGTGGGTCTGCAGCCTGTGCCACCCCACAGCTGGCTTTCCCCTCCACCATGGCCCTGTGCTGGGGGTGCAGAGGGACCGGTGCCCTCCCTGACGTGCTGTGCACAACCCCTGGCCAGCCCGGCTGCTTTTTTTGGCATGACAGGAGCTCTCTTGGCTCTGGCAAAAAGCTGTGTCTTGACACTGATGTAATTGAAATCCAAATATCGCTGAAGGAAGCTTATCTCCAAACATGCCCGGCTCTGAAGACAGCATCCCCAGTGCAAGCTGGCTGCCCGAGGCAGCGCCAGGAGGGTTGCATGGGTGGTGTTGAATAAGTGGGCTCAAAACAATGGCTCGTGGGCATGCCATTGAGACCTAGAAAGGAGATTGGGGTTGGAGAAATTTGCCTTGGCTGTCAGACCCAAGGGTCTTCACTGACCTGGACCCTTTGTCTTTAGGTTTTGCTCCCTGGGGCTTTCCCAGAGGTCTGCCCTGTCAAGGCAGGGGGTAGCAGAAGGGCCACATGCCCCAGGTGCTACCCAAATACCTTCTCTGGGATGGCTCCAGCAACTCCAAGGACCCCCTAAGACAGAGGCAATAGAAATCTTGCTCTGGGTCACAGACCCAATGTGTGTCCATGTGAAGGGCTGGAGCCAAGAGGGGATGTAGGTTGCGAGGTAGGATTCAGGCCAAATGCAATCCAAGAAAGGAGAAAAATGCTCCACTGATAGAAAATCTTGGAAATGCCCAAAACTGATGCCTGTGAGTGAGTACTGATTTGGACAAAAATGGGATGAGCAAAGAGGGATCAGCAGGTAGGAAATGATACCAGGGCTCTTCCTGCTGGGGAAGAGGTTTAGTCCATGGCGAAAAATTTTGAAAAGACTTGTGAACACTGCAAAAGCATTGGGTAAAAATACCACAAGTGTGGGATGGTGGAAAGGAGGAGCTGCAAAAGGAAGAATGTCAGAAATGTCACATTAGGTGCGATCAAAGGTTTCCGGTGTCCATCCTCAGGCAGCAACAACTCCTTGGAGATGAAGCATAGGGGATGGAGCATGTAAGCTGTGATCTCTCCTGTGTATATGCTCCCAAGGGTGGACTCTCTAGAGCCAAGGGTTGCACCTAGTCTGTAATTTTCAGATAGTTCTCAAAAGATCAGGCTTCCTCAAGTGTGAGTCCATTCCTCCTTCATCCCTCCATGCCATCCTCTGGTGTCAGATACAATGGAACGCTGTGTCTGTAGGAAAGAGTCCATGTTTTTTGTGCCACTGGCAGTGGCGCGGCATTAATTTTCAGCTTCTTACCCCAAATTCCCAACAGAAGTAGAGGAAACTTCAACAAGTGCTGTTCTTGGTAGGTCCATGTCACTGGTCTCAATGTGCTCACAAGGGGTTTATCACTGGGTGCCTCCCCCTGCAGCAGCATCGGGGTGCTGGGCTGCTTCCGAATTGCTCGCCGGGCATCTCTCGAGTACGTGCTGGCGTTGCGCTGTGCAGTTGGGTTCGGACTTCCCTGCTCTCCAGCTAACCTGCTCCTTCCACCCCAATTGCTTTTCCAGACTGCAGCGATAATTGAATGTGCAGAGGTAGCGGGGCACGGATCTGTGGCTGAGCCCCACTCGCCTTCAGTACCCTGGCGTGCTTTTGGGGGAGGGAAGAGGAGAAGCAGGGGGACGGCTTTTATCCCCTTTTAAAAAGCAGGAACATGGGATGTGCATTAGGCTTTCTTCTCCGGAGAGTATTTCTGCATTCTGCCTCTCGGAGCCGTCTCTCGAGGCGCGCACACCCCGCACCCCTCCCCGCACATTCCTGCACAAACCCCTTTTGTTCGCTGCCCTCAGCCAATATACAGGCAGCAACAGCAGCCCAGATGTTCCCTATCAAACTCAGAGCCATGCCAACAAACTTTGGCACACATGAAAGTGTGCTGAGGAATGGGCCTCCGCAAATACCATTTATTTCCCCCCCCCACCCCACCCTCCCATTCCTGCAAGTATTTTTAAACGCTAATGGCTTCCACCGCGCGACAGCCCGCGGGGGGGCGTTTCGGGTATCCCCGGCGCCTCGTCGGGGCTGTGCTAACCTTGAGGCCCTGCCCTGTATTTTCCCTGATGGCTTTCCAAGGACGGGGCCAAGCCGGCGGTGTTTTCCCGTGGGCGATGCTTTGTTGGAGGCAGCGACCCGCAGCCCAGCCAACGAGGGGAACGCAGGCAATGCTTTGGGGGGGATTTGTGGTAAATCTGTTTTCTCCTAGCACTTTCAAGGCTGGTTTGTGACGACCTAGAAAAGCATAGTTAAAGATGCCGCGGGGGCTGAGTGGCCCCTTTAGGTTCAGTGTTGCCAGAAACCCAGTGCTTGGTAGGTGCGTGGGAGAGCTCGTTGGGTTTTGGCCAGTGTGGGATGTAGTTTTTGGTCATCTGTTTCTCAAGATCTTCCCTGCTTCCTGCTGCCATTGTGCACCTCTGTGCCCTGGGTGATGGTGCAGACGGGACCACCATGCTGCCCAGGAGCGCTGTCACTCCACGAGCTGCCAGAGGTCACCCAGTGCACACCAGGGCAAACCAGGAGCCAAAGAACATCGTGGCCAGGACCCAGCACAACAGACTGGAATCGAGTTGGCTTTGTCCACATGTGGATGGGTGAGAACACAAGTGAAAACCTTCCTCTGTCCATACAAGCAACAGATCTACTTCTGCTGAGTAAAACACAATCTCGAGGCTGTGCACGCATGTGCTTCAATGGAAGAGCTCCCCATTGCACCCTGGCATGGAACTGTGGTTAAAAGCTGCTGCAGGCAGGAGCTGCCACCTGTGCAGGCTCAGCTCTGTCCCTTGCTGCAGAGGTTTCTCCTCCCATCTCAAACAGCAGAGACATTTCCCACCGTTTCCGTCTCTACCACTGAACCCCATGCAGTCTCTGCCAGATTTGGTGCCCGCCAACCTGGCTGCAGAGAGATGGGCTTAGGCAGGTGGCAGATGCCACCCCTCACCCAAGCCTGTGCTCGCTGAAGCAAGAAAAGGCCATTTATGCTTAGAAGAACCGTTCTTGTCTGGTTTAAACAAGAGAAGCCCATTAGTTTCAGCACCAGGGCTCTTCAAAGAGAGCCTGAACACCTTTTTTTTCCCCTCTGCTATAATGGCAGCAATGTATTTTTTCACTCCTCTCTCACATTGTAAAGACTGAAGAATTTTTGCTCAAATTTAAAAAAAAAATAAAATATCCCATCTGGATGAAGACCAGACCTTGCAAAGTTTCCGCAGAGGGTGGTGAACTTCTCTCCCCAGCAGTGGGCTTATCTGAGATCATCTTCTCAAGGAGCGTGCCAAGGTTCCCGTACTGGAAAAAGACCCTTCTTGGAGGGTTTTGCACAAGAAGGGATGGCACGAGCCATCACACGGTGAATTTGGCTATGAGAGGAGGAGGCAGACAAGGTCCTAAGGGAGGGAGAACAGCTACGTTTCCAGCCTGGCGTTGAATGGAGATGAAGCAATGATTGCAGAGAGGTTCAGAGAAACAGCCAGATGTGCACACCATAGCCAGGACTGCCGAAGGGAGAGAGAATGGGTTTGCACAATCCAAGCGCAGGAGACAGCTCTGGCTACAAAGACGCACTCTGATGGCAGCAACAACAGTGGCTGTGGAGGAGCCTGACTGGGTGAACTGGGCAGCACGCTGGTCTGGATGAGGGCAGGGGATGTTTTCAGAGACACATACACACACCCCATGGCTTGTGCCTCTTGCAACAGTGACGGTGATCGTCAAAAGACAAAGTCAGCTGTGTCCTCTATCCTTGTCCTGGCCATGGACCTCAGAAAATAAATGTAACCTTGGAGAAAAGGTTAAGATAAAGAGGTGGAAGAAAAATGGTCTGAGCTGATGAAAGCCCCCACTCTTTCTCTCTCTCTCTCTCTCTGAGAGGAGAGAGAAGAGGAAAGAGAGATTGTGGTTATACTTTTACAAAGGTTTTGTAGGGAATATTTCTAGAAAGCAGGAGAAATTGAGCACCAGTCGCTGGTCCCCCATCATTAAGGAGGAAAGGCAGCACAATGAATTTGCCATTAAAATAGCACTAATAATAATAATAATTAAAAAAATCTCCATAGCTCCTAAATTATCCTATTTAAAAATAAAAGAAAATAAAAAATTAAGAGGTAGTTGCCATTTCACATGTGGTCTGGTTTAAATCCTGGGAGCAACGTGGCCCCCGAGATCTAACCTGTTGGAGCAGATCCCCGCTGTGTTCAAAGGCAATGGCGAACCCTTGAATTTGCTTTCAAACTTGGGCTGGGGTTGCGAAGGTTTTTTGAAGCCCTGAGCAAGAGGAAGATCTCTTTTCATGACCAAGCAGTCTGTGGGAAAAATATATTGGTAGATTTGCATGAAGGGAACAGTTTGGGATATGAGGCGAGTCTCTCCAGATGTTTGCTGGATTGTTTTTTGGCTTATGCAGAAAGTCTGCAATCTTTGGGGCTTTATATAAAACCTGGAGGACAAAGGTCCTCTCTGTAAGCGCAGACGCAGTCAGATTCCCCCAAACGAGGCCGATTTCAACAGTTGATCTTCATTTAACACTCCCAAGCCAGATGAAAAATTGCAGACTGAATCCGACCATGTGTACTTAAGAGGGTTTTCTAGTTGCTGGTGCACAGGTGTTGCTACAGGGAGGATGCAGACGTACCCTGATATACGCTGGCTAAATAATCCTACTTTTCCGACTTGGACAATCCATATTGGATTAAAGGGTAGCACTGGCTTGTTCTCAGCTGCAAAACTCAGGATAGCTGTTTGTCCTCTTCGGCTCATCTTCAGTTTCTCTGTTTGCGAGTGCATTGCTACACTGAGCACACGGACAGGGACTGCAGAGCCTTTTTTCCTGCTAGGAGAGGAATCTGGAAACAATTACAAGCTGCTCATGCTTAATCACTCGGGTAAATCTTAAATGCCTGTCTTAATATTTTGCAGGACTGAAGATGGCATCTGAATTCTTGCAGTGCGCAGGTTACACAGCAGAGCACACCAACTTTGACAGTTTTGCTCTGTGCATGTTTCAGAGGTGGCTGGTCCTGAGGACCCCACAGCTTCTCTGAAATTCAGGTGTAATTTCAAAGAAAACCTAAAATGCAAAGAAAAAGAAAAACAACCAAATGTTTGCCTGATATTCGTTTGGTCATGTTCGTATGAACCTTTGCTGAACCTGACCATTTGTACCTCAAACTTAACTGGAAGAGTATTAAATTAGTTTAAAAAAAAATATAATGAAGTCCCCTGTGAGAATGAAGGCAACCAAAATAACTCACAAATCTGGGCTGAAGTCAGACAATGACAAGACAAAACAATAGAAGTGCTTCTTTCCTTCCTTAAATATTGAAATGTTTCACTTCACCATTTTCAGGCTGAAGCAGTTTGCTTTAATGAAGATCACTTAGTCTGAAGCCTTCTTTTTTTTTTTTTTCCTACATTTTAAAATGGACATAATTTAAAAGGAAAAGAGTTATGGGGTTTAGTTTGACTTTTTTTTTTTTAAAAAAGCAAACCAGAACATTTTGTTACTGGTCAAGCAAAATGTTTTTGGTTGACCCAAAAGGAAATAAGTTTTTCTCATTGTATTAAAAGTCCTTCCTCTTCTGTTCCCCTCCAAAACCAGAATTTTCCACCACTAGAAGAAACCAGTCATCCTTGTTTTCACCTTACTGCTGCAGCAGTAAAGGGTCTAATTTTGATTGCCCCTATTTTAATCAGAGTTTGCTTTATGAAACTATCCATTTATTGCTGGCTGAGATCTGTGCGGTATCAGTGTTTGCAGCCAGGGTGTGGTACAGATCGCTCTCCAACTATCTCGGATACCTCATCAAAGAGCTGCTAAGCCTCTTTGGCCATCAGCCTGCTTATTTACAGTCTTTATAGCTACAGTTCAAACCCTGCGAGTGACACCGACACTTGGAAATCTTCATCAGTGCGTGGCCATGGTAAGCCTTGTGGGTGTCAGTTGGGCGTGCAGTCATGACAGTATTCTAAAACTAAAAAAAACACACTCTCCTCCCAGAGAAACTGCTGGAAAACATCATCTACATGAACATCGTGAAAGGCAGCTATCGACCGACGGGCCTGACTTTCCAAAGCCATGGAAGGAAGTTACCTACTAAAGCCTCGGTGAGAACAAAGCACCCTGCAACTCAGCGATCCTTTGAAAACCTCTTCCCAGATCCAGCCTCAGCGAGTACCAGTTGGCTAAGAACACCCATAAACACATGGGGCTTTATATCTTTTTTTTGGTGCTTGCTGCAGAGAGAAAGCATCAACATTTTGTGAACTTTATTGCAGGAAAGACATAACGTTTCATCTTAAAGACTTCCAAATCATAGCACGCGTTATCTGCAGGGTGGCTAGTGGCCAAGGCTGCAGGTGGAAGCAGAAGACCATCCCTCAGAGCTCAGTGAGTGCTCATGGAGCTGCCCGGGTGCAGGCACTCCCGACATGGTGCACCACAGGTAGCGTTGGTTCGAGGTGATGCTGGAGTGCTGCACACAAAATTGGCCATGCCATGTCAGACCACCCGTTTAAGGTGCTGAGGGTAACCTGTCAGACTTGGGCTCCCCTAACATCTTGTCATGGCTGCAGGGCAGTACCAGGCAGCTGAGGGGACAGTGAGGTCCTAACCCTGCACATCTCTCTGTTGTAGCTTAAATGTTTGCAGGAAGGGGAGGTGAAGCAAGCTAGTGCGTGTCCTGAAGAGGCTGTAGCTTGCTGGTCTCCAGAAGGGTTCCTTTGCCATGGGAGATGCTTGGTTGTTCTTCCTTAATATTTGTGTTACAGACACCTCTAGAGACCCTGAACGAGGAGGAGGTGGTTGTGCTCTGGACAAGACTCCATGGAGAAATGTCCAGTATCTTACTGCAAGGGTATAGGAGAGGTGAGAGGACACCTTGTTTTGCAAATAGGTAGGTGTTGTCACACATCCTCCTTTGGCACTGAATACACGACCTGACCTGTTGTCCCTTCAGCCACCTGGGCTGAAAACAAGCCAAAAGAGTGTAAACTGACTCAGCACTATGTCTTTATCACACAAGCGGCAGCATTTCTGGGGTACCTCGTGGGGATGCAACAGGATGGGAGCAGAGTCCCATGTCACTCCCTGATGGTCACCAGCATTTCACTTGCAGAGGGGAGTTGTCTCATCATAGCTTGCTGAGTTGCGGTGGCATTGAGCTGGGAGAGGTGAGAGGACAGCATCTTCCAGCCACATGGCTTGCGTAGCTGGAAGGAGATACATGAAGTGGCCCTAGCGCACGTTGGACTCGGCTGTCATATTGGGGATATTTGGCACTTCATGGTAATAAAGTGGTTTTCACATCATATAATACTCTACTGCAAATACATATTACAAGCACTGCTGGCTCTTGGGTTTGGCAACCATCTGTCCTCCTGTCTTGCCATGAAAAGGCGATGATTTCCCACACAGACTTTTGCAGGGGTGGCAGGAGCTACGCAGCTGGCTGGTACCAAAAGTGGTACAGCGGGTGATGGCAGATGCATGCACCCATGAGAAGGGTGATGGGGCCATGGGAGCAGTGGGAAGAGGTGGAAATGGTGTGGGAAGCATCAGAGTTGCAGGAACAAGGCTGGGAGAAGTGTCAGGAGCTGGCCAGCCAGGGCTCCCAACTGGCAGCCAGCACACCCCGATGGGATACGGGTTATCTTGAATGGGCCAACAAAAATGATTCAGCAAAGCAAGGTCAAAAATGTTGCACAGCAGCCTGCACCCATAGGGTGTCTGTGGGTCCTCATCTCCTCTAGAACCTGTGGGGGGATCCACACACCTAAAATCACCAAAAAACACATCTTGTTGTCCCAGGGCTGTGCTGACTTTTCCTCTGCCTTGCTCAACAGATGTTTATTGTTAAAAATATCTGCTGATGGAGAATCTGTGGTGGTCTTATGTCAATTCTCTCCATGTTTTGCTGCCCTGTCTTTTTTTTTTTTTTCTTGCCAGAAAGCCCCTCCTCATTTCCAGCCTCACTTTCTTCTTCACCTATCCACCATGGACGCTGAAAACACATTACCCCTGTCTCTTTACAGCTGCATTTTATATATTTAAAGACTATTATAGTGTCTTCTCCCCTGCACTTCTCTCCCATCCAGACTAAACAACCACAGTTAATTCACTTGACCATGTAACAACAATAGGTTTGTTTTGATGAAAATTCAATTTGTTTAGCACAGTGGTTCTAATCACTCATGTTGTGCCAAAGATAACAAACTTTTAGCAAATTTCTCTTCAAATCTCTAGTTTTATCAACTGTTTTGACACTTAGATTATAATTTTTGCGCAAATGGTTACAATTAAAGCAATTGCTTTCTAATTTTTCTATATAAATGTTTGAATTACGATTCTACATTGAGCAATGCAATTAAAAGCATTATAGAACTGTCATGAAATATTTAACTGGGGTTTTAAAAAATATTATTTTAAAGATATATAAAATTATTTAGAAAGTATCTTTTTAAAGCTGCAAAAGTAGTTCTTAAGCTGTATGAAAATATATGTCAGCAATTGCTCATTTCCACTTGTTTTACTGCTCAGATCTGGTTTTGCCAAAGTGATAAATTTATAATCTTCAAGATGTTTCTGGTCAGGATGAATTTTATTTTATTTTACCAGCTTTTTTCTTAAAGTGCTTTTATTTAGCCAGCTTTTAATCCTGTTTAGATTTTTTTTTCATGTAAATATTTTAAGATGAGGAATTTCTAAGGAATATTTTTGTGTGTATGGAAAATTCACCTTAAATAGTCCCAGTGAGGAAAGAAAGACAGACCCCAAAAATGTCAATATGAATTTTATTTTTTTTTTTTTTAAAGAAAACATTCATATTGCATGCTGAGCTTCCTTTCAGTTCAGATTTTATTTTCTGGAAGATGAACTTAAGGAAAAAGCTCAAAAGTTGAAACAAGAAAACGTTGGTGGGTGGGGCTTAAAAGTGGAGGTGTTTTGAGGCTCAGTTTCAAGGCGAACGCATCGCTGTAATGAGAAGTGTCCTGGAAAAACACGCTGCTCTCCGCACCCAGCTCCGCTTGTCACCAGCCCCGCTTGGGATGTGCAGAGGAGCAGGTTTAGCCCCAGTGTGGTGCGGAGCCCCTGTGCCCGTGGGACCATCTCTCCCCCCAACTATTGGCTGCTGACAGCCCCAGGCACCCTCGGGAAGAAAAACACGGTGTCTGCAGCTCTGGCTGGGGAATTTGCAGCCTGTTGGGGTCCATGGCAAAAATCACATTGATTTCTGTAACCCTGCACTGACTCTTCATATGCTGTACCCCCAGCTGTACTGGGACTTTTTCCTTTGGTCCAGCCCCACTGGTGCCGCACAGAGCCCTGCAGCATCCTGCAAGGAGAGGAGAGAGATCTGCCCAAAGCCCTGCTGGGACATGCTCGCTCTGCACTGGGATTTGAGAAGCAAAATGTGGACCTTTAAAAGTAAAATAGCTCAGGGGTCAAGAGATGACCCCTAAGGTCTCTGTGAAAGGTAACTCTGAAGAAGCAAGGTCACAGCCTTAAACTTGCTGTGTGAGTCTGTCTCTTCACTAGAAAATGTAAAGAGATCCACGAACCAAAAGATGATGAAAACTATTGGTTTATATGGTTTAAAAAGCAAGTTTCCAATATAATTATTTTCACTCAGTAGCTCTTCAGGTAAGTGGATTTTTGTTTCCCTCTAAGAAATTCTACAAACCAAAAGACTGCCTTGGTCCCAGAAATGACAGTGCTGACTTAGTCCTACTTATGGGGCAGTTAAAAGGAACAGAAACTGGAAAGACAGAATAATGCTGTATTTTTTAATTCAGTTTTCTCACCTCGCTCCAGAATGAGAATAATTCGTTTTACAGTGGAAACACTATTTCTATTAGATATACCAGGATTTTTGCATAAAACCTCAAGCCAGTATGGACAGTAACTGCAGGCCAGCGCTAGGGCTGTGTTCTCGCAGTGTTACAGGGGTTTGAATTGTTTGAATTTTACATCCAGAATAAAGCAGCCAGGAGACAGAGTAAAACACACAGCCCCCCACTGTTCACCTCCTCCAGAGCCGAGGTGCTGTAACACCGTTATATTATCTCATTGCGCTCAAGAGCCCCAACCTGCCATGGGCTGAGCTCTGGGCTCCTGATGGAGCCTCCTCCAGGTGGCCTCAAGCACCTGGTTAGGAGCAGGCTGGTGCTGCGCCAGGCATCCTGGCACTTCTCTGGATCCACCCAGTAAGGCCCAATTAAAGAACAGGGCGTCAGCACATGGCTGAGGTTAAAGACAAGCTCATGTGCTCTTTCGGATCTGGACCTGGGGGCCAGGCTCAGCCAGGCTAATTTCCACCTTGGTTTCTGCGCCTGGTGTTGGCTAATGGAGAGATCTCAGCCCTCAGGGTGTTTAACCAGTGTAAAACGCCACTGCACACAGAGACCAGTATCGATACAAGGCTTGAGGCAGACTCTAATCCACAGCCCAATGAAAAACGGGCAAAACCAGATTGCCTTCAACAAGCTGCAGAGAATTTACAGCTCCATATGCAGCCTCAACACCTGAAGTGCCCTCTTGCTTTCAGAGCTATGCTAAGAAATTAAATTACTCATCTCAGGCTTGGAAGCTGCCTGGACACTTCAGCAGAGGATCAGCAAAAGAAACTTTCATAGCGTGGATGTCAAAAGCATCTTTTAAAGGACAAATTAAACAATGAGTTATTCTCAAAACAACAGGACTTGCTCCTTGTTCACACAGTACCACAGCTTGGTTGGACACGGCAATTCTTCCTGAGCCAGCCTGCATTACGCTCTGGTAAAAGATGGGATAGTATTGACATGGATACAGTTTGGTAGATTTTTCATTAGAAAGAGAAACAAACGGGTTGAGGAAAATTTGGCTTTGCTTCTTTCGGGATGGTTTTTCCCCTGGCCTCTTGAATTATATGTCAAAGTCCTTGGGAGCTCGCAATAGGGTCTGAAACACAAGTAGAAGGGAAACTTTCCTTCCCTATTCATGGCTTTCCCTGTCCCACATCAGGGCTCGGTCTTCCACTGGGAAAATGTTGCTTTGTTTGTTACTGTGACACTGTGGAGAGTGGTGAGTACAATCAGCTTAAAAATATACGTCTAAGTCAGGAAGGCCTTTGCTGGAAGAGCTTATTTGGCTCTTAAAAAAACCCAGTTTTCAGTTGAACTGAAGTTACATCCTGCTAAAAATTGTATCTGTCCTAGATTGAAATGTCATCTGAGGTCTGATCTGGAGAGTCCAATTTGCCAACCACTGTTGACATTTCCACACTGATTTGGGAAATGCAAAAGAAAGCATGTTTTTGTGATCTGTTGGCCCTTGCTCCTTCTAGAGCCAGCAGACTCCAGGCCAATGAGACCAACAGAAAATTGATGCAGCAGTCTCGGAAGTCTCCAGCTCTGCCAGCGAGATAACAGCTCTTGAAGCACAAAAACATACGGGAGTCAAATCCAGACCCAGATGTACAAGAAAGGTTTGTGGTGTTGCTTGGGATGTTGTTCCAGGGGATGGAAAAGTACGTTTCTATTTTCTCTTCATCTGGCCTTGTCCAGCCTGTGTTGTAGCAACGTTTGCTTGGAAATTACTTTATTCCTAGGTGGCAAATATTCAGTGCCATGTTATGCTCACAGAACTTCAATCGGCTGGAGAACACGGCCAGACTCCGTTTCCAAGTCTGCTGTTGGTAAATGCCCCACGAAACGACTTCACTGCATTATAATTGTTCCTGAGAAAGCTGGCCCAACGGCTGGTAATTAAACCTTTGGCTGATGGAAACTGTTAAAAGGGATCGCTGCTTTGCCTATAGCGTTATAGTTAACAACTCAAAAGTCTTTATACTTTTTCTATAAAACACATGGGAGTTTTATGCCTGGAATATCTGTGGCAATAAAGTGAATATGGTGCTTCAGTTTTGTTTCCAGCATTAAAACTTGGAAGAGAGGAAAGAACAAAGGTTCAAGAACGAGATCTGGTGTTTGTACTGCATGAAGCACATTCGGTTGATATCTGTGAGTCCGATACAGCCCATTACAGTGATTTAGATACCAGGGCAGGTTTAGGCTCCCGATTCCTGTACAGGCATCTAAAAGGGAATTAGGTGCCTACACCCTGTTGTGGGGCTGGCCAACACTGGTTCACTGTAAAATTCAAGCTGACACCTGGTTCTGTTGTCTGAACTCCCTGGTATTTGAGAGCATTTGAGTCAAGGTTGGTCTACAGTTCTTGTTCAGATCTCTTCTGCGCTTGGTCAGTTTTCCCAAGGAAGCCATAATCCTGTCTGAAGGGCCACTCGGCATCCCTCAGCCCCAGGCTCACCCAGGAAGGACCCCCCAGTCAGCACCAACAGAGTCAGGATAGCCATGCTCCACTTTTCCTCTGCTGTGTGCCCACGACGCCTCTACTCAGTATCAACGCCTACAGCTGAGCCATGGGTGAAAAATGGTGGCACTTCTGTTCCCCAAAGGTGCTCAGCCAAATCCGATCAGAAACACTTAACGCCTGCCAGCAAGTGGCAGCTCAGGACTGCTTCTCCTCTGACCAGTATTTATGGCTTGCGTTAGTCACGCAGGAGCTGTTAAAAGTGCTGCTGCGATAAATTGCAAAGTCATACATGGTCATCGAGTTATGAGTTTGTTCTGGGAGACAGTAATACTTCAGAGCTTGACTAATCCCTTACAGATTGGAAACGCGGAAGGTTGTGGTTAGGCACTGAAAATGTCCCCATTTTATTGCCAATGATGTATTATTTAAGCCTCCAGTATCCTGGACTGCTTCAGCTAAGCCTGGGGCTCGTGCCCTTGTGTTCCAGAAGGCTTTCTCCCAGTGAGAGGTAAGCTCATCTCCAACACCTCTGACAGGCTTAAAGCGGCCACAAGAGTTTGTGCTGGATGGAAGAACCACTTATTTTTATGGCTACTGAAAGAATATTGCTGTGTGTTGCAGGATCTTTTCAGTTTATACCTTAGGATGGAAGTATGTGTGTGCATCCTTGTGCATAATGGTCAAAGCAAACCTTCAGAAACAATAGTATGAGTGAAATACTATTCCTTGCTGATTTCCTCACAGTGGTGTCACTGTAACTTGTTAAAGTACATCAGCGCTGAGCTCTGCAGATGTCCCTGCCTCATAGCTCCCTTACTATACAGGTCTCAAAGACATGCTCTGTATACCCTGCAAACGCAGCTCTAGATGCACTGCAGCAGGCATCCCACCTGCTCTTGTAACTACCTAATTACAAATTATCAATGACCGGGGGTCGTGGTGATGCTCCTTGAAGCTTGCTTTACTTGGGAGCAGCTCCTCCCCTTCATTTGTGCCTAATTAGCTGGGACTCATTAGCCGGGACTCACCAAGCTCTTAATGGCATTACACTCTCAGGAGCTCCTAGGATGTGCCCCATGCACTGTCCCACGCACAGCAGAGCTGCGCATGCAGTGTGCCAAGCCCGCGGCAGCCCTGCTGCACGGCCAGCTTGCCCTGGAGCCCCGTGTGCTGCGCCAGGAGCACCGCGGACGTGACTGCCCGGGACGCTGGGCCTGCCCGCCCGCTGAGGAGCCCCGGGGCT
>NW_009650188.1:3078996-3080065 GCF_000708025.1 Charadrius vociferus | reverse complement strand
CAGCTGCACCTCCGTCCGTCCCCTCAGCCGTCCTATCGACACCTCCTTCCCTCGCCTCAGCATACCCTTCCACCCCGGCCTCTACGCCTCCCCCTCAACCCTCCACATCCTTTTCCTCAGCCTTGCCATCCCCCATAGCTTCCTATCCCCTTGGCGCTCATGTTCATCCCCCCATCGGTCAGTCCTCGGCCTCCTCATTCAGCCCCTCAGCTCCCTACATCCACACCTCCATCCATCTCCTGAGCTCATCCCGTCTATCCCCACATCAAACATCTCAGGTTCTCCAGGCAGTCCCTCGTTTCCCCCAGCCAGTCTCTTGGCCCCTCCCATCCAGGCCCCATCTCTCCCTGCTTCCCTCAGTCTCCCATCCAGCCCGTCTCTCCTCCTGCAACCTCTGTCACATTTCCAAACTCTCCAGTCCGTTGTCCTGCACTACATCTGTCTGTCCACTACCCCACTCATGTTGCTAGCCTTCTCTTTGCCCATCTGTCACCGTGTTCTTCCCCATTCTTCAGTTTATAAATCCCCAGTTCACTCCCCAGACTGCCTGGGACCCTTTTTTAGTCCTACATCTGTCTCTCTGTGATTTCCCCAAGGGTTGCCTCCAATCCTCCCTAAGGTTCTTCCTTTAGTCCCTCAGTCCTGGCCCCGTATTCCTCCCTGTCATTTCAGATGCTCAGATTATTTAAAACTCCTGATTCTTAGGCTAACAAAACACTTACAGGTTCCTGGGTTTCCCCCACCATTGCCTTCCCTTCACACCCTGGTATGTCTTTTTTCGTTAGGTTAGTTTTGCACCAATTTGTTTTCTTGCCCAGAAAAGCTAATTCACAGAGTCTGTCTTTGATCTTAAGATTTAGTTTTAGTCCTGTTTCTCTCTCTCATCCACTGATAGATTTGTATGAACCCTCGGAGCAGCAGCATCGCCCCCACACTGTGAATAAGAGTCGGAAGCAAACGCAAAGAGAAAAAGCTTTCCAGCAGCAATGTCAGAAGCTGGGACTGCAGGATGGAGCAGCCTCTGTTACTCCTGAGCAGTTGCTTTCTGTACCAAAACACAAGCCTTGTC
>NW_009650188.1:3077045-3078960 GCF_000708025.1 Charadrius vociferus | reverse complement strand
GAGCAAAGTAAAAGTGACAACCGAGACCAACAGAAGGAAGTGACACCAGTAGATCCCTGTAATGGCAGTGACAATGCCCAGATGTGCCCTGCAAAGCCAAACTCCAAAGTGGAGAAAAAGAAAGTGGAATTGTTAGTAAGTTGGTACAATCAGGGGATGGGTTTTATTATTCTGTATTGATTCATTCTTTTGTTGTGAAGTAAAGTGAACTTTTCTGTATCTAATAGGAAGGTTTGAGAGATTGTGTTTGCTTCCTCTGCACTGAACCTTTGTTTTTCATCTCTAGTTGGGTTAAACCTGATCCAGGATCAAATTCTTTAGTGTAACCTATGCAGATACGTGCTGTGCTGTCTTCAGATAATTTCCTATGGCAGTGGGACATCATATAGTGCCCAAGATGTAGGACTGTATTAATGGTTTATGAAGACTTAATCTCACCACAGTGATGTGTAGACAAGGCAGCAGCCACAACAAAAAAAGCTCTTTTGGGAGTAGATAGGCTGTGATTTGTGTACCTTTGTGTTCCCCTTCACAATATTGCTGCAGATTTGTTAATGCTAAAAGTGTTGGAAAGGAGGTGAAATTACAGGTTAAAGTAGTTCTCTGGCTTTTGTGATTCAAGATGAGACCAATCTCAAGGCTCTCACCCTGTGCATCAGCCCACAGCAGGATGCCTGTCTCCCTCAGAAGCATCGAACTGACACGTGAGAGAGAGAAAGGAAAAGTACTGAATGTGGCTCTCTGGGACTCTGATCGAATGTGGCCATTACTTAGCTCATCATCTAGAATTCAGACAGTAGCCTATAAAAGGAAGCAGCTGTCTAAATACTAGAGAGGACAGGCATTTCCAATATGTTTTTACCTCTTCACGTTTGTTTTTCTGTCTGTATCCAAGTGCTAGTTTGCTTTTTTACCCCAGCGAGCAAAGCAAGGTGTGAAGGGCAAAAGAATGAATTCTTTTTCTACGGCATATAGTTTATTTTAAAAACACTTTAACAATGCTGATCCAGCCTTGAGTTCCTATGCAGGTCCAAACTTTTCTGCCTAATATAATCAAAAAACATTAGCTGGCCACGAAACTTCCATGCACCATTTGTATTCCCCCCAAACAGGGCTCAGCAGCTTTCCAAGCGTGGTGTGCCAGACCCTGTCTCTGGTTAGATCTTTCTGTAGGATCTCAGAGGGGGCTGAAGGTGCTTTCTGCTGGAGAAGCAGAACTGTGGCAGTCAGCATCACTTGTGTGGAGAAGCAGCACGTGGCTTCTTTTGAATTCAAAACTCAAAAGGATCTGGGACGTTCTGTTTTGCAGAGATGCACCTTGAGAGGCTGCAGCTGCTGGCCGTGCTGCCTGCCATTTACCTGCCAGGCTCCTGGCTGGGATCACCTACCTACAGATAGCTGTTCCTTCACTTTGAAAAGCAGTGCCAAATTCCTTGTATGGGTTCAGCTCACCAGTAGTACTGGCTGTTCATCTCCTTCCTGGTGGTGAAAAATACAGCTACTGTTTGAGGAGAACATAGCTAAAGTTTTGCAGAGAAGTTTTTTCACTCTGCAGGGAGCAAAAGACATTTAGCTGCAACAACCACCCCCTGAATCTGCTGAATTCATCTCAGCCTGTGCACTCGAATTTAAATCTTATTAAAAATGTTTCTGTGTATGAGATTTTAGGAGTAGGGTGATGAGGAGAAGTCTGAAGAGATAGTCTTGTCTAGAAATGGTTGCTAAGATTAACATAGCTGAGTTGCCTGAGTATTTTTAAGCTGATGCTTCTTGAGAGAGTGCATGAAGAACACAACAAGGTGGAAAAGCAGCAGAGCAGCTTTTGTTTCTCCTTAATCTTGCCCAGTTGTGTTGATGCAGGTTGTTCCCTCTCACCTTCCATCCTTAGGGGCTGGTTGTATCTCTTAGTAGATGT
>NW_009650188.1:3074083-3076982 GCF_000708025.1 Charadrius vociferus | reverse complement strand
CATTGCTCATGTTCATTGCGACTTTTACCAGCCTTTCATTTGCATCGGTTTAATTATTTGGGGGCTGTATTGTAAAGCAGACCTGTGAAAGGATCTGTTTTATGGAAAAAACATTTCCAAAAAAGAGGCTGTGTTGGCAGACTGAACAGATGGCAACTTGTAGCAGCCAGTAAGAAACTTGAAACTGCTTCTACCTAGTGGGGAAGCACATCCTTTAAATGAAAAATTCCATCCATTTCTGAAAAAGTGCTGTATGGTCTTTCTTCCAGCAAAGCTGAATTAACCAGCAGCTTACTTGCTTATGAAGATTTTTGTTCTGATCAGCAGATTTCATCTGGAAATGTTTTATTGGTCTGAATGACTCCTTGCAGATGATTCTTCTTTTCTCAGAACTGAAACCTGTTTATTGTTTCTTTGACATTTTTAGAGTTTGCTCCAGGAAATATGATGGTGAATATTTGTGTCATTTGGGGAACAGGGAGAGAAATGAACTTTCTATTAATTTTGATCTTCTTGTCAATGAGCAGGCAGGAAAAATCACGTTGGGAAATCCTCCAGCAAGAGCAGCGGCTGATAGAAGAGAAGAATAAACGCAAGAAGGCACTCCTGGCCAAAGCTATTGCTGAGAGGTAAGGGGCTATGCTGCAGCATGGGCAGAGGCTGAGGAAGGGATTACTTTTCATCTGCAACCAGTTGCATATCTTCTATTTAAACCTCCCTTTTCGCTCCTCTCTGTGCTCTGTATGTACTGCTCCGCAAGTGAGCAGCTGTGATCAACATTTCTCTTTGATGACAAGTGCTGGCTAAGAAGTTGTGACAAAGCTTTTCACACTTCCAAAGCTGCAGCTCTGCGCAGATGGGGAAGTTATTACACAATTTGAGAATTAGCTGAAATTCTTGTGCCTGTTAGTAAGGGCATGTTCGGAAGCCGGGGTGCTCAGTTGCTCATCCTTGTTCTGTTCTTGATTTGTTTTCGCTGGGTTTGAGGAAAGTTTATTTGATTTCTAGCCTATGAAGGGAAACTATAACTATTTCTGTTTGGGCTTTTGACTCATTATTATAGGAAAAGTGTTGAAAAGAGAAGACAATCAACTTTAAGTTTGAAAAGGTCCCATTTTACCACTGGCTAATTAGACATTATAAAAGTTTGCATGTTTTCACAGTTGTTAGCTCTTGCTCTTCAGGTGACCAGACTTTAAAGCATTGTACAATGTTTTCCACCAAGGGAGTTAAAGACTACAGGGAAGGCAACATTTGGAGAGAAGAATATTGGAGCAGCTGGTAACACTGGATCAAGAAAGGAGATGCGAACCTTTCAGGCTCACAGTGGTCTCCTAGATGTGTATTGTGTTCTCTCCATCAAAGCTCTTGGGTAGCACAGCTATACATAGCTAGTACTGTGCAGAAGATTCTCTTTGAGGTTCTGAAGATTTTGTTTTCCTTTGCCAGGCAGAGATAAAACACAAGTACATTTGGTCTGAGTCACTGTAGGACAGCAAACATGGGTGTGGCCACCAGACTGGGTTTTTCCGCCTAGAAGCAGAGCATGAGGAGATGGAAGACTTGGAAGGTGATAGCTAGGGAGTGTCGTCTGACATTCAAAGACCTTCTTCAGGCTCTGAACAATACTACAGGATGTCTGTGTCTCTCCACCTGCATCAGCTGGTCTAATGAGAGATGGCGTCTTTGCCTACGCATCTAGTCTTGCTTTCCAGTACCTGCTTTGGGGCGTAAAGCGGTGGCTGGAAAGCGTGGTTTTGCTGGTGGTAATGAATGACAGCCAAGTGACCTGGTGTAAAAGCTTGTTGAAAGTTACTTAGCTTGCTTGGGAGTGAAATCCATCGAAGCTTGCTGCCCTTAGCAACATTTAGATTTCAGAACTTAGGAATGAATAGGCTGAGTTGAAAAAGGTTACATACGGCTTGATTGAAATCCTTTGTGTTTGATGTAAAACTTTCCATTGACTTCATTGGGATTTGGCTAGGCCTTTTGGGAATAATTTTACAAAATGGAAATCAAGCTTAGGTTTGGTGACTTTTTGGCCCCTACTAACTGGGCTTCTTTGAAAGGGGATATTTGCTGGGCTAAATACCCTTCCCCCTCTCGCTCCCCCCCCAAGCCATTTCCTGTTTCCTTACACTGAGAACTACTTAGATACAGCAGCTTCTTGTGTGTTTCCACAGTGAAGAAACACAATCCGTTTTAGGCACTTTGATTATAGTCATTACGTAATTTTGCTGTAGTCCTTTAATAGCAGGCATTTTAGATCCCTGTGGATATTAAAAAAGATCAAAAGTCTTAAACCATAAAGGAGAAGCTTTCTGAATAGCTCTTAAAGAAGTTGTTCTGCAAATGAAATGGAGCCCATTATGTCAAGAAGAGAGGCTTGAAAAGAAAAAAAAACCCAAACGCATCTTCCTTTTGCAGATCCAAAAGAACTCAAGCTGAAACAGTGAAACTAAAAAGGATTCAGAAGGAGTTACAAGCTCTGGATGACATGGTATCTGCTGACATTGGCATCCTGCGGAACCGCATTGATCAGGCCAGCTTGGACTATTCCTATGCCCGGTAAGTGACAGACAGGGAGGAGGGAATAGCCCTGCCTGCGTGGAGGGAGAAAATGCTGTTTCCTGTCACCAAAGTAGTAATGGAGTTATGTCATTGTAATAATGTGTAGTTGAAGCGGTCACAGTCTGGGGGCCTTTCAAATCTTGAGGTAAAAGTGTGCTTTTTATTTCCTAATTTTTCCCTTGGAATGTGGAAACTGAAGCAGGTTTCCTGACTGCAGACTGTGCTCTCCAGCTTCGTGCTGTCATGAGACATACTTACTGCTTTAACTGTGCAGTTGTCCATAAGCCCTGCTTTATTGTTTCAAGGTTGTTTATTTCTTCTCAGGGGG
>NW_009650188.1:3063343-3074009 GCF_000708025.1 Charadrius vociferus | reverse complement strand
GGAAAGAGTTTTTTAAAAATCCTTAAATGAAAGTCCTTTTCAGGGAAACTTGCTTGTTGATGACAGCTATGGTCCTGTTGGAATCAATGGGACCAATTAAGCTTAAAACATATAATTCTGCTGAAGTGCTTTTGGAACTGGGACCAAAAATTGAAGGAAAAAGCAAGCTTTCACCCTTCACAATGTGCCTTTAATCACTCTGGTTCTGATGAGTTCCTTAAATGCAAGAAATTAATCGGAACACCCTATTAGTTGTGGGTAAACCACAACATCAGTAGATAAACATCAGCATGTTTATGTAGCCGTTTAATAAAATGGAAATGTTCGGTTGCGGTTTTTGGTTCAATGTGTTAAATGTGCATTTCTCCTTATGACTTCTGCTATACGTTGACCACAGGCCAATAAACATGGTAATTAGTCTTTAAAAAAAATAGCAGCGGTAGCTAAAAAATAAGGATTTTTTTTGTGTAATTATAATTTGAAATATCTAAGATTAACTGTAGTTTCAGTAGCTGAGTACATATCAATACAAAATTTCATATCCTCAAGAGGAAAAACATTTCAATGTATTTTAGGTTTAAGTCTGGTTTCTAAAACCATTAAATGCTCCTGGAAATTTCCTTACCAAAATTTTGTAATAATGTGTGTATTTGAAATGCTTAATGGCAAAAGAGCATATAACACAAGGGGCTCTGGTGGTTGGAAAGCAGTTTTTAATGAAGATAACAAAAGGGGATGCTGGTAGGACAAAGGGGATAAACTTTACAAAGTACTTAATGACTTTCATGAACTTACTAAGTCCTTTTTGTGAGGGAGGAATTTGGAAATGCGAGTTAGATACTTTCAGTGTTGTAGTTTTTATGCCTTATGAGTCAAAGCTGATTTACTTTTAAGTGATGTCTTTTTAAGCAATTTTTTTGTTCTTGCCTTATATTTTAGGGCTAAACCACAAATAATTTCAGTGGGTCAAAAAGTGCAATATTTAATAGTCCTAAGCACATACATAGTTAGGAGCGTTTGACAATTGCTGTGGAATGGAATTTTTGTAAGTATGGTGTGAAGAACATGTGTGAATTCAGCCCAAAGGTTTAACTGTGCAGAAGTTTCCAGCATAGCATTAGTTTTTCCATTTCAGATACCTGACCCAGGGAAATCTTGACTTTCTTGTGAGGGAAGCGTAAGGAGGCATCTTCTGCCCACTGCATATATCACCTTTACAGCTGTGTCTAAGTTTTGTGATTATTATATAAAAGAACGTACTTGGGAAGACTTTTCTGTGTCTCATTTCCTTCTGTTTCCCTAAGCAAAGGATCTCTCCTATCTTTCTGTTGCTTTGTTTAACCAGATATTTGAATCTGATTTTATAAAACAGCTGGATTCTTTATTCAACCCCCTTACTAATATTAGTTTTATGAATGCTCTGTAAGGTACATTGCATAGTCATTCTGAAAAAGCCTTTGCATGTTCGCTTTTCTGATGAGCAAGGTTGCATCTATCTTTCTATTAATTAAATCAAAATTAACATACAGATTCTCTGAATGTAGTGGAAGATGCATCGCTAATGTGGACACCAACCATTAAAGTGCTAGATATCCCAGATGTGTTAACCTCAATAAATATTTTGAATGTTTCCTTTTTGCTATATTTGTCATGGCAGGAAGTGCAAATTGGCAGGAGGTGTGTGTCGGGGGGATGCTTACAATAAAATTCTACATCTGTTGCCACACAAAAGTTGTGATCACTATTGATGTCATATGCTGTGTTAGTCTGTGCTGCTCATGATTTTTTGAACAAATATATGGGTGGCCGGAAGAGTACACTTCTAGACCAGATCCGAAAGTAAATGTGTATAGCACCATTGTAACATCTGTATCTGTTGGGTGGATGGTTTGATTACAAAAAACACAAAACTGTTTTGCAGCGTTTCAGTTCACTAGATAGATAGGGGTTTGCTAGAAGTGTGAAAACACTGTAATTTCTGATGGTTTCTTCCTGCTGCTAGTGATGCATCTTTTAGAACAGGCAGTAAAAATGCTTGTTCGTGATTCAATCTGTAGATTTCAGATGAGCAAATTAACTCTTGGCATTCAGTAGCAGTGGAGGCTAATGTATCAAGAGGAGAAGATATGATCAATTCATACTTATTTTCTTCCTTTTCACAAATGTAGCAGCACCTCATGAAATAGCTGGCATAATGCACTGCAGAACACATTGCATTTCAGGGATGCTTGAAGTATCTATCCATGTGTCAGATTGTAATGTGCTTGAGAACTAACCCACTAGAAATGATGATGATTTTGCAGGAAGCGGTATGATAAGGCTGAGTCGGAGTACGTGGCAGCCAAGCTGGACCTCCAACACAAGACGGAGATTAAGGAGCACCTCACGGAGCACCTGTGCACGATCATACAGCAGAACGAGCTCCGCAAGGCCAGGAAGCTGGAGGAGTTAATGCAGCAGCTGGAAGTGGAGGCAGATGAGGAAAATCTGGAACTTGAGATAGAGGTGGAGCGGATGCTGCAGCAGCAGGAGGCAGAAGCAGGGAGACAAGCCAGCCAGTCACACAATCATGCTGGGACAGCTAAGGAAAACCCTACTCCCAGTGTTACAGCACGGGAGAGTGAGCATGCTAACCGTGCTGTCGCTTCTCCTGCTATTTCTGAACAGTTGGTTCAATCGGAAAATTCCAGTACCAAATCCCTCTCCAATATGGACAGCCAAACTCAAGCAGTAAATGTGACTCCAGGAGACTCCCCAGCTTGTTCTGATACATGACTACTATATTCACATAAGCCAACTGGTTATGGATGATGTGCTCTCTGTGGGCTTATGTGATCTATGTTATATCTGATATCTGCCGTGCCAGTAATATGCACTTCATTTCTCTTTTCCTTTAATATTGTTTTCAAATTTTAGAGGCTCTTTTTTTCACAAGACTCTCACTTGGGGTTCACCATCTGGCTTCATCATTCTGTTTTAAGTTCATATTCTAATGCCTAGCTCTTCACGGGGCTTTGTATCTTCCTGAAACAGGATACTTGGAAGCAACCAGTAGGGTTTTTCCAAAGACTTTCAACATACTGATATCACAGATGCCTGTTCCAAGCAGCGGGCAAGAGATACGTATCTACAGGAGGAAACAGCGCAACTTATTTTGCTTCTGAACACATTCTGTCCCCTGACAACTGGGATAGAATGCTTCTCTTACTTTGTATCCGTAAGGGATTAGTTTTCAACGGTTTTTAATCCTGTGAAACCCAAGTGCTTCCTTTAATTATCTTTGTAGCTAATACTCTTTCCTGTCCCTGATTTAAAGGAAATTTGCATATTGAGGCAAATTGCAAAGTCAGTTCTAATATTTCCTATTTATCACTTTGCCTGTTTCTTTCAGATCACGCTAGATCACACAAAGCTATGTGTCGATAACATTATTATCTATGAAATCACAGCAACTATGATTTAACAAAAATGATGGGTTACAGTTGAAGACATTGTGGAATGTATGATGTAGAAGTGAAAACACACAAAAGAGACTGTGTTACAATTAAAGCTGTTCCATTACAAACATTTTTCTCTGTCGGAGTTGCCTCAAAGTTTCAATAATTAGCCAGGGATCTTGCAATGAATAATCTCCACTGTATATTGGAAGTGAGCCCATTTTTGTATAATATTCAGTGCATTTTCTTGCCTGAAGAGTGGGTTTATACCCCACAAGAAGTTCAGCTGTTTTGCTCTGTTGCTGTTGAAAGGCTTTAAAAAGCTATTCCAGGTGGAGAAAGTCTCAGGAATTAAAACAGAGGACGTAGGAAAACCTCCCATAGACTGATGCAGCTGCAAACCGTGGGGACAGTGTTCATAGCTATCCACTTTGTAACAGAGGAAGGCTGCTTTCATTGTGGAAATGGTTTCTGTAATACCTGACCTGAGCGTGTCAGTCAGAGTTTATGAATGAGTTACTGAATGATGCAATCAAGTATATAAATGGGACACTGATTGTCTCTATGGCTTTAATAATGGAAAAACATGTCACTATATTTCATTTTTATTCTGTTAATAAATCAGTGCATCTTCTATGCAGTGCGTTTACTTTCAGTTATGATATCTGATACTAATACACATATCCAAGACTGGTTTTCCACAGGAGGTGATAAATGACAATATCAGATATGTCCTTTGGCAACTTTCCGCTGTGTGAAAGTAAAACCTCGAAAAAGGCTGTTCCAAAATATGAAAACTAAGGAAGCAAAGACACGGCAGGATAGAGCTTGGCAGGAATCTTTTCAACTAACCGTGGCCCAAGGCAGCAGTGGAAAATCTCTACTAGTGCCTCCCATACACAGGAGAAAGAGGAATAAATGTGTTTCCTAGCGAAGCCACTCATAATCAGAGCTGATGGAAGTTAGAACACTCCAAAGTAACATTTGAGATACGTATGAAGCATTGCTCTGTTGTTGCTGATACACTGCATTCCCTGTTATTTTGCTGGAAGATCTGGCCTAAAAGCCGAAGATTTGATTGCGTTATGAGAAAATTGTGACTGACTTCCTTTGCTCTGTCTGCAGTTGCAGAACAGCTTGTAGCAACCTGATTATGGTTTTCAAAACTGGATACCAGAAAGTCCAATAATAATTTAATTGTACCATTCTTGTTTCCATCCTCTGCAGCTGTCCCCAGTTGCTCCTCAAGAGAATCTAAGTCCTAGTGGATAGGTCTGTTCCTCATTACAGTTGTATTCAGCTCATCAGGGGACATACAGAAGAGCATCTGACAGAAGAGTTAAATTGTAATGGTATTTACAGGAAGCACATGCATACCATTTTGCATATAATTTGTGGTTCTCTAGTAGGCTAAAATGTGGTTGAAATAGCCCTACTGATTGCACCTTGTTGTTACGGGTAAGATTATTGTTTGATCTCCTCAAACCAAAAGAGGGAAAAAATTACAAGTCCAAAGATCTTTTTGACAACTACTTTAAGGATATGAGTTCCCTAGCAGGGAATAAGTTTATACCCAACAAAATGACTTAAAAGCTGAAAAATTCTCCTGTGCCATCCTGATAGTGCTGGCGCTGTTTCTGCCTAACAAGGAAGATGCTATTGTTAGAATCAGCAGTTTCTGTTCTCTTACAAGTCCCTCATCGAAGTTCTGGCCAGTTCTATCTGTCTTTAACTTCTGAGCTTGCAAAATGAAGTGAACTGGCGGGAAGCCACATGAAACAGCCATATGAAGTAACAATAGGCAGCCTAGCATTTGGTCGCACTCTCTGAACAGGGAGCTCAAGAGTTAAACTGTTTGATCTGAGTTATGAAGCCTTTCTCTGACGTGTGATATAAACCACTACCATGGTGTCAGTTCCACTTTGGAAGTTCGCAAATGTTTTGATGGGTGCCAGTGTGCCGGTTTAACATTCCCCCTATGCCGGAGCCAAGCAGTCCAGTCATAATTGTAACAGCATGTGTGCTGGTCAGAAATGCCAGGAGATGATTTTGGTGCAACAAAAGGGTTGGGTTTTTTCCTTGATTTTCCTTGAAGGAAAGAGAACGGTTGGAATTGAGGCTCTTCAAGCAAAAGGCATTTCTACCTTTGTAGCAGCGGATGCATCTTACGTTTGGCTCTGCTGTCACTGGAGTGCACTGAAGGCAGGTATGCTGTCCGCTCAGCTAGCATGTTGTATCTCTTCAGAAAAATGAAAAAACAAAAAGTTCAGCATAGATCAGGAACGGGGGGGCAGATTTTTAAGTGAGGGCCTCTTGCAGGTAGAGGTAGAAATCTGAACGTGAAGCGTGCTGGGGTTGAACACCCATGGCAGGAAAAATAGAGCAATGTATGATATCTGAGTGACACTGCAGGGCTCATCACAGGGAAATTGCGTTCTCTGTGGCAATGTAGCCATTTCTGTGTTGGGCCACCGCATTACCATTATGGAAAGAAGTGGAAAACACTGATGTATACCACTGTGAGAATGTTACAAAGCACAATATAATTGCCCATGTTGCAGTTTGGCCAGGATGTTGGGATTAACACTCCCTGCTCTGTCAAGAAATGTTTAAATGAGCACAGATGGTCATGGCTCAGCCTGGGGTTCCCATGGATGTCTAGTGCGTGGTGTAAAACACTTGGACAATCCCCAATCTGATTGTATATCCAGCCAGCTGAAGTTGGGCTCTCAAGAGGTTTCATCTTGGGGGAGCTGTCTGGGGAGAGACTCAAGTTCTCCATCAGCCATTCTTCTTCCTAATACCTTCTGCAATGCAGTGGAGTCTTCCCTTTGAGCCTGTATCCCATCTAAACAGAATGAGGAGAAACTAGTAAGAGTGAAAAGCAGTGACTGGCCTAGTGGTTGGGAGTACTGCGTTTTCCAAGCAGCTGTATTGAGAACATGCTAGAAAGGACTGCGTATGGGAAAGTTACCCTATTCTGGGGAAGTTCTGGAGCCGAAGAAAGGGGCAGAGCACTATCGAATTGCGTCCCACACTGGGATTCACTCCGTTCTGCGTTTTCTGCTTAGGACAGAAGGATCTATTGATTTTCTGTTCCTAACATCTTTTTCTCAAGGTTGAAACTTGAATCAAAACCCCTGTGATATGAATTGTCCCAACCTGAGGCCTGGTACTTTACTAGATGCCCCTTATGTAGGATCTTTGAGCAGCTGTTGGTCCTGGACTGAGTTTGATACTTTCATGTGATTCTGTGTAGTAATAGCGTCTTGGGTCTCTGTGTTCCACTGTTGTACATGCCATAGCTGTGTATGTTGCTGACAGCTAGATACAGTTTTTCTGGAGGCCTGATCCAAGCCAGAAATCATATGTTCAACACTTTGGTATTATATCATGGTTCCTTTTCTAATTCTGTGGATATAAGCAGGTGTGGTGCGAAAGGGACAAAGGGTTTTGCCAGTGGCAATGCAAACAGGGTGTAGAGATGTGGGCTGGTATAACAGAAACCACATGCTTGTTAAGTGCCCTATTTAGGCTTGTCTGCATGGTCCTATTAAAGCGAGTGTTGGCTCCTTTGATGGGGCACGAGACTGGTTTCCTTCATCGTTTCCCCTGATTTATGTCCCAGCAGCAAACTTGTACGTCAGTGGGGAAAGACCAAGTAACGAGAGAAGTTAGCCAAGCCTCACCCCCTCGGCATGATAGGACATCAGATCCTTCAAATCCTTGCCTTTGGCAGCCTGTTAGTTACAGGGTTTAAATCATGCCTTTTAAGACACAGGTAGAGACACTAAAAAGCTTGGGCCTTTCTGAATTAGGGCCTGGATTGTGTAGTTAGAGTCATTTTCTCAATTAGCTAAACATAAATCAGTATAACGAGGCGCTTGGGAGCACTGGGCAGGTTTAGTACCTTGTCTCTCCTGCCTCTGTCCATACCACTCCCACCTGCTTGTTTGGCTGATCAGCCAGTGATTTTATTTTTCCATGCTGCTGGAGCTAAGCAGTGGGGTTTAATGTCTGAAGGGGTTTTCACACCTTGCACGTGTGTGCGAGAGGTGAGAACTGGGAGAAATTGCTCTTCTGCATTAAGTAAAGTAGCCCTCATGCATGGCAGAGATCTGGCAGTCTCAGCACCCCATGTCACACCATCCTTCAGAGGATGGGGACAGTGTCCTACTGAACAGGCAGTGGTGGGTGGTGGCATGAGTGCAGAAAGTCTAGCGGCAGTAGGGATGCCATTCGATGTGATATCAGGCTGGAAAGCATGTGTAGGGGCCGGGCACTGCATTTGTACTCTAAAGCTGGGTAGCCAACTCATGACTCCCTTTTCCAGCACTACACCATGTGAGGGCTGTGCTCTGTGTTCTGGAGACTGCTGCATAATTGAGATGGGACAGGTTGCCCCGCAAGCCCAGTCCTCTGGTGGACTGCTGGGATCCATTTGAGCAGGCGGTTAGAGAAAAGCTGGAGGTTCCTCACAGTGAAGAATGAAACCCCAAGAGCTGGAATAACCCATTTTATGCCTTGTGATCCCATTGGAGTGGATATAAATCATCCAATGTGAAAGCTGCAGTGCTAGGGACACCTCTTCAGTCTCTTGTCTCTTGAAGAATGGGGGAGGGTGTGGAAAGATGGCTGAATGAAGGAACTGTTCACTGTTCACCCAAACCATGCATGGGCTGAAGCTGTGACCCTCCCTGAGTCTGGTTTTAAGGGTTGGAGCTGAGTACGACAAAAACACCCAAACCAACCTTAATTGCTCTTTGGGTAACAAAAGTGAAACATTGGTCATAAATAAATCCCTGAATGATGGACCTCTTTAACTTTCCCTATGCAGGGTTTCTTGCCTTTCTCTGAAGCAGTTGGCAGTGCTGGTGATGTATCTGAACATGTGATCATCTGGTGTGATCCTCTTATGTTCTTGTTATCAGTGCTGAATATGACCCTTTCTTTTCTCAGCAGTGAGCAGTAATGGGTCTTTGTGCTGGTTTGCAGGTGTTCCCTGATGATGCAGGGCCAAATTGAGCCCAAGATCTCAGTCTGCTTGTTTGTTGGAACGGCAATGCTCTAAACTCACTGTGACTTGGGAACTCTTCAATACCACGATGGGTTTATAATGGAACAGCAGCAGTCAAGGTCTCACTGATACGCATGAAGAGTAGCTCCAAATGCATAATTGCTGACCTCATGTTGCTTCTGCACTAGTACCTAAATGTCCTGAAGGAGACCCCGTTGAGTTATTTCACAGACACAGCTTCCTCCTTCAAAGAGCCAGTCAAGGAGGTAGTAGAGCAAAGGACAGGGTCACTCCATGAACTTCAAGCTTAGCAATGTCATAGGGTGGCTTGCTAGCAATCGATACCAAGTGATGCCCTGGCTACACTGCAGTCATAAGGTCCAGCAGCAACAGACATAGAAACCCTTCAACTACCTACTGTGTAGCTAAAGGGCAGCTGACCTTCTTGACCATTGCCTCCACACAGCTGTGGACCACCGTGTGCCCAGGAGAGCTGAAGGGATGGAGAGCCCTGGGAGTCATTCCAAGGCAGCAGATAACAGCAACTCACTGTTGATGTGACTCCTTCGCGAAAGGATGGAGCTAGATGTCCTGCAAATGGTGTCTCGGCAAGCAAGGTGTTATCTTGCTTCCTTCCTTTCTCCATGTGGAACGGTAACCCGTTGCACTGCCACAGCTCTAGGAGGTCATGAGCACAGAAAAGGTACCCTGCTAGAAGAGTTTGTTGGCTGCATATGGTGTGGCTGAAGAGTCACAAATTGGCTATCCCTCAGATTGTTAGTTTGGGCTACAAACTCTACAAACTCACTGGAGACCCATGCTATGAGCATGTGCTGAAATCTGTGCTGAGTATACTCACTGCCATTGCAACATGAGCTAGGTAGAGTGGAACAGCTATGTCTTTGCAGGCCCTAGTCACTTTTCCCAGTCCAGTGTAGACAGATCTTCTATCCCAAGGAAGTGTTAATCCACTTCAGACATCATCTTCTTCAAAGTTTCCCAGTTTGCATCTGGATTAGGTTTCTGAATATCACCCAAAACCCTGCATCATGTTTTGAGTAGTTCTGTAGCTGTTTAGGTGATGACTCTTGTTGCTGATTGTGCATATTTCATTGTCTGTAGTGATGATGGTGTCATAGAGGTTGTGTCTCTGGCTTTGCTATCGTGTGAGCTGCAGCTGGTCCCACGTTTTGGTGGTTAGCTTCATGGCAAAGAAGATGATACTATTTGGCATGAGGATGTGCTCATAAAGAACCAGGTCCGTTCCAGCATTTTTCTAACATGCTTCTCTGATCCTCCAAGAAGAACATCTTGCAGCTGTTTTAAAAAGTCATGCCTGGTTCTCTGCAGGATTTTCTTCTTGCTTCCAGATCCCTTTTTTTCCCCGTCTGCGAAAATACCAATTGTTTTCTTTTCTGCGTTCCTCAAATCAAAATATTTAGTGATGGACTTTTCTCCATGACATCCCACTGCATCTCCTAACTACTGTGGAGTGTTCATCAGTCTCATTGACATTAACCAGTTCTGCAGGAAACAAACACTGCCAAGCAGGCAGGCTCCAGCTCCTTGACTTGCTCAGCGTATCTGATATTGTCAGTGACAGTCCCTCTGTGAGTCTCTTGGGGGTGATGCTCTCACTGGCAGAACCTGAGAAGCTGTCAGAAAATACTTTCCTTGGCCTAGCAGTTGCACTTGGACACTCATGATGCTCTCTTCTGGCCTTGACGTCCACAAAGCTATATCTGCTTTTCATAGGGGGGAATCACGATTTGCTTTTCAAGGCTTAGTCCATCTCCTCTGATGCAACTGCCCACAACACTGGAGTCTTTCATTACTCAAACCCTCCCAAACCACCAAGAAGTTTTCTCCTGTCCTTCAACCAGTTTCCCTTCCTCCTTCCAGCAGCTGCTGAGAAACTTCCTGGACCCATCTGTCATGCAGGCTAGGCAAATAACCAGGGCTCCTCAGAGCCATCAGGCTGAGCAGAAGGTGGGTGAGCACAGGGTGGTACTGGAAGTGCTTTGACTCACAGAATTAAAACTCAGTAGGATTAAACTCACAACCAGTTTCGGAAGCCCAGGTCCCTGCTGTTCTTCCCACTTCTCACAGGCTTTGGGGTTTTCTAAACCCTAAACGCTTGCACTCAGAAATCTTTGCTTTCACCTACTGTGTCTGCAACCTCGGACGTGGCTGTGTTTGAGTTGGTCACCTC
>NW_009650188.1:3056953-3063314 GCF_000708025.1 Charadrius vociferus | reverse complement strand
CCTGATGGGAGTGAGGCCTGGGGAAGGCATTTGGGACGGCTGCCATCCACAAACACATCAAAGGTGCGAATGGCTTTTATCAAGAGGCAGTAAAACTTTAATCCAAAGCCCACTTTAATGTATTTGCCACATATTTAAAAGGGAACTGATTTCAGAAATGCTTTCGAGAGTTTTAAAAATTCTCCTGGACCCGTGTCTTACAATTCTCTCCACTCTGGAAACCTGATGCTTTTGTTTCTGGGATCCCAGATGTTCAGGACTCATGATTGAGGGGAGAAGGAGAACTTAAACAATTTCTAATCCTCTCCTGAAACATGGGTACAAATAGCTTTTTTCCTGGCTCTAAACGTCTGTTAACTCTGATTTTTTTTAATCATAGACCACGCTTACAGCGAATACCACCTCCTCAGTCAGAAAGTGAGCCATCTTCCCATTCAGTTATCAAAAATCCCTCATTTCCGACTCAGTAAGGCTGCAAGACACTCGCCTTTTGACCTGCTGGGGTGCTTGCCTCTAATCTGGAGCTTTAGGCCGTTCCTATTTTGCTGGAAGAAATCTACCTTTAGTGTGGAAAACAGGAGCAATTCCCTGACAAGATCAGAGGAACTGTAGCCTTTCTTATTTTCTTTCTTTTTTTTTTTTTTCTTTTTCTGCGGGAGAGTTTAAACATCACTGCTTTCATTTGGAAAGGGCGAGTGACTTTCCCGTGCCGTAATACCCAGCAAGTGTTGAGAGAATGTGGTTACATAAAACCATATTTTTAATACAACCGACAGACTGTCTTGAGAGCTAAGTGTTTTTTGACAGTTTTTATGCACCTGTTAATTCAAAGCTCTTAACATGTGCCAGTTAAAAAGAGCCAGGCACTAAAACATCCACCCTGTGGACGGCAGGGGCTCAGCTGCACACCAGAGCACAGGGAATCCGTGCAAGGTAGAAACTTGGCTTCTCTTACAGGACCGACTGGTACATGACTGATTCAACTCAGAGCTTTTGTTTCCCAGTCCTGCGTGGCCTTGAAGATTTGTGCTTCTGCTTTGGACCTGAAGAACGACTGACGTTTCTTTTGGTTTCTTCTGTTTGCTTTTCCCAGCTATTGTAGTTACCAAAAAGAAAAGATGCTAAACATCCTGTCAGGGCTATGTCCTTAAAAGAGATGCACTGACAATACCTCCCCAGGCTCCTCTGCTAAATTTGTGCCTCCTTGTTTTCTAGGTAGTGGGGTTGCTTCTTATAATCAGTGCTGAGACAGGCATTGGCAAAGCCCAGATGGAAATGTGCCGCACCATCCTCCAATGTGTCTGCTTAGGTATCACCTCCGTGGTCACGCCATGCTCAGAGGGGGCAGGTGGTCTGTTTAGACACAGCCTTGCTACCAGTAACATAAAGTAATGCTGGGAAGTCCTTCTCATCTTCTCTAAAATATTCCTTCCTCTCCACACCTTCAGTATTACCAAACCCTCAATTTAGACATTTTTCTCAGGGTCATTTTAAACCTCTCACAGCCAGATCTGCCCTCTTCCTTCTAGGGCTTTCTCCCCACACCTTATCTGCTCACATCCCATCTCCACAGAGTTTTGGCTGCCTGTTCACACTGTGGGTCACCTGGTGGCCTCATCCCTGGGGAGAAAAGCTTGAAAACTCAGTACCATCTAACATAAAGGCTCAAAAAAATCCAGAAGGCAGATACAACAAATACAAGAAAGCTTGAGAATTTTAAATACTTGCAGGTGCCGACACAGGAGTTTCTGTGGTAGAAATGACCAGCTAACCCTGAAACGAGAGGCCACTCGTTTTTTTGTGCAAGCTCTAGGCATTTACAACTGTGCATTTGGGATGTGTTTCTGTGTAAGGTGGGGTTAGCATCCCAGTGCCACTTTCCTGCTGTATAAACGTAGTCAAGCCTTCACCTGATAATTGCACTGCCTTCAGGTGATGGGGCTCTGGCATCTCTAGACCTTTCCTTGATCTTAAGGTCAAGAGGCATGATGGCAGACTCTCGTGTTAAGACCAAAGCTTTGGGCACTGAGGAATTGGGGCACAGCAGAGAGGTGTGTGAAGGCCAGAGACAATTGTCCTGCAGGGTTGGAGATACAGGTTGGAGAGGGAGGGAAAATGGCCCTGACTTCATTTGCATGCCAGGCCTATTGGGCTGTTTGAAGTAAGCTGTGGCGTCTGTTCTGAAGTGGAGGTGAATCCAACCCTGCTGTCCTGTCTGGGTTACAAGCAGGCAGCAGGTTTGCCTGGGGCTATGGGGGTACCAGGCGTTGGCCCTCACCCCAGCTGAAGGGGAAGGTGCTCTCAGAGAACACAACAGCTTATCTTTGAAGGACAAGGGTGTCTTGGTACATCTTGCATGTTGAGCCCTAGCTGAGGAGATCACTGCAAGGTGGTCAGTGGAACCATTGGGACATGGAGGGCATGTGTGATGTCTATGGCCAAAGGTGGGAAAAAGCCATGCTAGGGCCTAGCCTTGGGCACAAAAGGTGTGCTGGATTTGCATGCTACGTGATGTAGAGCCTCATGTTAGTAAGGACCTGCCTGAAATTACAGCTCCGCTAGCCTGGACAGTTGGCTATGAGTGAGCTCCACCGCCAAGAGCAGATCAAGGGTTGCTTGTCTCATACACTGCTGATACCTGCTGTCTGTCTCATACAGAGCTGATGGCTGGGACTCTTCCGCTGTGGTCTGAATATCAATGTTCTTTCTTGCATCAAATCATTGCTTTTTTGGAAGGAGGCGGTTTGGCGGGCTGTTCAGAGTGGGAAAACTCATAATGAATAACTTGTCAGCATGGTATTAGTATCTCTGAATGCTGCACGTGAGCTTGAACTGACGTGAGGGTTTTTTAAGTGGGAAACACTAGATGAGGGCTTGTCAGGGCAATAGATGGGGCTAGGATTCCACCTCATTAACACTCAGTCAGTGTATTGCAAAATCACCTGGCAGGACAAATATGATCCAGATCAGGTATGTGCACACTGTTGCTTTGTGTTGAATTAGCTAGAACATGCTATATACTGTTTATATTGGCTTCATGTTTTACATTGACTGCAGGAGGACATCTAATACCTCATCTGGCATGAATTCTGTTGGACTAAAGTTACCCCATAACAATTCAGAGGATAAATTTGACTATGCAGAGTGGTATACACTTCATCAGTGTTTTGCTATATGGGGTCACAGCAGTTTTAGTCCAGTCCTGGGTACCCTCAAACAAAACTTTTGTCTTGGTACTGTTTAACTATGCAGGTATGTGTGATGCTCATGGGGATGTTTCCCTGAAGAAATGTGAGCTCTACTCCTGCTGAGAGGTTATATTAGTGTTATTTCTTAGATTGCTACTTCAGTAGCTGCTGTGTGTGGGTTTGACGTGTAGATTGTGTCTTTTTGGGGTGCATCTTCCAAGCAAGATTAAGGTGCAGGTAGGGTGACCTCCTGTTCTGGAATGACAGAACTGGAAAAGATCTCAAGATGTCCTCTAACTCATAGCCACAACAAAGTCCACCCTGTCTGTCCTGACAGATAACTGTCTGACAGTTTCTGCACCCTGCAGTGATGGAGTATCTGTCTCTCAGCAGTAGAAGTTTACCCCAAGGTCTAACTGGAAACTCCACTGCTGCAGTTTTAACCTGGGTCTTCCTGCCCCATCAACTGTGTTTGAAGAGAATGGTTTTTCCTCTTCCCAAGGCACAGCCCTTTCTGTGTTACCCTTTAAAGCATTTGCACAGCAGGCTCTGCAGTGAGACAGGGAGTGAAGTATGCATGGTGGGAAGCATCCAAAACTTGCTCAGATCTGCATTGAGTTTCCAACACTAGTCGAGCCATCTGTGACTCATCTTCATGCTTGTGCGTCAACTCATGTAGATATCCTCAGAGCAAGTCAAGCACTGGATCACTGCATGCTCACATGGACAACAGCACCAGGTTTCGTGGCTGTTGTCCTCATAAGGGGACAGAGCTATGATGCAAGATAAGTTCATAAGAAAAGTATGGTGGTTGTTTACAGCTATATTTGAACTCTGAAACACGCTTGATTTGCAACTACAGGAAAATTATGAGAGTCATAATCCTTGCTGAGAGCCTAACTACTTTTGAAAACAAGTTGTCTTTCTTTCCATCTGATTCAAATTTGAGAGAACCACTTCATGTCCCAAAGCTGAATGATTTTATCACCTCTTCACCAGCCAGAGTACGTGATGACAGATTTTTTGATCAAACTAAAGAATAACTTTGCTGAGAGATCTCCCAGTTTTCACCCATCTGAGAAGCCCTGATGTTTCCTTAGAATCCACTCACCCTTTCACTGCAGAGGTGGCTTTCTCTTGAGCACAAAACAGCTCTCTAGAGCTGGAGAGCAAATGGAAGCTGCAACACGGCCTCTAGATCAAGCTTGGAGGTAGGAGCTTCTTTCATTAAGCTGAAAGAAGATGTGTAATATTTTTTTTCTTAAAGAGTGTGCTAACTGCATTCAGTTTGAAGCACTGTTCATGGGGTAAAATGTGTAAACCTCATTTAGGATGTTAAAACGGCTATATTAATTGTATTGCTTAAAAATGTGCAGAGTAAAATAAAATGGGCCTTTTTTTCTGGCATGCTGTTCTTTGGAGAACTTCCTGAAAAGCCCTTCCTTGGATCCGTGATTGTGCACCGTCTTAGAGCCAGAAAGTGCTTGGCAGAAAGGTAATGTGAATGTGACCTTAAACATCAGAAGGCAGCTAAGTACTTGAAAGCTGATGCACTTTTCCCAGCTGCTGCTGACAAATTAATTTCCAGGGCAGATGCAATAGCTGATCTGTCTTGGACAAAAGGTTTTCCTTTCCACGGTTATGTGCAGTAATGAAAACAGCAATTTCCAGTGATACTTTCTGCCCAAGAGTAGATCTGTTGTGGACTTCACATCCCCTCACTCGAGGTATCTGAGTCCAAACTGAACAGCTTGCTTCCCTCTAAAATCAAGTGGTACGCTCGGAGTATGACTTGTCCTAAGGATCTTGGGCTGGAATTTCTCACCAGCGGCTATAGAGGGAGCCTTGATGAGTGACCCAGATCTGGAAGGGACTGCAGCACAATAGGAATTGCCCAGTTTGGAAGGAAATTGAGTAGCCAGAGCTGCAGGGAAAGCGGTGCTGATCCACTCCTTAGGGTTTCTAGCCAGCCATGTCCTGGGGTGAATGATTGCGACCTGGGTGAATAAAGGATGCTTTGTACTGCGGTCCATTCAGATACCTGGGGGAGGGGATCGGGGAATGAAGCAATTCTGTTTGTTTTGAACCAAGACAGTCTTAAAAAAAAAAAAAAAAGAAAAAAAAAAAAGAAAATAAACCAGAAATATTGAGTCAACCTAGGACACAGCGTTTGATCTGAAACACAATGTTCCATTTTACAGTTTAATTTAATTTTTTTCTGAAGTCAGGTTTTTCAATAAAACCTCCAAAAGGCTCATTTCAGAAACACCTACATGAAGTCAACCTCTTTGCTTTGAAAACACTTTGGAATGAAATGTTTTGAAGTTTAAAAAAGAGCCTCCTGTATTAGGCTTGTTGGTTTTGTTTGTTTTTTTGGCAAAAGGTGCTTGTCAAATTCAGCCCAACTTTGTGAATGGTTTATGTCCCTCCGAAATTAAACTCTGGTCAAAGTTACTGTTCACTGCACAAATTCACCCACTGTATCTATGAATCTGCCGAGGGCAAAACGGAGTCTGTGATTCAACCCGGAGCTGTTCCACCTCCTTGGAACCAGGGAGGAGAATCCAGGGTGTTTTCATAAAGGAAGCGATTCAGCTCTCAGTAATCAAAGCCTAGGTCCTGCTTCCTTTCCAAGGGCATCTGGAGTCCCCTTGCTGCAAGTGGCCAAAATTCCCATTGTCTCCACGAGGAGTTAAAGCACATCCTGCCACCAAATGAAGAAAATAGAAGAGCACGGGAAGAAATGGCCCAAACCCCTTTTATTTTTCTGCTTCCAAGAAAACATATGAGAATGAGACATGAGGTTTCTTTTCAGGCACTTCCTAATCACTCGGATGATCCAACGAAACAAATGAGAGCAGCCAGAAGAGCGCTCCGCTCCGAAAGGGCAGAGAAATATTTGCCAATGCAGCAGCTCTGCAAATGTGTGAGGCTGTTAAGCTCCTAATCCCATGTCTTATTTTTATGAATTTTCACACTAGTGGGATATAATGAACGTTGAGCCCAAAGACATTAATTACTCAGGTCCTTTTTTTGAGAGGAATTTCGATGGAGTGTAACATTTTAAATTACAAGGTGTGAAATAAACTCTACAAAACTTACAGCTTTAGTGGAGGAACTCCAAAATCAAATAAAAATGCAAAACCGCTGATGAAGTCCAATTTACTGTAAAA
>NW_009650188.1:3055907-3056905 GCF_000708025.1 Charadrius vociferus | reverse complement strand
AATAATTTATATCCGCTGCAGTGTTTATGTACCTTAAGCTTTATTTATTAAAGGATATGTATATTTCAAGCCTGGTTTTAATGAGACATGCTGAAATCTGTAAGGTACAGTGCGACTTTTGTTCTAATCAGCACTAAATCTCTTCTCTTTACTTTTTCTGTGTTGAAAACATTCATGTTGGACGGAAAGGGCTGTGTGTGTATGTGCGTGTATATAAATTTCAGATATGTATAAATATATATGTAAAGTAATAAGCAAAATTTATTTCTCTTTTTCTATCATCAGGGCAAATACTCTGTCATTGTTCAGTCTGAGCACTTAAAATCATGGATGGATTTTATCCTTATTCTTAGAACGGGACAATTACTTCTTTTTTAAGGCAAATTATTTATTTGCCAAAGATTGTGCATTAGGTTGGCTGAAAATGTTTGTGAATTCACATCAGCTTGACAAACTGGCAAAGGAAGAAAAAGAAATCCAAGCGTTTTGGGTTTGTTTTCTAATGAAATGTTTTGAGATTTCATTTTGAAACAACACCCTTAAACTAAAGTTAACATCAACTAAGAAATACTTTGGAAGCTTAGAAAGTTCTTAAAATTGTGAATTAAATGGGGCCTTAGGGATGTTCCTTAGGGGAGTTGCTTTGAAACTTTCTTCCTGTGTTTTCATTCTTGCAAGGAAATAGAAAATATTTTTGCTCAGATAGATAGATGAATTTGAAAACTATAATGTTTATGGCCATTTAAGTATAGCATTAGGAGTAAGTTCTAAAGATTCTGTTAGGTTTTAGGAACTTAATCAAACTTAAGCTGTATTTTCAAGACATTGTAGAAAGCCTGGCTTTCATTGATACCTCAGGACAAGATAAAAGGTATTTAACTGCTTAACCTTTACTGATAGTACTGGAGTATAGATATGAAGCTGCTCATGCACATGTTCCTTGTAATGCCCAAACGGCTATTGAAAATGGTAAATAGGTTCCTAAATCCCTTTCAATG
>NW_009650188.1:3043963-3055861 GCF_000708025.1 Charadrius vociferus | reverse complement strand
GATGCAAAAAAAAAAGTCCACTTCTGCTAATTTTTGTTTCATTTTAATGAAAGAAGGAAATAGAAAAATCTTTTGTTTAAAGATGCCTGTCACAAAGAGGGCAAAATAAAATCTCGTCTGTTTTTAGAGAAGCAGAAAATGGAAAAATTCTGGTAAAAATCAGCTTTGCTAGGCTTTTGCCCAAATATCTGCATTTCAGAAACTATCTGTAAAGTAGAGAAGGTTTCAGATCTGATGAACTTTATTTCCTCTCCACGCTTTTCTGTGCACATAGAGCCACTTATTTTCCTGATGAAGCTAAAGACACAAGTTCCGAGCAAAGCAAAGTGAAGTCTAGGAGCAGAGGGGGGAGACTTTTCTCTGTTTCGTGGAAAATGTTTGCTTTAGAAGTGAATGCATTTCTCGAAAGCGAACCCTGAAGCCCAGAAATGGCTGACCAAGGAATTTGAAGGGAGAAACACTCAGAGTCGGGGAGCAGAGTAATAAAGTACAGGTTTGTTCTGTAACAAATTCCAGCGCTTGCGAGACTTTTTTAGACATATGGAAGTCCATTTAGGAGGAAAATTGGTTGCAGCCGCTGATTCAGAACCTATTGGAATCAGTGGAAACGTTTCCATTGTCTCTGTCCTGAAGAAATGCTGTTTCTGTCCTTCCTTCCATCCCTAGCCTGCACTCACTCTCTGGGCCATATGGATTTCATCTCTCTCAAAGACATGTAAGAGAAGAGGGTTTGGCTGTTTAACGGCATGATGTAGCTATGTGGACAGGAATGGTTGATTTCTACTTGATTGGCTACAAATCAGGTAACCAACGCCTCAGTTTCGAGCAGCTAGCTTCGGCGGAGTTAGCTGGGTGCATTTGGCTCTCCTATCACAGGGCTAAACGTGGCTTTAATCACATCAGCACGCTAATTGTGCTCCTCAAGAAGAGCTTGGAGGAATGAGGGTCTGTGTTTTGACAACCATCAGATTTCTTTATTGCTGACCATAATTGCTGGGCTGTCCCTGGGAAAGCGCACTGGGTAATTGCTTATCTGGATAGTACCCCCCTTCAGCTACTTCAGCTCAGAGAGTTTTCTAGTATTAAACCCAGAGCCCCGCTGCCTGCAGAGGGTGAGTGAACCAAACGCACCAAGAACTGATTTTAAAGGATCAACTCCTGTTTGTTGTTCTGCAAGGCAGGCTCCCAAAAATGGGGGGACAGAAGGGGACGGATGCTCACAAGAATTCCCTGTTCTTATAGGGTATCACCTCCAGATGTACTTGTGATCTTTGCCACTATGTCCCTCCTACCATTGAGGCCAGGACAAGTCCCTACAGAAGGGGTGACAGCCTGCAGAGCTGAATGTTGAAACTTTTCAGCCTCTAGAAGAAAACATGGGTATTTTCAGACTGGAGCTAGGCTTGAGAGAGAGCACGAGATCAGATGTGAGATGCAGGACAGAGGTGGTTTTCTGCCTTCAAACAACACCCATTTTATTGGAACTGGTCCGAAAGAGGCCCCTACCAGGCACACAGAACGTGTCAGCAAGCAGTTGAGCAGGGCTCCTGGAGCAGGGCTGACACATGGACGCGACAGACTCCTTGCTGGCAGTGGAGGCAGAAAAGTGGGGTTTGCATTTTCTGGAGGAAATCATGACAAATGCGTGAGCGCACACAGCAGGCTGAGAACAGAGGGCTGGAGCTCAGCTCCCCCTGCCACCTTGGACCTGCTGCATGGCCCGAACAAGTCCCTTCCCTTCACTGTCTCTCGTTCCTGTCTGTCTTGCCCCTCCGATGCTCTATGTCTTTTGGGGTAAGAACTGCCTTACGCAGAGGAGCCCATCTCCACCTCCCGTTTGTAATGACAATCCCAGTGCTACCGTCATTGCCAGTGTACATGGACATGCCAACAAGAAAATCTTCCCTGAAACCAATTCTGGGTATCAGCTGGCTCTGTTCCCCTCCTTTCTCCACTGAACTGTAAGTTTTGTGGCAATCTTCTCTGGGTATTCTGGACAATGAATGTGTTTCTTGCCATGTAATTAAATTATCCACTTCAGAAAGAAAAAGATGTGGTTTTGTTCCCATTACAAAAACAAACAAACAAGGACTGATATTTATTACAGGCCAAGGCTACTCAACAAGTGTTTTCTGGAACTCTAATAAATTGCTGAAGAAAGTTTACAACTGAGCCCTAAAGATGGTTTAGTTTTCCAAGTGGCTGGGATGTATTTATTTCCCATTTTCTTAACCCGCAGCATGGTGAACAGCTTAACGTGCTCTTTCCAGGGTTCAGACGGTGTCAACCCAAACCCATGCTCCTCACCCTGAAACAGTTAACTGCTTTTTAATTAAAACCAGCCAATTATTCATTTTCAAGTTTTGCATTTATTTTTCCCCATTTGCGCAGCCTACTATTTGGTTTTGCTTCCACTTCATTAAAACGGCTACAAAAAAACCCCAACAAACAAACCAAAACAAACAAACCTAAAAACCCCAGCCACACACCCAAACCAAGCAACACAAGTACCTGGCAAGGAGGCTTTCAACCAAATGACGTTTTGGGTGTCAAGGGCATACCTGTGACACAAAGGGCCAGGCAGGTTAGTTTGTGGCATCTGGAGAAAGCCTTATCCTTTGAACAGTGGGCAAAAAGAAGAGGTGGGCTTGACTGTTAGAAAAAAAAAGCAGCAATGCAGGAAACCCCGAGGACATCGGTCTCAAGATTGCAGAAGGAGAGGGAGGACCGGGGACCATCGGCAAGTGAGTCAGGGCACCCAAGTGCAGCTGCTGTGGGGTCTCAGCCGTGTTTCCCGTGCAATGAGTAGTTCAGCAGCGAAGCCCAAGGACTGTCGTCCTGCAACAGTTTAAACACGCTCCTCACTTTAAGCACATCATTTGTGCATGAAGATGAGTGTGGCAGATGTCCCCGTGGGAGCAAGGCACTTAAATACAAGTTGGTTGTTAAGCACATGCTTAAGTATTTGGCTGCATTAGCAGACTGGTATTGAAATGTTTGCTTTTCGAGAGAGCCCCCAAAACATTAGAAAGTTGACTTTTTTTTCAGTTCATTACTGGGCCTGCCAATGACATCATTCGTTTGCAAGATGAGAAAAAGTGTTTAAACGAGATTAAAAAAAAAAATTAAACAAGACGCAATTTTAATGGCCACTTACAAAGGAGATTTATGGACGTGCATAAAGCTGCTTTCCATGGGAGAGGGACTAAGCTTTTAACAGTTACCTTCCTTCGGATTTTTTTTCCCTCTTGCAATATAATACCCACAAATATTTGTGAGTTGTGACTGTGTTCCAAAGGGTTAGTCCTCTTCCAGAAAGGGGGGTGGAGAGAGAAAAGACGAAAACAGTGGTGCCAATTTGTCTGCCCAGACTCTGATTATGGGAGGGTTGTTTTTTTTTTTTCTTTCCTGCAGGGAAGAGAAGCTGGTGGGACGCTTTCTCTCTCCAGGGTTAGGGATATCTGATATCCAGCCCAAGAGCAGTCCAGCAGACTGAACTTTCATCTCCAGCAGTGAGGGATTAAAAAAAAAAAAAAAAACAAAACCCCAACCAAGCCTTATGGATAAACTTCTCAGATAAATTTGCAGGAGATCTTGGAGTTTCTGCTGGGGAAATTAGGGCCATTTGAACGTCTGATTGTAAAGAGGAGAGATCTTTATAATGTGCATAGAGAAGGAGAGAGAGAGGGGGGAGATCATTTGGAGGAAGGGAGGTGGTTTCAATACATCTATTTATTTATTTGTGTGCCCTGGGCCTTGCCCTCCTCCCGCCTTGCCTGCTATCCAGTGACCCTCGGTGCTGATTAAAGTTCCCGGGTGACCCCTGAGTGCTTTTGTTACCCTGCCTGGTAATAAAACCCCGCTTAAACGGCTGGCTTATCCAAACCCACGGCTCCTTACACAGCCAGCTCTGGAACCAGCTCCAGTCTGAGCCCTTGGCAACGTGAGGCTTAGCTCTGATTTAGCTTGGCTGGCTCTGTTTAGCTGGCCCGGGGCGGGGGGACCTGGTGGCCATCTCAGTGCCTCCAGGTAGCCGTGGTATGTAAGGAGGCAACCTGAAAGGGCCACGGCCTGGTTTCTTACTAGGGCAGAGTCCTGGCTCCTGAGGCAGGTAACTCCACTGAAGTCCTTGAAGGGGATGGAGCAGGCTTAGTGCGATGAAGACAAAAGTCACCCACCTGCAGGACTGCGCGCTGTCACCCCGTGCTCACATGGCTCCTGGCTGCTGGAGCAAAGCCGTGGTGGGGAGATGTTTGTGCTGATTCTGCTGTGGTTTCCTGCTGGGATCTATGAATCTCCCCATCTTATGTTGTCTGGAGAGGCCATGATGTGTGTCATCTGCTCCTTCCGCTTCAGACATGGTGCTGATCCTTGGGATCATCTCAGGCCAGTGCTGACACACACCTCCCACAGAGGCAGCCTCTGGGGCCAGTGGCAGAGCTGATAGCCACATGGGCATCCCTAGCAAGAGCAAAGCCAGGCAAGAGAAGAGCTGAACTCTAGTTCAGATCCACAGACCATCCAGGCTGGAGATGAGGAAATTCCCTTCCTCATAGCCCCTCTTCCACTTGGTGGAAAGCTTATAGAAAAAGAAGATAGGAAACTAGTTTTTGCCATTGCCAGCTGGTGAATGTGTTTGTCATCTCTGTTGAAAGCTAGGTGGCAACTGTTGAAGTTCAGTCTGTCTTGAAATCTAAAAATTGGGACTTGTACAGACAAACTGGTGAGCAAATTTCCACACTCCCAGCCACCTCCTCCACTTGTGTTTTATAAATGACAAGGCAAGGGAAGGGCTCCAGCCCTAATTGGGTGGGGGAAGGCTGGGCAGGGCAGATTTGAAAAGGTAGGAGTCCTGCAAGTGAAAACTCCAATGCAGGTATTGCACAGACAGCCCAGCTGCCCCTACCCGGAAAATCAAACCTCTCAGACTTGGGGGGACTCCCAGGGGCCATCCAGATGGGACTTTGGAATAATATCATTCAAGAGGAGATTTCCCTGGCTGTTGCAGTGAGGTGGCTTTATTCCCCCCTTGGGTACCACATACCTTCCCGTCCTTCCTCTCCCCTACCCACACGTGGCCAGAGGAGACGGCAAACAGAGAATGCCTTACCTGGTGTCCTGGGGCCTTATTACAACTGGTACCCAGAAAAAAAAAGGTAAGTGCATGGCCTTGCCCCATCATCCGTGTGGGGCTGAAGCCCCATGCGTTGTACATGTGTGCAAGTGCTCTCCTGCCTCAGGTTCTAAATCTTGTACAGTGTCAATGCTGCGATATTCCTAAATAAGTTCCCAAAGTCTAGTATTTATCACCCCTATGAACAAGTAACAAGCCACCTCACTCTGACTGGAGATGTGATAGCACTTCCAGGAATGATTGTGTGTGATGTGAACTCAGCCCCTGGTTCAAAATATTATGCAGAGGAATAATAAATCTCAGTTTTAAATTGCTGCCCCATTTAAGCTTTGATTAGACTCTGATGGTCTGTTCACCCTGGAGCTGCTGGTATTAATCTGCATGCTAAACCCTAATTATAAACTGCTCATGGCATTTCCAGATGATATCAAGATGTTTGGGATTAAAAGAAACCGTGATGTTGAGTTTACAGCTTGAAACGACTGTAGACTACCTGATCCCCACAGATCTAATAACGCACCTCTATGTGGGGAAGAAAAGAGGGAGATTTGGTCCAAGTGTATAGCAGGAGTTTGTGGGGGAGAGGTCTGGCTCCAGGCTTGAATGTGTGCATACATACCCAAACGCTCACACATGTGTAAGGTGATACACCTATATGCACACACATGTTCCTGCAGGTGCTCTCTCTCCAGCTCAGTGTAGTTCTCATCCAGCCCTGCGCAGAGCAAGCACGAAGAGGTTTGGGACCAGACATTTCAGTGAATCAGCATAACGGGGTGATAGGAGGAAAACTTTCCAGGGCAAAGGAGTTCTGGTTTGGCTCTGCAGCACCTGGGCATCAGCAACAAAGTCCAGCAATGGGGATATCGCTGGGCTGGGCAAAGGACAGGACAGTATGGATGCAGCCTGAGAAGCGGTCAGCAGCAGAGAGATGTTCTGATTCGATGCCTCTCATCAGCTTGCCCTTAAGGAGCTGTGGCTGATGTTTTGGAGTGCAAAGGGGTAGAGGTCTATCTTGGAGCACTCGCTCTCCAAAGCAGCTGCAGCTATGGGCCTAGGAGAGGAGTAAGCATCATTTGTGCCCTCCTGTCCTCTGAATCACCTATCTAAACTGCTCGCACACCATCGAGGTCCTCAGGAGAGCAGTGCTGGAGGACCCCCGGTGTGTCTTAGAATAGCTGAGCACCTTGCATGGTTAAGGCCAAGAAGCACAGAGCAGTGATAAATTGTGTGTGCATTTTGGTCAGGTTTCCTAAAGGCCCAAGCCTGTGCAATGGTACTGCCTGTTAGCTCCTCCTTCTCCCTGCTGCCCTTCTGCAATATTACTTTTAAGCTGCTAGGATGAAACAAATTTGGCAGATCGAAAAAGGGCTCTAAGACATTACATGCTGAAAAATCTCACAAAAATAAGGTAGAGAAGAGAGACCCAAACTTCTTTCCCTCACTGAGCAAAATGCTTCATCTAAGTGCCATGATATTAGAGAGCTGAGAATCCACACCTGTGTGTCACAGCCTCCACAGGTTCTTCTGCCTGCTTGTTTGTTGGGATTTTGTTGTGTTTTTTTTTTAACTCAGGTAGAAGAGAAGATATTTACGGCACCTGAAACAAGTGTGTAGTCTATGCTGGGAAAGGTGATGTGGTGGCCAGTGCAGAAAAGCTGAATGTGGGAGCAGAGCAAGCGAAGGCTTGGCTTGCGCAGTCTTACTCGGTGCTTGGTGCCTTCCAGCATCCCACTAACACCAGCTACAAGGAGTGTGAGCTGCCCTGGGAATGTTACTGCTGCCCAGCTGCTCATCTGCTCTGAGTATTTCTTGTTGGCCGCAAGACCCTTGGGAAGCTTGTCAGCTCCTGTTTGTTGTACCTGAAAACTGTCACCAAGACTGCGGCTGTATGTGCTAGGAAGCTCCCTGTATGGACTGATGAGAAGGTGAGGGGAACATTTCTAAGGGATTCTAGCATACTTTGGTAGCCCGTATATTGGAGCTGGGAACCACAGGAACTTCCAAGTGCAGGATTTCATGGGAAATTGCAGGAACTGGGACAGGAGTTGGAGGTTTTCTCACTGACACTGCAGATTGAGCTTGTAATTTTTTATGAGAAAAGAAGGCAGAAGCAAATGTGCTAGTCATCTGCAGAGGCGCAGATCTTTGGTTTTCCCCTTCTTGATATGCAACTAGGGGAGGGAGAATGGGAGAGTTTGTGGTTTCTGCCTCACCTTCTCTGAGCATCAGATGTGGTCACAGTGTTGGAGATCATAGAATCATAGAATCATGGAATTGCTGAGGTTGGAAGGGACCTTTAAGATCATCGAGTCCAACCATCAAACTACCCTGACAAAACCACTTCTAAACCATGTCCCTAAGTACCACATCTACCCTTTTTTCAAACACCTCCAGGGATGGTGAATCCACCACCTCCCTGGGCAGCCTGTTCCAATATTTAATAACTCTTTCAGTGAAAAAATGTTTCCTAATATCCAATCTAAACCTCCCCTGACATAACTTGAACCCATTTCCTCTCGTCCTATCACTTGTCACCAGGGAGAAGAGGTCAGCCCCCACCTCTCTACAACCTCCTTTCAGGTAGTTGTAAAGAGTGATGAGGTCTCCCCTCAGCTTCCTCTTCTCCAGGCTAAACAACCCCAGTTCCCTCAGTCGTTCCTCATAAGGCTTGTCCTCCACATGCCTCACCAGCTTCGTTGCCCTTCTCTGGACATGCTCCAACACCTCAATATCCTTCTTGTAGTGAGGGGCCCAAAACTGAACACAGTACTCGAGGTGGGGCCTCACCAGTGCCGAGTACAGGGGGATGATCACTTCCCTAGTCCTGCTCACCGCACTATTCCTGATACAGGCCAGGATGCCAATGGCCTTCTTGGCTACCTGGGCACACTGCTGGCTCATATTCAGACAGCTGTCCACCAACACCCCTAGGTCTTTTTCTGCCGGGCAGCTTTCAAGCCACTCTGCCCCAATCCTGTAGCGCTGCATGGGGTTGTTGTGACCCAAGTGCAGGACCCGGCACTTGGCCTTGTTGAACCTCATACCATTGGCCTCCGCCCATCGGTCCAGCCTGTCCAGATCCCTCTGTAAAGGTAGATAGGTTTTGAGGCAGGGCTCCAGCTGATGAGCCTCACTGATGTCCTTCAAAATGATAACGACTTTTGGGAGCAGGAAGGGCCAAACTGGGATCTAACTGCTCTCTGCAGTGTGAGGCTTGGCCTTTCAGCTGTGGGTGCTTTACCTAGCAGATTTCTGGCTGTTTCAGGACCTTAGGGCTTTCTCATCTCCCTGCCTGGCAGCAGAGGCTCAGAGGTCCCTGCCTTGCTGGGAGTGTGCGCAGGAGGCAGTCATTCCCTGGACATCCTGGGAAGGTGGAGAAATGGGGCTGTGAGCAGCTGCCAAGTAGGCAAACAGTATAGAGGAAAGGTGGGATGGGAAGATGGTGGAGTACAGGAGCTATCTGTTCAGCTTGATGCCAGGCTAGTGGTGAGGTGGGAAATAGGTGTCTAACTAACTACTTGATGGCCTGTGGGATGTTGAAATGGTATGTGCATTTCCTGTCATGAGCCACCTGTAGCATGGGAGTCCTTTCCAGCCTCCAGGTCATGAGAACTGGGATATCCTACTACATCTGCTTTGGGTTTGATGCTGAGGACAAGCTGCCTTTGCATCAGTTTGCCCATCTGAAATGGGGGGAAATGTGTTGAGATCTTTGGATTACAACAGACCATCATGTGGCTCATACCTGCTCTATGGCTATTTATCTTGCAGAAACTCCTGGAGACCTTAGAGTGGGTGTGTGCACTGGCTATTGGACATTCGCACAGGAAGAAACTGATGCATCTGAGATGGGTGGCATCCTCTTCTGCCTTCAGTGCTAGCGGCTGGAGGGGGAGAAGATGTACACTAGAAGGCAATACCCTTGAGCATTCAGGTAAGGTGATATCTGCCTGTAATCTACCCTGAAATTTTCTAAAACTTTGTATCAAGTTAAAGGTTATTGAAGGGATGTCTCATGCTTGTCCTGTAAAGATGGTCCTACTTCTGTTTTAGCAGCAGGCTGAGATCTGCAGCTATGTAGGGCCCTGGGACCCCTCGGTTTGCTCACCCAGGAGCTCGGAGAGCATGTCCTTCATCCACTCCTTCTTCTCATTGTTCTGATTCTTTCTCTTCTGTTTGTCTTTTGCTCATTATATTTGTGGGCCACTTTGGTCCATCACTTATTTCTCATGTGACTCATTTCCTGCATGTGACAAGGTCCCTTCATCCATCCCACCCATTCCCTCAAGCTTGGGCTGATCCCTAGTACAATAGGACACCCTGCTGCAAAGAGCACATTCCACTACTTTCTCCTGGTAGGATTTTTTCCCTGGCACTATCTGTACTTCTCCATTCATTAGGCTTCCCATAGGCAAACCATGCTCTCCATGGAGCAGAGTATCATGGATGCTGCACTAATTCTGCCCTCTGGCACATGCAGAACAGCAGCATTGCTTTGAAAGGCTAGCTTGGTCCTAAAGGCACTACAGATGGTCTAGGGAGAGAGGCAGTTCATTATCTGAGGTGGCAGCACAGTTACCATCCCTCTCAGAGCCCAGGAGGTTCCTGCCACACTCATTTCCACATTGCAGGTGCACCTTGGCTTAGGGCCTGCCTGGTCATAGCAAACTGAAAGAAGAGCCACAGCCGAGTGGTGTTCTGTGCAGTCTTGGAGCCCCCCCACTGTTTCCAACCTTCTTTCTTTTGAGACAGACAGGGCTGGAAGAGTTTCCCTTGGGTTCATCTTGCCCCTCAGCAGAGTTCTCCCACACAGTCACAGAAATCCAGTTGTGTTGCAGGAGGCATATGGGAAACAAGGTGTTTAGACCACTTCCAGAATGTGAATCTGGCACCCTGTGTTGCTCTTCAGCCTGCGGGTGCTGTATGTATGGGGAGCACCCATAGCTCACTTCAGGGTAAAGCCACAGTAGCTGGTCTTGTAGCTGGGCCCCTTTGTTGCCTTACAGGTGAGATTCTCCATTTGTAGCAGATGCACACATGTTGATGTGGTCACCCACAGCACCAACATGCTTTTATCCACTATCTTTCCAGGTCATCTGCTGGTATTGGGCTGCAATCCCAAACTCCAAGTCTGGGAGGGAGAGTTGTCTGAAGGATGCCCTTAGACATGGGGAGATCTAAGGAGAAATACTTCTTACCAGGGATATCAGTGAGGATATTGCTGAAGGTGGCACAGAGAGCTCTTGTTCTGGTTTCTGTGGCTTCTGCTGTCACCACCATAGCAGAGGTTGCCTGGGGCTAAGAGCAGACCCTACTGCCAGTGGAAAGGGATCTTTATGGCTAGGACTCTACAACACCGTCTCAGAAAAGCCGGGTCAGTTGCAACATCCATTTGAAGGAAAACAGGGAGAAAGAGGGTAAACCCCAGTTCACCAAGAAAGAAGGCAGCCAAATATCTGGGAAAGGCAGAGAAAAGGGTGTTTCATGTTCCAGGCAGCCCACAGGGGTGTGTACGGATAACCATTCTTCAGAGCATGGAAGTGTGTACACCCACCCACCCTGCTGTGCCTAAACCTGGAGACACTGAGAGCCAGGGTACAAGATGCCAGCACTGAAAAACCGGCCAAATATAGCCTCGCACACCCATGTGAAGACGCAGTTCCTTCCCCATCCAATATGTGGGCATGTAACGCAGGACATCACACACAAATGCTCCCTCACATGCAGAAAAAGGGCTACACCAGTATGCAGTAAGGCACACGCTGCTGTGTACATAGATGCACACATGGCCTTTTGGGTGTATATGCACCCACACATTTCTGCGTACACGCGCAACCTTGCCCCAGTGCTTTTTTTGACCTTTCAAGTCTGTGCCCACCAGCTTCACTCGTCCCCAAGCCAGGGACCGCAGAGCCCCGCAGCCCTGGCAAGCTCATTTGGGTCTTTGAGACTGCAAAGGGTAAACTGGGACCAGAGAGGGGGGCCTGAAAGCAAACTAATGATGAAAATGTCTCCTCCATGCCTGTGCCTTAATTAAATGCATGGAGAGGCTCGGGGAAGCACATCTGTTTTCAATCTGGAGCCCTTTGATGGCATCAAATGTTCTTTCCCCAGATCAGGGGGGATGGAAATTCTGGGCTGGCTCGGGCGGCCCGGAGCCCAGGCTCCAGCCACCGGGACGCAGCGGCCTTTCCTGGCCGGCAGGACCCTGCCCCTCGCTGCCAGGGCAGTTGTCCTCGAGGCCCTTCTGCGGCAAGTGAGGATCCAGGGGTATCGAGGATCCAGAGGTACCTCCCTGCACCTCTGCCTTGGCCATGGGGACCAGCCGGGCCAGGCCAAACTGCTGGGACCTTATTGCTTGCTGGCCTGAGGAGCTCTGAGTGCATCCTCCTCCTCCTGTCTCTTTCTCTTTTTAGCTTTTTTTTTTTTTTTTTTTAACCTCCTTTCTCTTCTGCTCTCTTGCTCTCTCCTTTTGGTCTTCTCTTTCTTCGTTCTCTGTTGCACTTTTTCTTCCTCTTTCGCTCTTTTTCTTCTTCCTTTCCTCTCTCCTGTTCACGCTTTCTCTTCCATTTCTCTTTGTCCCCTTTTCATCTGCATTTCTCATTTTCACTGTTTCTCTCCTTCTGCTCCTCTCCTCCGCCCCGGGAGCCCTCCCCAGGGCCGTGCCGGTCCTCCTCTCCAGGTGCACCTCCGGGTGACAAGAGTGGGGGGCCCCACACCCCTTTTACCTCCTTCTCGCCCCCCAAACCGGGGGCTCCCCC
>NW_009650188.1:3041821-3042174 GCF_000708025.1 Charadrius vociferus | reverse complement strand
GCGCCAGCCGGCGAAAGGGAAAAAAAAAAAAAAAGACCCACCCCCGAAAAGCGAACGAAAATTGCAATCGCAATTTTCGTTCGCTTTTCGTTTGAGGTTTTGTTTTGTTTTTTTTCGCCGGGAGCCACCTCCGACCCTCTTTTCCCCAAGGGTCGGACGTGGCTTTCTCGGTATCCCTAAGAGAAATTGGGCTGGGGAAGGGGGGAAGCTTCCAAAAAGCAGCCGTTCCTTGCACCACCGCCCGTGGGATCTCCGAGCTTAACCCCGGCAAGAAGTTTTCTCCGGGCGGGGAAGCATCATCCCGAGGGCGGGTATATTGCGGGAGCGCGGTCGGGAAGGCAGCGAGCGGGGGG
>NW_009650188.1:3000757-3041769 GCF_000708025.1 Charadrius vociferus | reverse complement strand
GGTTCATGGACCCACCGCCGCTGGCAAATTGCTTAAAATCTTTTTTCCCTTACCAAGACCCCGAAAAATGTACTTTCTGGCCCTAAAGGGGTATATTTTAGCGGGGAAGGCAGTGATTGCTGTTCCCTCCGATCCAGCTCCCTGTGCCGCAACGCTGCAGGCAGAGAGTCCCCGAGATACTCATCAACAAGTTACATAGACAAGTCCTTTTTTCCTTCTATTTCCTCCCCCTGGTTTCGTTTATCATATTTTATTTGGACCCGATTTACTCCTGATGCTGTCCCTTGCCAACTGCTGAGCCCTCCGGAGCTAGCTCAGTCAGCCTGGAAAAGAGGGGCTGTGTTTCCCCGATACCCACCCTGCTCTTAAGGCATGAAACGGACCAAAAATCCCAGTCTGAGGGTGTGTTTCCCAGCCAGCATTGCCAACCAGGGACTAAACTACAGATTCAAATAAATTAGAAGTTCTCTGAATGCTGTAAAAGTTTTAATACCGTTGTGGTGAATTAGAAAGTTTTTTAAGTATTCTAAAGTAAGCAAAAAAAAAGAAAAACCCAGGGAGGTGAATTTTCCCTAGTTTATTGGGCAGAGCTGTCATTTGGGCTTTCTGGCTCTTCCATGGATGTGTTTAGCAGATCCCATGAGTGTCCGTGCCTCAGTTTCCCCACCTGTTGCATGTGTTTTGTGAAGTGTTTTGCAATCAATGCAGGAAAAGGACTGTGCTGGAGCTAGGCAATGCAACAGAGGTATGAGCTTTTCTTGGTGAAAAATGAGAGTTGGTTCAGTGGAAAAGCTAACACAGGGCTCGGTTATTCTCCATGTTACTAAGGGAGAGAAGGTGCAAACTGTTTGGAGAAATTGTGGAGTGTTTCAAGGATACTAAAAATGTTCTTCCAACTTGGAGGAAAGTCGGCTAACCTGTCACTGATTTCTGTCCCAAACTGAAGTGAAAAGCCAAATTACTGGTGCTATTTTTGTAATCCAAAATTAAGGGGAAAAGTTTGTCGCAGAAATTACAAAAGTATTTATTTAGACATTTGAGATTGAGGGAACTATCTCACTGCTAATTCATTTGACAGAGGTTTGGGAGAAAATGTTTCTCTTATTAAAAAGAAAAAACCCAACATCCCTGGGAGTAGCTGTGATTGTAATATTTACTGGGAGAACTGTCAGCGTATTAAGGAGCTGGTTTTTCAGTAGTGCCGCGAAGCTGTCACTCTCACTGACTTTAGTTCAACTTGCAGCTCTGAAAACCATACCCTAAAAGCTGATATAGGTCGCAGCAAACCTCCCTGCCTCTGCCGCTTTGCCGGGAAGACTTTGCAATCCCAGTTCCTCTTCGTTGCAAAACCACCTGTTAAGATACAACCAGCTCTTGCTTTGGTAGCAGGGCTTTCGTTGACTCTGGCTAAAACTGGGATGAAAATGCGCATCCCAGCTCAAGAAGGGACCCCCTGAGCTTCCCAGCAATCAGTTCCTGTTGCTCCCATGCCCTTTAGGGGTGGCAGAAACCTGCTGGTGGCATATGGGTTCCCAGAGCTTATAGCTCTGAGGAGGGTTAATTCTCCAAATCCAGAGCTGGTAAGCTATTAGCTTTTTTTTTTTTCTTTTTTTTTTTCCTTAAGATGGCATTTTTTACTTCTGCTTTTTTTTGTTTGTTTGTTTGAGTCTCACTGTTGATGGCTCATAAAATGATGCGGAGAAAACATGAGCAGCAAAAGAAAAATTGTTATGCTTGGATTTCTTTTGTGAGGAATGAATAAACCCTACTTTGGTCCAGTACATGCACGAGTTCTGCGTATTGGAGTTATTACTGTCCTTTAATTTCTCGTCAGTATAAAAGCGATGGCAGTTTGGGGGCTGCGCTTCTCTCCCAGGCTGGCGGATTACGTCGGGCTCTCAGGGCTGGTTTGTGATTAAAGCCGGGGTGAAGGCTGCCTGCAGCTCCCCACAATTTCTTCTGTCTTGGTGGGCATCGTGGCCCCTCAGCACTGCTGCCCCTTCCCAAGGAAGCAGAAACCCTGCCGAGGCGGCCGGGAGGAGGTGAGTTTCTTTGCTTAGGCTGGATCAAGTGGAGCATCTGTGCTGGATTCAGCCCCCTCTTCTCAGGCAGCAGGTTGAGAGCATGAGAAGGGGCTTTTTCAGCTGGCACGTTGTTTGGTGATGGATCGTATTGTCACAGGATTTGGCAGAGATTAGAAATAGAAATTTTTTCAGGAAAGGACAAGACAAATTCAGGGACGACTGAGGATGGCTCTTCACTGCAGCAGTGTATGGGGGCAGCGTCCGGCTCAGGGAGCCGCGAGTCTCGGAGACTGGGAGGATGAGCTGGGGCAGAGATCGCTCTATTGGTGCCTGGGTTTATACCCCCGACTCTGTCCTTACTGGCAGTCTGAGACAGGATCTTGAGCTGAAGGACCTTTGGTCTGCTCCCATATGGCTGTTCTTTATGCTTCAATTGCCTCTTTTTAATCAGAACAGGTGAGGTTGCTGCAGGAGTAAAGGGGTGTGTATAAATATTGAATTGTTTTATCTCTTTTTTTTGCTGATCCTGAGGTTGTCTGTGGTGTTGTGCCTCCCCACCCATCACAAGGAAAAATCCCATATGCCTTCTTAAAAACAGGTGGAAAAGCTCGGCCACTGCTTTGAAATGTGAAAAGTGATTCTGGGCTGCTGAGTCCAATTGGAGGGTGAACGTGAGAGGAAGCACCAGGGACAACTGCAGGGTTTTCTTTGCAAACCTTTGCTGAATCTTGAAGTACAAAGTGGGTCTTTTGTTAGTAAAACACAGCCCTTATTCCCAGAAGATACTGAGAGTGTAGACCGGGGATGTACAAAGAATAGAAAGGGGAGTGGGGGGGAACGCAGGGTAAATTGATTAAATCTATCAGCTATTTTCTTCCTCTCTTGTCCTGCATAGCTAATGGACAAAAGGAGAGTCTGCAGGAAGCAGCTGGCTGCTGATGTCCACAGGTTACACAAGGGTAAGCGGTACCTACAACCCCACGGGCAGCGGTGAGCATCCTTACAAGGTGCTGCCAAGAAAGACTTACCGGAACCAATCCTCCCCTTCCAGCAGCTGATGTGGAAAACTGAGGATCAGATCAATATTATTTTTAAGACACTTGTTGGGTTATCTGTGTGAAAAATACAACAGCTTGCTTTTTCTTGCGGGAGTAATCTTTACGCGTGCTGGTTGTACTGCGTGTATCCTAGAGGCTTCTCGCAGGAAGAGTGCACAGCGTTTACTTCAGTAAAAGTTGAATAACAGACATATAACACAGAGCAGTTGTTAGAAGTTAGATGACCTTCTTTCTATTTATGTTCCTTGGGCATATCTATTTAATTTCACTCTCAGGCTGGCTGGTGCGTGGTTATTCTGCCAAGTATCTTGCAGTGTTGGATGTTTTTCTTACATCCCTGAATCCGACAAATGGAAGTGGAAAAACATTTTGAGTTTTACACATAAATTTCTGGAGCTTCTGAATACAGAAAAAAAGATGGAAATGTGACTCGGTCACAAACCTGGAGTCTTTAAAAAAAACCCCCACAGGACTCCCCAGAAGCAAACAAAAATGGACAACATACTATTATTAACAAAGGAAAAAGAGCCATGTGAATTGGAAGAAGGGAGCTGACTCAGTTTGCAAGTGCTGGCCATGCTGCCCTCCTTTTGATGGGCAAAACTAGACTTCTATTTGTTTGTGAATTTCACTTTTTTTGACCATAATCAGTTTTGCTTCCTGGTTCTCATGGGCTCATAATTTGTTGATGGTATTTGTGTTTTCAATCCATCCACGCAAAGCTTCCAGCTTTTTAATTTGAAAAAGATTTTGCTGAAGGTTTTTACTTCTTTTTTTCCCCCCCCTCCCTTAATGTAATAAAAACATTTCCATGAAAATTAGATTTTGAAATCGCTCGTAAAACTTAAAGGTTTGGTTTAAACTGCTAGAACACTTTTAATGAACATCAGCTTTCTGTCAACTGCACCGAGTTTCCACTACTAGCCAGTCTATTTTCCATCTTTTTGATGATGTATAAAGCAGTGATCGCATGGGAAAATATTATCTCAGGGTTAATTTGTGCAATCCTTACTCACACCATTGCATGCAATTCAATGGACTGCTTATATGTATGCCAATTGATGAGTATTAGCGTTTAAATTCTTGACCGGCAGCCTTGAGTCATGCAAAAACCTTTTTTTTTTGGGCAGTTGGAATATTTCTGCGCAGGCATGAAACAGTTTTGCTGTCCACGTTCAGGGGCACGATCCTTTTGCCTTTCAGCAGAGGTGCAACATGAGGAAGCATGGAAAGAAAGAGCAAGAGCTTGGACAGAGTATAAATAAGCAGGAGGGGCTGGGAGAGTTGTATTTAACAAGGCAGACACAGAATTACAGGGTTATAATTCCTTCGAGGATATATTCTTTTTTTTTTTTCCCTGGTAACTGAGTTTGCACCCATGGTTTTTGACATCACCAGAATGGCTTGATGGGATTATAGGTGTTTATTCCTGGTTGGAAGTTGTTTATGATATATTTAATCGTTTTTGAAACCCATATTAAGTAGCCCTGAGGGAGCTGTGCTCCTGCTGGGCCTCCGTTGCATAATGAAGTACATCACGAGTATTTACCAAGTGTCACAATATTCCAGACTTGGGCCTCTGTTTCTGGGGAGGATGAATCACTGCATTGCTGGTTCCCCACCCTACTCGCATTTCCTAAAGGAGGCTTGGATTTCGGGGCGGATTATGGAGATGTGAAGTGAGAATCATCGCAGCCTGGCTGAAGGAGCTGTTGTCCAAGACCGTGAGCTGACTTTCTGTTTGAACTGTCCTCAAGAATTTATGCGCAGGGCACAGAAAGGTTTCAATTTGTGCTCGGGCGTTGGAGCACATAACATAGGTTTTTAGTCTGGTTCTCCCAAGAAAAACCTGTTGTATGGTCGAGCACATGGGAAATATCTGCTGAACGCGCTGGTTGCTCTGGTGGGAGAGCAGACAGCTCAAAGGGGTGTGAAATCCCAGTGGGTTCTATGGCAGTCCGGTGGGGTGTGAAGGATGCTAACGGTGACTCCCCCTGATGGGGAGATGCAGCACAAATTCAACCTCTTACTAGCCACTGGAGAGTTTCCGTAGAGACTCTGCATTACAGACTGTCAACGCAAGCTTACACATGCATAAACACAGGTGCCACCAGCCCCACGGCGCGGGTCTGTAAGCATTTGTCCTTTGTCACCCTGTGTTGTGACTGCAGCACTCATAGCCAGGGGTCAAAGGGTCCTCCAGGGCGGTCCTGCAGTTCTCACTCCTAGATTTGCTGGCCCTGCTCACGTTTGTCATTCACGCGTTCATCTGTAAACGTGTGGTATGTACCTAACCTGCCATTGCCTTTTCTGTACTCTTTCTGCTGGACTCGGCTGGTCTCTACCATGTAGCCCTGGAAGATGCTCTGAGGTGGGGATGGGATCTCAGCAGAGGTGGACTGCGTGTCTGCTGGGACTATGGTGGCCTAATTTTGAGACAAGTTTATTTCAAATGAGAACATCTGGAGGATGTTGGTTGGGAAAGGAAGGGGGAGCAGTGGTGCCGAAGCTGAGGGCCACCTCCTGCAATGGAAACCCTGGCATCCGCAAGCATGAGTCTGCGAAGGCCAAAGCTGGGAAGAGAGGCCTGAAGAGCAAGCCAGTGAGCATCTATTTCAGCTTACATAGCTTTCTGGGCTCCTCTCTCACCTCCAGAGGGCGAGAAAAGGTTACGCCAGTGTTTAAAGCACTGTCCCAGACAGTCTGGATTTGTTGTGCCCGTATGAAGTGAACGTTTGCCTTGGAGTGGCAGTCCAGGACCTCCTGGTGCCTTGTGTTCCTGGAAGGGAAGGGTAGAAGGGAGGTTAAGGGAGCCAGCTGGGCTGTTAACAAGTCACTACATCCTATTGCAGCGTCCAGTTCATATTCCACCCAAATTTTTCCCCATTTCTGGCTAGAGAAATTTTCCTACAGGAGAAACTCCAGCCAGTCAGCAAGACTGCTGGGCAGGGCAAACGTCCAAAGAGTATCTGGCTAGGACCATCTCCACGTCTTGATGAGCTGCTCAGGCAGCAAAACTGCTTTTGCATTGAGAGCTGGAATTCATCAGGAGCCTGGGGACATTGTTTCCTGCTCTGAGCCCACCAGCAGATGAACTTCTCCTGTGGCCTCCTTGACCAAGGTAAAACCAAAGTTGTCTGTGGCCCTGTGCATCTGGGGACAAGACAAAATTGCCAGCAGCAGCCGCTGAGTGGGCAGGCTCAGAGAAGAAAAATGGCACCCAGCTGCTGAAGGGGACCAGCGGTCCCAGGGGCACTGGGAACAAACCACGATGCCTAGGGGTGCTGGAGCAGAGTTGGTGGCTACAGAAGGCGGCATCCAAGTAGCTCCCAGCCCTCTCCTTTAGCCAGTGTAGATGCTGGACCAGTCAAGGTTGCATAGGTTTTGAACCCATGGGGATCTTCAGTAGTCTGCTGTTTGCTCTTGGTTTTGTTGTGTTTGTTGTTGCTGAGTGAGTGGCAGGTGAGTTGGGCTGAGCTGTAGCTGGTGTGCCGGTGAAGCCATGAAGACATGCTCACTGCTCTGGAAATTGTCCTCTTTTGGAAGTGTCACTAATACGACCCACTTTAGGAAAGAGAAATCATGCTAGTACCTTTCAAAGAGCCCTCACTTCTCTGCATCAGCTCAGCAGAGTTGAAGCTCTGCAGGGATGGATTGGACTTTAACAGGGCAAAGTGCCGGAGCCGTAACAGTGAAAACAGAGTGTTAATGCTCTGGGCCTGGTGCTGCAGAAAGGGCAGCCTTTACCGGTAGCTCTTGCAGGCAGCTCCTGTCCCCGTGAAGTCTGGGCTGGTTTCCTGTAAAGCTTTACAACACTCTCCCCACCCCGTGGGTTGAAACAACAGTAACGCTTCATACCTGTTATCCTTCTCTGTCCTGTGCAGCGTTGCATTTCCCTCTGGATGGAAGGTACAGAGCAGAGGTTTGTGAACCCAGCACTGAGTTCCTGCTTGGGATGGATGACTCCAGCTGACAGCGCTGGAGAAAGCTGGTGACAAGTCTGTGTCTCTTTCCCGAGTGTGTTTGCTCCCATTTGGCACCGGGAAGAGTGTCTCTAGACATGAGCTGGTAGCGCAGCCTGTCCTGTCTTGAGTGCTTGAAGTTGTCAGAGCAGATGTATTGGTGATTTTTCAGTGAGAGATGGAAAAAAAGCTTTCAAGACCAGTCCAGGGCCAAGCTCTGAATCCTGCTGCCTTCACTCTGAATGCTGATGGGAGTCTGTACCTCTCTGTGGATCAGGGATGGGAAGCCGTGTTGGTGTAAACACAGATGTGGATTTTATGCACGCACACAAGGCAGCCTGCTGGGGGGGGGCATTTTTCTGCTCCATGTGTTCTCCAGGCAGGTCAGGGCCACTCTGCTTGGGGGTACTGCAGGGCAGGGTTTGTAGAGTGCGGTGTTTGCTGGTGCTGGGAGCAGCCTGCTCAGAAAAGGTTTGCACCCAAAATCTAAATTAAAACAGTGGGGCTTTTTTTCCTCCAAACATCAGTAGAGATGGCGCAGTAGAATGATCCAGCCTGTCTTTTATTGCTCCAAAATGCTTTGGTGCCTTGGCCACAGAGTCTTGAGGTCTTTTTGTCTGTATACTTGCTGCCATACCTTGGCCAAGTTCACCTCACCGTGCCTCAGTTTTCGTACTCCTATAACGGGGTACAATCCTGGCCCCTAATTAGGGGCTCTGAAATCTGCTGGATGGGTGTTACATAAGAGCTTGGCTTTAACAGCAATTCGGGGAGATTCTCCTCCCTCTGCATTGCCCCCAGCAAACTGCTGTTTCATTTACCTCTGTCACTGGAATCGACCACCTTGTGTGTTAATTAACTGATTAGCATTGAGAAGATCCCCCTCCATGAACTGGAGCAGCTTCCAGCAAGTTTGCTTCTACAGGGAACCCACCCGATGCGCTTGGGGAGAGTTGTGTTTGCTGCATGAACCCCTCCATGGGCTGAAACAGTTTTTGGTGGCAGATTTTTGCATGCGGACTCGTATCTCCTGAATGTCTTGAGATGCTTGGGCTCTCCACAAACCCAAAGGGTGCAGAGAGCGGCATGTGCTGATCAGCTGGAAGGTCCCTGAAGCATTTGACAGCAGACACTGAAATTCCCAGTGATTGGTTGGGATGGTCACACTCTTTTTCTTGGCTATTGCCTTGTCTTGAAGATTTGGCCAAAAAGATCTTTACTTACAGTTTCCTTCATGTGGACAACTGCTGATACGTCTCATGGAAACAAGGGGAATTGCTCAGGAATAAGTGCTTGCAATGCATTGCTTGTTGGTAATTTGTTTTTCATTACTTCTCCTTAAAAAAAAAAAAATAAATCAGCTAATCAGTAAAAAGAAACAATCACCTGTGATTTAGGAGCGGGATCTCTCATTGTAAATAATAAATTAGTGTCAGGAGACCAGGCAGACAGAATGGTTGATGAATATCCTGCAGGCTGAAAGTTGTTTATCAAGCCTGTTTGAAGACTTATGACTAACAAGCTCATTTACAGAGTTTGGAGTCTGTTCATGAACCATTCTCCAGCTGGGAGGATGTGGGAATCATCAGAAAATGTATTCACAAGTTACTCGATCATTTAAAAAAACGGATCAAACAAACAAAGACTGTTTTTTGGAAGGGAACTGTAAATTCCTCCTCCCCCCCCCACCGGGCTTTCTGAGGCATTCCCCTTAGGAAAACGAGGGGCTCGGAGAAGAATGAAGAACCCCACGTCGCTCACTAATGACCTATTTTGGTGCTAACCCTTCCTCTGAATGCCCTGCCACCAGCCAAGCTCTCCAGCTGCGAGAGAGCCGGTCCTCCATGAAATGTGCTCCACGAGGTCTGGTCACAGGCGCCCGACGGGATGGATTCATCTCGTTTCCACCAGTGATTCCCAGTGGGGAAATCGGGCTTGCTGGGGGAAGTGACTACTCTCTCTCCTCTGATGAGCTTACAGAGCAGATCTGCTCCGCGTCACAGCCCTGCGTTTCTACATGGTGCCCTGTAAAGGAGGGTGGCATGGGAGCCACTGGTGTCAACCTGCTGTCTATAAAGGGGGATGAATTCGATGTAAGGAGCCTATGCTGGAGCGCTGTGGCTCCATGCCCTTTGCAAATCTGCTCCTCTGGCCTTGAACCAACTCTCCTGCTCAATGCAAAATGCCGCATCTTTGAGGAGAGAGAGATGTTTTTCACCCCCAGCATCTCCTGTAGTTCTGCCTCATTTGTGGAGCATCCTTTCATTGTGCTCAGCTGTGGAGAGGGCACAAGGTTGGCTGTGTTTGGGGCAACCTGCATGTTGAGGAAGTTGTGAACTGGGTCAAAAAAAGTCCAGAGAAGAAAAGTGGTAAGGGGAGCTTCAGCATCCAGTTTAGAAGGAAAGAAGAGGTGCTTAAGCTCAAGAAGAGGAGGATATAAACTGATGCCCAATTGATTCCAAGCCCACCTACTTCTGTTGCAGCAAGGGGGATGTAAATGAGGTGGTGGGGAAATCCTCCCAGGTCTAATGAGGATAGGGAAACCCTGGAAGAGGTGGTGCAAGGATGTTGTGGAGATCACAAGCACAGATCTGATGGAGACAAACATGTGAAGGAATACGCAGCTTAGTGCTCATCCTGCCTTGGGAAGGGAGTCCTTCTCCTGAGTTTCAGTGGCTGTGTGAATTTAGCGGGAACATGCCTGTGTGCTTAACCCTGTGTTTCATCTGTCCTGACCAGCACAATGGTGCTGCCTCCAATTTTCCCCCGCTTTCCAAGCAGGTTTCTGTGCTGTGTTCAACTGGGGTGCCTGTGGGGCAAAAAGGGACCCGTCCAGCTGAGGGAAAGCACATGGATGGGGAAGGGACATGGTCACTGGAGGTAAACCACTGCTGGGAAACCAGGCAACAGATTTCCTAGATGTGTCTTTTGGCTTGGGCATTGTGGGCTGGAAGTAGCTGATGTGATTGAAAAAGCAAACTAGTCTGTGATTAGCAAGAAAACTACCCCAAAAAGCGGCCCTTCGTCAATCTGGACAGGCTTATATCTGCCTTTGTGAGTGCTGTGTGCTCCTCCAGCCAGAGATAGTCTGTGTCTGGAAGAGGTTACAGCGAGCCCATGAAGAGGGTTTTCAGAGGGTTGGAGCACTCTGTGCAGAGCTGGGTGCTGAATCCTGATTTTTTTTCTCACCAGCGGTGGTGCTGGGCTCCCTGTTCTCCCGCCCCCTCTTGCTGCACGCACAGCGCTGCTCTCCAGGTTTCCTCGGAAGGGCTTTGCTCTCTGCTGTGCTTCCCTGGCCTCCTCTCCGAGTGGGAGCTGTTTTGCTTGTGTGACGTATCACTGTCCCTCTCAGGCCGTGCAACACTGAGAGTCGTTCCAGACAATTGTGATGATGGATTTGAAACCCCATTTCCGTGACTCTCTAGGAAGAGGTCTTCCCCTCCTCCCCCGCTTTCAATCCGTCAGAGAAAGGTAGAACAAGAACCAGTGGCTGAGAGCAAAAGCCAGACATGCATTCAAAGGAGGTAGAAAACATGCATTTTTTTTAATTGTGAGATGCTATGTAATCACTAGAAATAACTCTGAAGAAGGACGTTGGCTTCTTCATGCATGAATATCTGGAAGCCGTTTTGGAAGAGCTGCTTTTGTCAGTCGTGAGTTATTGGTCTCGCTAGCGGGGTAACTGGGTGAAACGCCATGGCCGGGTCTCGCACAAAAACCGGCAAACTGACGAGCTCAGCTCTGGCCGCGGGACGGATGGATGTGCTGCAGGATTCCGTCGCAATTCAATGTTAGGGATATTCCTGCCAGGAAATTGGATCACAGGACCAGATGGAGAATGCAGATCCACTCGGTGCGAGTCTGTTTACAGGTTTGAACCAAAACATAGTGAGAAACAAAAAAGAAAAGCAATGTCCTCATCTCTGATCATAACTCAGACTCTTAAGTGAACCAGCTGCCCCACTCATTTATAGGACAATCCCCTCCAAAATCTTGCTGTTAAGAATAGCGGAGATAGGGAAACCTCTGTAGAGCTACGAAGGGGGAACATCAGACATGGAAATAGCCCAGCTTGATCTCCATTTCAGGACTTCTTCTGAGTTTACTGCGGCTCTGAAGAAAACAGGCTGTTGCATGAGATTTCTGGTATTTCTCACCAGGTTGAGAGTCTTTGTGAACGGTGTCTCTTGTAATCGCAACTCTGCAGGCTTTGGGTAAAATGAGGAAAACAGGGAGAGCTGCAAATCTAATCAATGGTGGGGAGGGCGATAAACATGCTTAGCATCCTCATGGGACAGAGGGGCTCCGAATTGGTAGGGTGGGCTCCCTGGGAAGGTCAGAGATGCTTGTGCAGGGCTGGCACCAAGGAAAGGGCACAAAAGGGTTTTCTGGGCCATGGTGGTCAGAGTCATCTCTTGCTGCCCATGTCTGCACTCCCATTTTGCATTCGCTTGTTGCGAACCAGGGAGGAGCCCATTAAAATCAGGAATAGCCAAAGAGTCACAGAAAGGCGGCTCCCCCGGGAGCGTTCGAAGCATGAAGCCCTCATGGCTGGTCCTCTGCTCTGCCGCCGAGACTGTGGGGATGGGCGCTTTCCTCCACCCATTTCCCAGCACCGATGCTCAGTGCTTGTGGCCACGTGCTCATGGACATGCTGTTGGCCAAGGAGGATGGAGGCACGGAGGCTTCCAAATGTGCTCCATTCCTAGAAAGGCTGTTAAGTAAAAAATATGTGGAGAAATGGTTTGGCAAACGGTTTGGTTTGGAGACATTATGCTTTGCTTTAGTGTGATTAGTAACGGGGATGAGGGGAAAAGATCAAAATAATCAAGCTCCTCTTAAAACTGCTGAGCTGCGCCATGTTCAAAACTCAGTCCCAGGTGTGAAAAGTTGGAAGGTCTCTGAATTTGTCCCAGATTGACTCCCGGCAGGATTCAAGCTTCTGAAAAAATCCTGGTGCATGATTTTTGCGTGAGCGTGTGTGAGCATGTTAAACCTCCCCCAGGCAGAGCCATGGCTACGGCTCCAGGGCATCTGGCGTCACTGCGCAGTGGGTACACCTCATCATGCTTCACAGCCGAGCTGGGAACTAGGGGAGTCCTGTCTGTGATGCAGCGAGCATCCCTGGAAAACAACATCATCTTTGCCCAAGTCCTCCTTCTGAGAATGTGGCTATCCACTACCACAATCAGGAGGTACCACAAGGCACACAGATGTGAGTAGGGTCATCCTAAACTGGCCATGGCATGGCTGGATTTTTCTGGAGGCTGTGCCCTGGCTGTTAGTCCTGCTTTAGGTCAGCCTCTCTGTAAAGGGAAGAATGCTTGCATGCCCAGTGTGCAAGAGACAGGCAGGTACCTCCTGAGGGAAATGTCCATCCTGACCCGAGCTGGTCCTGTTTGAGAGTTGAGAGGATACTCAACCCACCGGGGTCAACGATGTTGTCATTAGCTAATAGCAGAAGTTGCTTGGGAAGAAGTACTAGAGTTTCCTTTAACAATGTCAACAGTCACAATGACCAAAGAGAAGGGCACCTTCCTACCTAAAAATGCAGCCGGGCACTTCTCAGGTGAATTTTTTCTACATTGAGAAATGCAGATTCGGTTCAACTGCGGCAGGCAGGAAATTTCTGTCAGTTCCAGCTGGAGGGGGGAAAACGTCCTCCAAATTAAACCAATTACGGAGAAAGTAGATGCTTCGGGTAAATACTTTGATTCTGTTCTTCATTTAAATGCAGCATTTATGTTGGGGGGGGGGAGGTAAGATTTTATAAGCCTCAAAATGGAAAGAAACTACTTTGACTTTTTTTTTTTCCTCTCCTGAATTTGTTTGCTAAAACTTTTAGAAATGCTTTTAGAGGTCAGCTCCAAACAGGGTTTTAAAGTACACGCCAGTTGTGTTCAGGGGGTGATGCTGCAGGAGGACTTGGGGAGATGCAGAGGGCAGAACTGGAGGGGCTTTTCTGTTATTTTGGTGCCATCTACTGGTCCGAGCCCAGAGAAAGGTCTGTGGCAGCAGGAAAGACGAGGGAAACACGGGTGGATGGTGTGGTGTGGCCGGGGTCCCTCAGGAGAGTGAACTGCTTGTCCTCCCTGCGCAGGACACACGGATACGGTCAGTCCTGCTCTCCCCATCACCCTGGTCTCCACTTTCCACTTAGTTAAAAAGACTGATGCAGCCGTACCAAAACCTGGGGCTCGGGCTGCCCGGTCTGAGCCCTGAGCTCTTCCAGCTCTGTCCTTACAAGGAAGGCAAGGGGGTGTGATGTGAAGGAGGCAGCCATTGGTGAGGATGCTCCTGCTACTGTGCACCTCCAGGCTGGGATGTCCATGGAGCAATCAGGGCTGAGCTCTGCTGGGATTTCCCTTCACTTTGTCAGCACTGTGACGTGCTCTGGTTTAGGTTCTGAGGTGTCTTTCTCGTAAGAGCTTGGGCTCACCCAGCTGCTTGGTCTCTTGCTGCCAGCATTAATAATGCCTCTTTCCTTTTACGGAGCCACCAGGTTTTCAAGAAAACTGTAGGAGCTGAATTACCTTCACAGTTCCTGTTCAAAGTTACGGTTGAAATTAGCAAACGGCTCAAAAACTGCCAACGGGATCAGAGGCAAAGAGTGTGTCGTGTTGTAAGTGATTTCTCCAGAAACCCAGTTGAAACCAGCTGGGAAAGATGGGCTGCCCTTTTGGAAGGCACCTCCAAGGGGTGCGGTGGCCAGAGCAGCCCATCTGAGGACACCATCTCCTCTCCGGGTGCCTGGCTCCCGCGGGAGGCTGCTGTGAGCTCTGGCCCACAGCTTCTTCTCCGTCACTGCCTCTCTCCTGTCACACGTTGCATGTTGGCTTTGCTGTCCCAGTGGCTGGGCCAGCCCTGTGTGGCGCGTCCCTGGGGAGAGGATGTCCTCTCTGTTGTGGCTTCTTCAAAGGGCTGAGGCCCATCTTCGAGTTGCTTCGCTCCAATGTGGCAAGCCACGCTCTGAGCGAGACACAGACTGCCTTGAACTCCGCCAGCACAGGGAGCAAGGAGGAGGGAAAGCCGGGAGAGGGGAAGAGATCTTCAATGGGGTTTTCCAACAACCTTTCCCACTTTTTTTAATTTTACAGTTAAAAGGCAAGACCTACATCAGGAGACCTAATACCTCAGGAGCAGTCTCTCTGCTGTGCAAATGTACTCTCTGCTCTAGCAAACACAGGAGGTATTACCCCTTTGGTTACTATCGGTATTAACTTTTTAAAGTGCTTGGGTTTCAAGCTTTGACATTTCCCAGGCTCATTTTCTCTAATGATTTGAGTTAAGTCAAAGCCCTTTCTGTGTGAAAACTGGAGGCATGGGAAGTTCTTGGTGACAGGCTGTACCTGAAAGCTGGAAAGGTTGATGCTCAGGTACAGAGGACTGCCAGGTGGGAGAGGAAACCCCAGAGCCGCCCTTGCAGTTTCAGGATTCAGCGCTGTTTTGGGGCAGCCTGGCCTGTTTCAGCCAGTGCTCGTGGAGCTGGTGGTGGAGCTACAGGGCAGATGTGTGGTTAGGGTGGATGTGGGCACCCATCTCTCTGGACATGGCCCTGGGTGAGGGCAGCAGCAGGTCTCCCAAGGCAGGTGGTGAGGATGGGACTGTTGACTTTGGCCATAGGCTGGCAGTTAACCAGGGAAAGATACAGGCTGTGCCCAGGGGTGAGGAGTTTTAGTATTTTATTACCTCTGGGCCCAGGTGATAGATCAAATAAAACTGCCGGAGCAGCTACAAAACAAATGCCTGAGCAGCAGAAGAGGTTTGTGGGAGAAACCTGCATGTCGTATTACAGCCCGGGTTCAGCAAGCAAGAGGACTTGAAATCATCTGTGCGTAAATGATAATCATCGGGAGCACTTTTACCTCCCCTGTTCATGTAAGGCAATATCAGAGTGCTGTTAGCCAGAATGAAATGTAATATTTGTTTTAGTAATCCATCCATCCTTCATTGGGGATGAGGGGATGAATTCTCCAGCTTAAAAGGAGCTTTTCATCTCTGGCTCCTGCAATCCTTCTAATGCGGGGAACAGATTTGGTCGAAATATTATTTGGGCATAATTTATGTGAAGACGTGAGTTTTTCTTCCTCTTGCTTTTGATTGAGGAAAGCGTCTCTATTCATCAGGGGCACTTAACTGCAAAGTAAAAGCAGTGTCTAAGCTGGGAGCGGTCCCTGTATCCGCTGTGAATTCGGCAGGCGCTCGCTGAGGAACGAGCCCACGGCAGCAGATGACATGCGGTTTGATATGCTTCTTCCTGTCAGACGTTGGGAAATAAAACATGATTTTGATTCAATCATTTGATGATGTTAGCTTGGTCTCCCTGTGAGTCTCCATGTAAGGAGAGTAAATTTGAAAACCCTTTTTTTTTCCCCCCTAACAAAAAGCTAGGAGAGGACTCCAGGGTCTGCCCTGTCGAAAATGCTGTCTGACTTCTGGAGCGGGAAGCGGCTGAGATTTTCCCGTGCAGTTGCCTCAAGTTGGGCATTTTAGCCTGTAGTTAGGTGCCTGACTGCAAGTGGCTTGAGCATCAAAGGGCTCTGCAGATGGGTTTAGCTGTCACACTTCAGCTTTTAAAATGGGGCCAACTGGCTAACGATAGGCCTTTACTACCAGGATGCCAGGTTTTGCCTGGCTCACTAACAGAGTGCCTGAAGACTTTACGGGAGCACTGTCATTTACTGCATGAATGTGCTGTGCCAGTACAGTGGGACCGAATTCCAGTCTCAGCATTGGCGTGACTCCTTGAAGAACTGTGGCTCTTAATTCTTTTTTTTTATTCTTTTTTTTTTTTTTAAGCTCCAGATTCTGCTGTTATGTGAAAACCTGGGGTAAAAAAAGTACATCTCTGGCAGTGTGTATAAGTCAGAAAGATGAGACTCAGCCAGCCTCAAGGTTAAAAAAAACCCAGAGGGTGCACCAAGAGTAGGCATGGTCTCTCTGGAGCCTGTCTCCATGCCAATCTGCCACGGAGGCAATCGTGCCATTCTGGGAGGGTCCAGCTTACGGTCCGTGAACGTTTAGGTTGGTCGCATTTTGGCTGCTCCTGCTCTGCGCAAACAGCGCTGGGGTGCACCGCCAAGACAAAGCCATCCCCTCTCCCCCAGCCCAGTAAAGACTCACAGACACCATTTCAAGCCAAGTGACAATTTCTGGGCTTGCAGGAGCAGGGGTTAACTCAAAGGCTGCAGATGCCGTGCAGGCGTCCGGGCTTTACAAGCGCTGGAGCGGTGCGTGCTAACGCAGGGCAGGCTGCTTGCCGCAGGCTCCAGCTATGTGCAAAAAAATCTCCTTTTCCCCCTTTCATTTTTGTTGTTGCTGTACAAGTTCCGTGAACGGTTAAATTTCCTGCCAGGGCAAGGTAAAGGAAGGGTCTTTTGCCCAATAAACCCCTGTCTTTGTAGGTCTGCTGTAGCTGCGCCTCTCTGACTCAGGCTGGGGAAGGAAACAGTAAAGTTCTTGCGGAGCGCGGGGACGGGAGCGTTTTACAGCTCGCTGAGCGGGTTTGCGGCAGGAAAACCTAGCTCAGGCTGACGTCTCCAGAGCCCGCTCTGGGAGCCGAGGCAGTGATTGTCTCTGGACCGAGAATCTGCCACTTTTTCTGCGTTAACTTGAGATGGTGCTGGCCTGGGTGATAGCAGGGGCCGGGTGATGGGCTTTCCCTTCCGCAGGCGTACATGCTCTCTGCAGAGCGCTTCCATGGGCACTCCTGCATGGGCACGGTGCTCATCCTGAGCAAACACCAGGAAGGTTTCCTGACTCTGAGGTTTCTTTTTCTGGAGCGTGCGGCAAGCCGGAGTGGAAAGAGGTTTGAGGGCCTGGGGAGTTTGCTGGCAGAGCTCTTTCCTCCTTCCAGAGAGGTGGGAATAATCCTGCGGGACAGGGGCAGCACAGCTGTCTTTCATCCTGGGATGCAGCTGAGCTGTGCGGGATCGGGAGGTGATGGAGCTCCCAAATCACCACTTTGGGCACAGAGCCAGCTAACCCACCCGTGGGGTTCCATGCCCTCCTGACCCCCTCCATGCTCTTGATTTCAGCCTCTCCAGCTGAACATCCAGCACAGCGGAAAGAGACAGTTCCCTCTTCTTCCTCTGTAGCACTAACGAGTTGTGGGGCTAAAAAGCTTGGGATTTTTTGATCCAAATGGGGCAAGATGCTGCTGTGCGTCTCAGAGGTTCTTTGCTGCCTGGCGAGTGCCAGTGCAAGCCCGGCTCTGCTGGTTGCCCGTCGGCTCTGCAAAGCCCTTGCAGAAATCAGCGTGCCGTGTCTCAAGCCCTGTGGCTGAACTTGGCAGGCACGTGAGCCGGAGGGTCGGGGAGAGGGGTGTCACCAGTCCTAAACCAAGCAGCAGCCTCCCGAGAAGGGGCAGGAAGCACCGGGTCCCCAGTCCACCCGCTGAACTGGCAGCTCGTGGACGGCATTGTAGCCGAGCGTGTTTGCAGCGTTTTATGGGGCATAATCTGTTGTCATCAAAGCCGATGGCAAATTCCGTACTTTCTGCAGCTGACGCTAAGTAGGTCTTTTGAAGGTTGTAATTTCTCGTTTAAGTGATGCCAGTTGCAAATACTTTGTGCTGAGGAATAACCCCTTAGCGCCAAATAAAATACAGTGGAAGTCTGTGGCATGTTTTTCAGCGTATTGTTAGTTACAGCCCTCCTGACAGAGCACATTCTATGCTGAAGATAAATGCTTGGGAGCCTCTTGCCAATTTATGTCCGAAAGGGCTTTTCTTGGATGTCCTCTTCTCTGTGGAAAATGCTTTTCTGTTTTTCCAGCAAACATTTAATGAGCCGCGCTTGAAAGAAAAAGAGGACCTATTTCAGGACCAGACTGTTCCGCTTTAGTTCTCTGCGAGCTGGTTTGTGGCTCTTTGGGTGCTCTGATCTTTGTTACACCACGTTGCATGGCAATGGTCTCTGCACAGCAATATGCATGTTCCAGGACCTGCACAGGGGATGCTTTGGTCCACCCAGCACAGCTCTGGAGTTGTCCCTCATGCCCAAAGTTGAAGGGTATTCCCAACTGACCCATCTCAAAATCCAGGCTCCGACCAAGCTGTAGGTACGGTTGTTGGCATATTAGGACACTGGGTTCCCATGCTGCGATCTCAGTCTTCCCATTTGAATTCAATTTCTACGACCAAGGGGGAGCCTGGAGAGCCCAGTGGCCTGGGGCTGGTCAGAGGGATGTGCCTGCAAGGGATGTGGGCTCGCAGTGGCCCATGGCCAGGAGCTTCATGTCTGGCTGCTCACAATTGCTTACCAGTTCCCGTTGGCATTGCTGCCAGGACTTCCAGTGTGTGGCTGCGACCTGAGGCTGGCCGGAGAGGGCCTTCAGCCTGAGCCATGGTGTCCATACCTGGTACCCCTTTCTGGGAGATGTATGGAGAGCTGCATGAGGAGGAGGAGGGAGGAAGCCACTTCTGACAAGGGGTCACCTGCACACTCTCTAATGCATTTTATTCCTGTGACCAGAGAGGTTGGTGGAGATTTCCTAAGTGATGTCAAAGGCTCTCGAGGTTTCTGTGAGCAGCCAGGAGCAGCTGAGCTTTCTTTCTGAGGGATGAGATGATTTCAGATGTCCCCTCAAGGGATGCCACTGGGGGAGCAGAGTGGAAAGCCCATCCCGCAGCCACTTCTGTCTAAATCAACACAGACATCCAGGCCCCGGGATGATGGTTTAGTAGGTTGATGAGGCAGAAGGGGCTGAGGCACTGCAGCAGTGGGGCAATCTGGGGCCCTGTGCAGGCGATGCTCAGTGTGCACTCACTGTCACACAGCCACGGCTGTGGCTGACCCAGAGGGGACTGAGCTTGAGCTTCAGGAGCTGTGGGGAAACCTCAGCACAAGGGCATGGTGGTGCCCATCAGCTGCTGGGGTGCCATTAAGCCTTGCTATGGAGCCCTGTTAACCTGAAATAAGTCCATCTGCCTTCATATATGAATAAAAAATGACAGTTTTTCTGCAAAGGGTTAAGAGCAGAGCCAGCATCGATGTGGAGACTCACTGTTAGCGCTGATGATTGCTAGGAAATGTGGGCTGCAATACTCACAAATACACCAGCTAGCATTTGCATATGCAACGGAAATGAAATAGCTGCTGTGTACCTTCATACCGTGTACTGAAAGTGTTTTAATTACTTCTGTTAATTTCTTCTCTGTGCTGTGAAACTCAACAGCATGAATGGCACAACTGTAATGTGAATGCATCCCATTTCTGGTTTATTTTGAAGTGCCCCTGGCTCCCATAGGTTTTGTTCAACAGTTTTTTATTATTTGGAGAACTTTTTTTTTCCCCAGGTTTTTCATTGCAATTCATGTTCAAATATCAGTGATTCTTGACTTAAAAATACTTTGTCCTCAACTTATTTTATTTTTACTTTAATTGTTAGTAAAAATTGACATAATGAAATAACCAACAAATGATTTTGCCAGAGGGTTGATCAAAAAATTATGAAATGTTTTCCTTGGGAAAAAAAAAAATCTGTTTAAAAAATTCTCATTAAATGTAATTGACATTTCTGGACATGACTGACATGAGGAGGTTTGAAAAAATGCCTATGCTAACAGACCGGGGGACAGGAATTTGCTGTATTTGACAGGCTGTATACAAGAAGGATGCAGCACTGCAAACTCGGCAGCGTGGCTTTGCCAATGTGTCTAGACAGCCCATCTCCACAGGGGAGAGAGAAGCTTATTTCTTGGACCCGCTCCATCTGTGGCTGCTCTGATGAGACAAGACCACTTACTGGTCTCCTTTATCGATGGACACTGTGTTCAAGCTTTGGGGTTGTGCTGAGCTTGCTCAGCCCTCATTACATGGTGACCGGTCGTCTTCATGAACTGATTAGGGCTCCCACAGCTGGTGGGATGCAGTGGTTGGAGCAGGGAGCGAGGGCACACCATGGGTGCATAGTCATGTTTCTCCAACTGTGCTACCATGGGTGAGCCATCAAATCTTTTCCTGGTTTTGAGATACTCCTCTGTTATGTGAGGATGTGCCTAGTCTGGCAACTGTGATGTGATGTCTGGATGTGATTCATTAGCTAGAGCCTTTAAAAAGACTTAAATTCTGTTAAATTGTGCTAGAATGGCAGCATTCATCTGCTAGCCCTGCACCAGTCCAAAAGCAGTGCTTTGTGGCTGAGATATTCTGTATCTCTGTACAGGTCCCCTAAATTGTCTAATCCTCCAGGTTAGAGCATCTGACATTTCAGCCAGATTAAGGGCAGCAATCAGCAGATATCCTATAATATATTCATCACCTGGAGGCAAAGATTATTACTGCATATTAGCAATTGTAGTTTCCAGCATATCCCTTGTTTGCCCCAATTCGCAGGAGCTCTGACAGTCATTATTCTGCCTCCTCTGCTGGGAGTTGTGCTTTTCAAACTGCAGTGAACTTTGTGGAAATACAGAGATTTCCATTTTTCAGCCTTTTGATTTAAAATCTCTAGATGATGGTTCAACTCTGGCAAGGAACCATTCAAAATACATTCCAAAATATTCATCATTCCAGCAGGCTAAGAAACATAAGATGTAGCAATTTATTAGCTAATGTGAAATGCATTTGCCGTCCAGAAGAGGCTAAGGATGGAGGTGGATCTGAGCCTGATTTCCCTTCGCATCCCGCAGAGCCGGGGTGCGGAGCACGCTGGAGCCCGTGGTCCATCGCATCCGCCCTCCTGTTTTGCTGAATGTCCCTGTGTCCAGCAAAAAGGCCCCAGAGCCCAGCAGCAGCCTTGTCCCTCCTCCCTGTCCCCTGGCCTTAGAAGAGCAGGTTTTTACTGTGGACCTGGGAAGGAGAAAGAGTTGTTTTGAAACGGCCCTCCATGCTCTAATCCCTTTCCCTCCCATAGTGATGCGGGATGTAAAGGTCCTTTATCCCCCACCCAAGTAGCACGCTCCCGCTCAGGATGCTCAGCCCTTGGAAGAGGCAGGTGGGCTGGATGCTGACAGCCAGGCTCAAGTTCTGTTATTTCTGGATCTCAGATGCCATTGTTTTTCTAGTTGTGATCAAGAGGGACCCATAAAATGCATTAGCAGTGAAAATCTGGATTTCTAAGTGAAGCTCTGCAGCGGCTCCAGTCCAATTTGCTTGGTAGGGGCAGTGGTGGTCCAGTTTGGTTGAAACGCATTTGTTCTTGGATGCTAGTGAAAGGGGAGCACAGCCTTTGGAGAGCTGGTTTTGATGTTCTCGCCGTCGTTTGCACTTCCCCTTCTCCCAGCCTGTGGCGCCCTGTGGTCCCAGCACAGTCGTTCTTGTGCCATGCAGTTTGCAGTCATGGATATTTCAACAATAAACAGATGAAATATCCATTGAGAGCAGTGTTTCTGCCTACCAGTGGGGCCAGCTGGCGTGCGCATCCCACCGGTCATTGTCTGTCTGCTCGCGCGGGTCCCACGTACAGAAAAAAACACATCCAAGTGAATTTCCAGATCCAGTCAGGATGGGGCTGTTTAATAATGGCACTTCTCAGCAGCGCGACGGGCCTCCGCAGGAACCTGAACAAGCAGAGACATTCATGAAGCCGGTCAGCTTGAGTCAGTCTTTCCCGGTACGGGCGGGAGATTGCTGGGTAACGTTTGCACACTTTTGCGGCTGCCACACCATTTGGAAATGAGCCAGTTGAAAGGCCCAAAAATGACAAGTGGTTCATCTGCAATGTATATATGGACTGAAAAAAATCCCCCCAAAAGCAGCCTTCTTCTGTCTTGCCAAAACCGTTTTTCTTTTCCTTTTTTTTTCTTTTTTTTTTTTTACACTTACTGCTTCTTGCAAAAATATCTCCAATTTTCCCATTAGAAAGTTTTTCTAGCTGAAGTTCATGAGAATTTTTTGCCACTTCTTTTAAATACAAGAAAGAATTTAATAAAAGCAGTGTTGCCCAGAGTTCAGGTGGGTGTGCAGTGGAAGGGGGACTGCAGGGTCCCCACTTCGTGGTTTCTAGATGATGCATCCTTCTACATGAGTACTGACAGGGAGGCTCAACCTTCTGAATCTGTGGGCATCAGAAAAGGGTGGAAGTGGTTTCTATCTACCTAGACCTTGCAAAAACTGAAGTGTACCATGCTGAAGGGCTGGAGCAACCGTAGTGTTGTCTGTGTTGTGCTCCTGGCTCCAGTACACCCCGTTAAGCCCTGGGCCAAGCACCAGCACCGCATCGGTTTTGCTGTCTCCTAGGGACTCCTTCCTATGGAAGGAATCAAAATCCACCCCACGCTTGGTCCCTACAATGGGAGAGTCTCCCTAACACATTCTGTATTTTGTTGTTAAAGTCTTGTCCCGGCAGCTTGGCATCAAAGGCCGTATTGATCCCTGAAGCCTGAGGCATAGGTGACACCTGTTTGTGATTCATGTCCAGCTACAGGTCTGTGGGCCACCTCTGCACATAAAGAGAAAGGGGACACCAGGTAAATCCAACAGAGAAGCAGGTGGAAATAATACTGTGTGCCTTTTGTATAACGTGTAACTGTATGGAGCTCGCTGCAGAGGGATATGAGTGTGGAAAATAGACTAATAACCTGTCCTTGCCTAATAGTCGTGATGGTTTGTTGCCACTGTCTTTGAGGCAACTGGTGGTATCCAGGTGGACATGCATCCTGGCTTTCCTCGTGCACCAGTCTGCTTCTGCATGGGAAGTTCTCTTTACACGGTCAAGCTAAGAGCAGTGGTGACTCTTAAGAAGCCGTCAGCCGTTGTGCTGGTTCGGATCTGCAGCACATGCACGTTGGAGTTAAAAGGGGCAGTGTTACACAACTTGGCTTTTCAAGCCTTTGTAGAAAGGACAAGAACGGGTGCTGGAGAGGAGAAAGACGTTATCTGGAATAAACTAGGGCAGGGAGGGGGCCAAGAGCATACAGAGGCAGCTTTGGAAATGAGAAAATACCGATGGAGCAGGGTGGAGGTTAGGAAGTTTGATCTTGGCTGCATGAATGCCGTTCCTAAGATGAAACATCAGGACACATGGCATGGGAAGGGGAGCTGATGGGAAGAGGATGTGGGCGTTGGAAGTCATACCCCGGACCTTGCAAAACCGTGACTTCACATGTGTTCAGCCCTGCCAAACGCACTGATCCCGGGTCTTAACCAAGAGCAAGGAAGGGCCTGTGAAGGCTGAGGTGCTCCAGCTTGCCAGGGAAGGTCTGGTGGTCATACTGGCACCAGCAACTGGACATCATTGCAGCTGAGTGCTATGCTGGGACGCACAGACCCGTTTTGGGTATGGTGCCTTTGGGTATGGTGGTGGGGTTTGGCCGGCGGAGCTGTGCGATTGCGTTTCTGCTTCTCTGTCACGGGTCCAATGCTTCTGTGGCATCGGGCTACCCTAACGAGGGACTCGGGAAGGCGGGGGGGGGGAGCGGGACTACAGCCCCCTTGGATCCTATCCCCTCCTGAGCCTGGTAAATCCACCCCGCTGGAGCACCGCCATGGTCTGGTGGTTTGGTCTCTTTGTCAGTTACAAAGTGCAGTCTCACAGAACATGATTTGCCGCTGGCAGGCTTTTAAAATATGTGTTTGCTTTTGATTATATTTTTTTTTTTAAATTAATTTTCCAAGGATCAATGTGGTAATGCATATAAAAATTACAATATGTAAAACAAAGTATAAAAGCATACAAGGAATTCCAAACACATAACATACTGTGCCTTGGAGCTTATGAGATCCATACAGCGCTTATTGTATTATGGGAACACTCTGACCCCAAGACCCAGCGGAAAGACTTGTTAGAAGAGCGGGACTAAGCCATGTGCCTTATGAGCTATAGGATGCCCAGAAGGAAAACCCTAGTGAATATAAAAGCAGAGCTGTTATAGTAGAACTCAGACTGGTCTGTGGGATCTAGGGGGACTTTCGATGGCTTTGTACCAATTTCTGGAGAAGGATGTATACTTTTGCCCCCACCAACATTGTTCTCCTAGTAATTAACACTTAACGTCATGTCTTTCCAGGCAGGCTCTCAGGATTTCCATTGGATCATGATTACTCTTTTTTTTTAGAACATCATTTCTTCTGTCAACTCCAGCAAGCGGGAACGTTGACGTGGTTAGGGAAGACATACATCTTAGCTGCTGTAACTGCCCATGTGTTCTGCAGGTTCCCATCAGATGAGAAGCAGAGCACCAGAGCTGAAACCCCCTGAAAAGTAGTCTCGTCTTACATTTGCCGTAGGATAGGGCTCTTAGCTGCTAGGAAGCAGCTAATGCTGCCCTTTCTGTGGGTCACACAGACAGGGTTTCTGGGTCACATAGCAGGTTGGAGTTGCAGGGGGACCTGATCCCCAGCTCTGCAGACCCGCAGAAGTGCAGAGCAGACCACAGTGGGTGCCTCTGCACTCGGGTCCCTGCAATGCCTGGTAAGTCCGGGTGAAGACTCTTGGCATGCTAGAAACTAGTCTTCAGGAGCTCAGAGGTGCCTACAGGCTCTCCAGCTAGAAGGCAACAACCCCAAGACCTCGCTCCTGGTGGGCAAGGGTCGCCAGCTGGTGCTGTGCCTTGAAACCCACCTGGAAATGTTGCTTTGGGCCACGGCGCAGGCAGGAGATCCCTCTGCTCGAGCATTTGTCCTGGTGAAGGACAACGAGGGTTTCACCGTCGGTTCTGGTGAAGCCGTGGTTATACAAGACCTCAGTGAGTTCCCCTGGTCTGGCAGGCAGAGCCAAGTGCAACGGGAGACCGTAGGCACGCTATCCATGCAAAAGCTATTCACAGCTCTGTAATGATATGTAATTGTTTGTATGCGGTCAGCTAAAAATTATCCTGATAGGTTCCACATTGCAGACACTTTGGAGAGGAACTGCCGTAGTCCCGCGGGTAATGCTGAAAATACACATACTTTTCCATTTAATATTAAAACTCAGTTTTTGTATGAAAAATTCAGTGTTGCCTTTCTGAAGTTCCATACTCATGCACAAAATAACTTATTTTTTATATGCAAAAATTGAACCTGATTAGTTTACAAGACAGTTAAAAGCGAAGGCTTTTAAAAGAAATATAGCATCTGTTTCTCCATTTTCTTCTATTTTTTTCTGTGTTCCTGGTGATCTTAACAAGACTGGAACTTCAGATACTTGAATTTTCAGTATAATTGAAATAATTTGAGGTCTTGTGCACATATGGTGCAGAAAAAAAACAACAAACAAATAAACAGCAAAGGTTAGAAAAAAGCTCAGCCAGTGTTGTGTAATGGGAGAAAAATGGTAGTTCAAGAATCGTCGTAGTCTGACCTGAAATCACAAATACAAACCTGCTGTTATCACTGCTCGTCAGGTCGAGCTTCAGTACATGATTTAATAGGCATCCCTCCTACTTGAACTTATTTAGCTTTCTTTTAAGTGTCATCTTCCACATTGCCTAAATTTGTGATGTCTGGTGTAGGGTAATTTCAGCTTCTTCCTGTATCATTTGCGTACCCTGACGTTAAACCTTATTTCCATTTGAAAATACTTTTCATGCACAGAAATACGTATAAACCAGAGTTTGTTCTCTGCTGGTAGCTTTTAGAAAGACAATTCAGGCAGCTCTGAGCACAAGATCTTATCTGTGAGGGTCCTCTGGCCCCTCTTCTGTCCCTGCTCATGTCTTGTGAAGGTGACGGATGCTGCTGGGCAACGAGCTCCTGCTGCCCAGAGGAGTGGTATCCTTCCAGGCGATGCTTGGGAAGGAAAGCTGCAAAACCAGCGATGGACCTGGCCGTCCAGCTTCGTCAAAGATGTGGAAAACAAGTTGAGGGAAAATAGAGGTGTGAGGCTTTTCCCTGGTTTTGGCCAAAGTGACATTTTCAAGCTGGAAAGTGGCTTTTCAGGTTGAGATTGTCTTGTTTAGGGTGAACCTTGCTCTGGCCGGGCTCGGCGCCGATCTCGTCTTTGCATGAGCGATGGTGGTGGGACCCCCTGTCCGCGGGCAGCCCTGCTTACTGCGGCACGCTGGCTGGTCTCCAGCATCCTGCACGAGTGGAAAATCACTTGAGACCCGTCTCAAATCGGTCGGGGCAGGGCTTTGTCGTCAGGTTGATTTTGTACGTCCCCATCTCTGCTTCCCACTCCCCGTCCTGGCATCTTATTTTAGCTTTGATTAAACCTTTTGGGTTTGGATTTTGGGTTTGGGTTTTTTTTTTTTTTTTTGTATGATATAAGTTGAGAAAGGTGCCCTGTACTTAAAAGAGTTGCAATATTTTGGAGGGATGTAATGAAACGAAAGCAAAGCAGAGCGTGAATAACACTGGAACATGAGCCTGCAAAGGGCTGTAACTGTCTGGACGGCTGGTGTTGGGGAGAGGAGTCTGCCCGGAGCCAGGGGGGGACCCGCGGAATTATTTCTACTCAAGCGTCTTAAATTTTAACTTTAAAACAAATTAAAAAACTTCCTTTCCCTTCTGTTCTCTGTTTTCCTTTCTTTCTCCACCACTCTGAATAAAACTTTCTCTTTTTTTGACTAGCAGGATTTTTTTTTTTAGTTTAAAAGAGTTTTTAGTTGCTAGGTTTTTAGTTTCTAGTTTATTTTTTTTTCCCTGTGAAATAATTTGTCTTGTTTTTTCTTTAATCTGTGTTCAAATTTTAGTGGTAACTTCTTATTTTGAAGGCTGTGATTATAGTGTGATTCCTTATTTTCTTCCTGGAATCCTTTCTCAGTTTACAGTTTATATAACTGATGTGACAAATCTTTCCTGCCTTACCGTATATGATACTGTGGTTAAATGTCTCTGTCCCTCAGTTAATTAAATCAAATTGTTTACCTTCAATTCAGATCCAATTAAAGTACTATAATAGCTGGTTCTGGACTTAATAGAACTGGTCAAAACTTTTTAAAACTGCCCACACAATGTAAATCCCATCTGGAAATTAGTTTTTGTTCTGACCTGGAATGAAAGCAAGTATGCACAAGCATTCCTGCAAACTGGAAATCCAAACTATGTTGCGGTTGCAAGTATTGGTGGAGAAAATACTGATCCTTGTAACTTGTATGTAGGCATTTCATTCTCAACTCTGTTTTGCTTTATAATGCATTGTATTTTCAGTGTGGCATCCCCAACAGGAGCCGGCTGGTGGTACCGCAGGGATAGTCACAGACAGTAAGACGGCCGCTGTGCAGTAAGGCGCATAGATCAGAGTGACTTCAAGTACAGATCTGCCTCGGTGCAAGAGGAGACACAATGAGCAAGGGAAAAAAGAGTAGGACGTTTCATACTGTATCATTTAGGAGCAATTGAAAATGCTTTGGTGCATCCTAGAAGCGCGTGCGTTTGTGAATGACACCAAGATTTGCATGTCATGGGTGAATGTAGAAATAGCACAGGAAAACACAAATGTGGAAACAGGAAACAAAATCCCCCAGCCCAACATGAAAGGTTGGGATTTTGAAATGAAATTCCCAGATTTTCCAGCGTTGGGTTCCTGAGACGAGAACGTGCATTTCGATCTCTCTGGGGGACGTGTTTGCAAGCAGCTCAGCTTTTGAGAACGCTGCTCATAATAAAATATTTCTGATTAAAAGAATGTTGATGAAAGATTTCTGACCCATCTAAAAAGCTTTAGAGCTGTTTTCCTCTTCTCTCCATTTCTGCTGACTCCAGTCACTACTGCTGTCAACACTGTTTAGGAATACCATTTTTCAGTGTTCAGCGTTGTTTCCTGATAAAGAAATAATGGCAGGGGAAAAAAGAAAATACCCTGGTGACATGTTGAAGGCAGCCGGTGACTGCTGTGAGCAAGGTGACATTTGCAGACACCTGGGGTTTAGGTGTCTGCAATCCCTCGTTAGCAGTTTGTAATCAACATATGGCATGTCTGCATGGCAAAACGCAAAGAGTGATCAACCCAGCAGCACTCTGGGCTAATACGGCTATTATTCTTCTTTTTTTCCTGCTACTCAAGTAACTCCTGTAGACATTTGGATCTAGCTGTGTTGTGCTGTTCCAGAGGTGCAGTGAAAGGAGATCTCAAAATCCTGACCCCCCCCCATCACTGGCTGTGCTTTGCTGTCGTGCCACCTCCATCCAGCTACGTCCTGGAAAAAGGGGGTGACTCACGTCCCTGCTGTGTGCCAGCCGATGCTGGAGGTGTGGTAGCCAACGGTGACCTGACCATGAGTCACTGCAACACAGTCACTGCCTGTGACTTTCCATTTCTTGGCCCTGCTATTTTTGGGTCCGGTAATTACGAGGTGAGCTGTGAATCACTGGTGTCTCGCTTTACGCTGGGAGGAAACCAGGCAAATTGTATTAACGTGCTTGGCAGGAGGGATTCTTGTTCTCCAGTGTTTTACGGGCTTTGGCCCTTCTTCTTGCTCCCCAGAGTGATGTGCTCAGCCTTCCTCATGTGTAGCTGTCACGCAGGATCCAGGTGATGCCCAAACAGCCTTGGGCTTGTGCTCCCTCCAGCCGAGTGTCGTCTTCTGGGCAGGAACTGATGCTTCAAAGGCCTGAAGGGAATTCCCAAAGGCTTTTATCGATTTGTTCATCCAGTCCTCGTAGGCAGGGTTTAGATTCGAAAATGGCATCAAATGGATAACTCAGAAGGAGGCCAGGCACCCATGTGGACATTGGCCTCTATGGCAGCTGGTCTTGCAATGTTTCTGCCACGCAGAGGGACGATGGTGCCCTGAGGCATGTTCTTCGCTGTTTGCTGTGTTGTGTGGTACGCAGCAGCACAACTACATAGAAGCTCGCCAGTAGAGCCAGGGGGAAATCACTGACCCTTTTTGCAAAAGCTTTGATGATGAGTCAAGAGAGGAACATGCAGGACTTTTCTGCTTCTTCATAAGGCACAGACCCTGTGGCAGCGCTAAACCCCCCAGCAGGTAGACGTGCATGCGTGGTGTTCTGCACAGCCAGTGGTTACATCCCATCCCGCTGCTTCACTGCTTCACTTCCCACCACCTGAGCAGGATAGATTCACCTGTAGGTTTGTTTCAATGCCTTGGGATTCCTACGTGTGTGTTTGTTTTTCTTGCACATTCCTGCCTCTGCCAGTCCCTTCCCAGCTCAGCTTTACAATTCAAGACGCCTGTTAAAAACTGGTCTCCAAACGCTTCCTCTCAGACACAAGAAAACCACGGGCGTATTTTTGCACCCAGGAATCCCCAGGCTGGAAAGGAGTCCGCTGGGCATCATCAGGTTGTTGGAGAAGGATTGGGGACGGAGGAGCTGTAAACGCGCAGGAATTTGAAAAACTGACTTTAATTTAAGAGGAATGTCCTTTTGTTCCCAAATGGATGGGCCTTGCTCCAAAGGCGTTCAGGTGCAGTAACTGTTACCAGATGGGCTGTGAAAAGCAACACAAACAGGTGGTGAGGACAACAACCGTAGACTTTAATTTCCTTGTCAGCTTCTCCCTGTGCCTTACATACCCCCTCGAGAACAGGAGGATGAGGGGAGCTGTCATATTTGTATATGGTGAGAGGAATGACTGTCGAGGGGATATTCTGCAACTGTATATAGCAGGTCGAGCCCTTGGACACTCAGTGGTGAGCCTGTCGTCTGGGACAAGGTGTGCAGTGATTAACTTAAAATATAATTCACTAGCACTTGCAATTTTATAGATACAATAGTCAATATATTTTAACGTCTGCTGACGAATATTGGCTCAGATCCTCCCAGGTGTAACTACTGTTCTTCGATGTAAGACGATGGGACCACGCTGACATGGCCCACCTGGGGCTCTGCCCAGTGTGCTTGGGAGCGTTGAAGGCTGGGGCTGCAGGAGCATGAGAAGCCTTCATGGTTTTGGTGGGACGCCACACGTACTGGAGCACTTGAAGAGGGATGAGCACAAGGTGACAGCGTACCAGTCCAGCAGCCTGGTTGGGGCTGTTTTACGAAGGCAGCGGTGGCCTCCCCCTCCTGCAGGCTGGTGCCCTGCTCTCCGCTTCCTTCGGTGTGGCTTCCCACCGTAACCAAAGTGTTTGCTGTGCTGTGACTGGTGTGATAAGTGAACATACTTTGGTACAGGTAGGGTAGGAGCAAAACCAGTGGCATAGCCTCCAGCTTCTCCTAATACAGAGCATTTAAACCCCTGGAGCCGCCGCTCACTGCTTGCCAGTACCTGCGAGTGCCTGCGCATTGATAGCTCCATTGCTGCTGCTACGTTGGCATGTGCAACAGCACTGGAAAAAGGAGAGGTGGTGCAGAGCAGGTATTTGCAGTGAAAAAACATTTCATACTTATCTCAGCACTGATGCTGCTCCAGTGACCGTAGGCACAGGCAGTAGTGATAAGTGGGACTCCAGATGTATGGATGTACTGATTTATTGCTGGCGTAAATACAAACCAGGCATAAACCAATATGTGCTCTTACAGGATGCACAGTTTGTTGCTCACCACCTTGCTGGCCTGGGTAAGGCAAGGGGGGTGCTGGAGAGTGTGCTGTTCTTCAGTCAACAGTATCCAACATGCTTGCGCTCATTCTCTTTCCTACTGGGATTTTGCTTCCCAATTGCAATGCTATCCATGTCCGTCTGACTGTATTTCTGTGTCCTTGGCTTGCAAGCATACAAGTGAAACTCGCTTTTGTACTTGTCTCTTGTTCAGGCCCGTATCAGTCATGCTTCATTTCCGCTGTTTGATACCTTTTTGTTCACAGCTCCCCATCTCTTCCGGAATTGACGCCTCTGGGTCTGGATGCGGGGAGGATAAGAGAATGCAGTCCTCATTTAAGCCAAGTGGAGCTACATATAGAGAATGACATTACCTTGGCTGTAGTCAAGCCCAAGAGTAATAGCCGTTTCCTTGAACTTTCCTTACTCAGAGACAGGCACACCTTCTCACAGTCAGTAAGAGCTGGTGTAGGACTCGTGCTCACCCCAGGAGGCTGTGTTATGTCGCAGTAGGGGCAGTCTTTGGAAATTTGTAGACGAGAGAACAGGGGATTGTGATTCTTTATGGCCAGAAAAGGCTTCTAGGGTTGTCAGGAATGGGGAGATGCATTTGGGGCTTTTTTGTTTCTTTTTAGAGATAAGGAAGCTGAGGCATGGGGTAGCCTGAGAGAGCTGGTACAAGTCTTACGTGGTTGAGCTGGGAAATAAATGCTTAGGGTCAATGCGCTTTCCACCTCCTTTTTACATGGGGACTAACACAGCGCGGTTTAAGGTGTGGTGTTGAAACTGTGCATGCGCCTTCCTAGGCCCTTTCCATCTTGAAACTGTTGAGGTTATTTAGCCCATTGCTGTGGGCTCTTGGTTTTCTAGCCTTTCACATCTCCAATTATCTCTCCTAGATGATCAGCTGAACTCAGAAGAGAAGAAGAAAAGAAAGCAAAGAAGGAACAGAACTACCTTCAACAGCAGTCAGCTCCAGGCACTAGAGAGGGTCTTTGAGAGGACACACTACCCCGATGCTTTTGTACGGGAAGACCTTGCACGCAGAGTCAACCTCACTGAAGCCAGAGTTCAGGTAATTACCACAGCTTGCAGCTATACGTCACCTGGTGGGTGTCATCAGGCCATTCCGGTATGGCAGTAGAAGTCCTTGAGGTCTGCATGGCACACCATCAGGTCACCAAGCTTCTGAGTCATGCTTTATTGCAGACCCAGGCACGCCATGCCTTGAGGAGGACTGCCAGGCCTGATCTGCCATCGTGCTTACTACCTGCCCAGTCAGATATGTTTATATGTTTCTTTCAAGGCTAAGATGTTGGTTGTCCTGTGCTCAGGCTGCTCATGTTATTTTGAGCTGTTCAGCTCTAAGCTTGCAAGCCTGCACCTTCTGAAGGTCAAAGCAGACCATGGAACATGATGCATTGAACAGCGCTCCCAGGCCTTGCTGCCTACAGCACAGGACAGACCTGGTCCCACAGGGATCTCACTGTGCCAGTTCCTCGCATGATGGTGTCGTAGTTTGGGCTGGGCTGGCCACTAAATGAACAACAGATGCTCTCCAGGGTGAGCTGGACACAGTGGTCAGTTGGCATCTCGTGGGCATCTTTATCAGGTCTTGTCATTAGAGTTTCCAGTGACAGGCATGCCAAAGCAGCCTGCTTTTAGAGAGTCCTGTCTTGCGCAGCAGGGCAGAGGTGGTGTGGTGAAACGGTGAGTGTCACAGCAGAGCTGGTTGTGATGGTTGGTGGGTCTGTGTGCTTCCCACCCCAGGTGTGGTTCCAAAACCGGAGAGCCAAGTTTCGCCGGAACGAGAGAGCAATGCTGGCCAGCAAGAATGCCTCTCTGCTCAAATCCTACTCAGGGGATGTGACCGCCGTGGAGCAGCCCATAGTACCTCGCCCAGCTCCGAGACCCACCGACTATCTCTCCTGGGGTACCGCCTCGCCTTACAGGTAAGTGAACAACACCTTTGGGGCTGATGAGTTTCTGGCATGGTATAGAGCAGCCTGAGAGTGGCCCTTAGACAGCTCTAACGGGCTGTTTATATTCACATGAGACTACTGGAGAATACAGCAGTTAGACCACCCCACTGGTTTTCCTTACCTGTTCCCATCCCACCCCATCTCACTGCCAGGTTTGCAAGGTGGGCTTGCTTCAGCATCATTTTGGCTTTCTGGCAGCTGACTCCATGGGAGGTTGTGGCTTCTATTTTGGTGATCTCTGCAATTTAGAAAGTTTTGTAAAAGGATCAGGTAGAGATACATGGAAACAGAAGTGCTTGCACTTGCTTCCCTAGTGCATCCAGTTTAAAGCAAGGAAGAAACTTTTCCATGGGACACAGATCCAGGGGAGGTGATGGCAGAACACTTGGGGAGGCTCAGCCACCACACAGTGGCCAGAAGAGGGAGTTCCGTGGTTGTCCCATTGCAGTCACTGGTTGGAATGCAAGGAAGGACTGGGAAATCACTCCATGCATGTTGCTCCCAATTCTCCCCTCAATGGTCAGCGCTGAACTGGTGAGCAATTTCTTTCTAGTTGCTAGAGCACAAATGTGTGCATGAAGGAGCTGTGCCGTTGTGCTGTGCTGTGGTTTGCCCACAATAAGGACCAGGTATCTCTGGCTGGCAGACTGGTACTCAATGTCCATCTCCTGTGGCCAGTGCTGCTTAAGTGGTGGCAGGAAAGAAGTGCAGATGTGGCAGCCCCAGTTTGCTCAAAGGACCTGGGATGTCCATGCATGTCACAGGCCTCCCTGTCCTCCTCCGTGCCATCCACAACCCAGCAGGAACTGGGTGTGGACACACGAGCCACAGGATGTGTTGGTTTGTGGGGAGCCAGCTGGCTTGCAGGCAGTTAAAAATTAGGTTGGTGGGTATTTTTTAGCACAGTGGCTTCATTGTTGGTCAGAACCTTAGAGCCTTTGGCTGGATTTCTTCCTGTTCATCTGGCTTGGTCACAGCCAGCTTCCCACTGGCTTCCAGGGGCCACATTATGCCCAGGACCTCTCTTCCTTGGTCACCTTGACCCCCTTCTTGCACCCCAAACATTGTTTGCGCAGTTAGGTCTGCAAACACATGGCCTTCCTCATAGTTTGTTGCTTCAGTGCCATGGGGTTCTCTTCATCCACCCTGTAGCTCCAGAACAAGTCACAGGTTCACTCACTCCAGGTACTGAAAAGGATGGTTTTGATGACCACCAGCTTGGTCTTAGAGATGGCCCTTATCCTTTGGATTTTACCTGAGGACTGCTGTCTGGCAAAATCCCCCTTTTGGGGTTAAGGCTTTCTCTCTGTGAAGTGTTCTTGGTGTAGCATCCTAGGGAGGAGTCTGGGTGGTGAGTTCAGGGAAGAGAAGCACAGGTCCTTCCCCACCCCACTGAGACTGCTCTGGTCACAGTACCAGATCCCTACTGAACGTTTGTGCCTTACTTCTACCTCTCACACTTTTAAAAATAGATCGTCCCTCCCAAGATGTTGTTTACACGAGGGGCTTCATAACGGCTTCTAGAAGACCCTGCAAAGGTAACTTCCAGGGGCACACTGGGAAGGGCTGTCTGGGGCCACTCTGGGCAATGAGAAGCCTGAGGCATCTGGGATGTGCGAATGAGGAGAGCAAGGGAGAAGGGAAAACCTTAGGGATAGTTTTTCTCCCCCTGAGGTGCAGACCTGGCTGTGCCTCTCCATGGTATGAAAACATCCTCGCTGTCTTGATATCTTCGCCTTGTCGTAAGCCAAGATGTTTCAGCAAAGACATTTGCAGCTTACAGCTGTCCCTGCTGGCTGACACGTCCTGGCCAGGACAGACTTGTCACCCTCCCACTGCCCTGCAGAGGGGTGGAGGCATTGGCAGAGGAGCAGAGCAACTGGTTTCCACAATGTATGGCAGTCGGGACCCTCAGACAATTTATGGTCCCCAGGTTTTCTAATCCTGCTGGCCATCTCTTAGCAATCACATTCATCTTAATGGGCACCTGAGGTTGTCACAGCCTCATTAAAGCTTTGAACTGAGTAGGGTTATTAAAGTATTGGACACTTGGTGAAAAACAGCCATGCAGAGTGTTTGCATGGCCCTCTGCCCCCTCCCCATCTCTCCGGTGCTGCCGTACCAGCCCCTGATTAACGGCTGGTCTGGGAGAGGGCTGAGAGCTGCGTGGCCGGTGCTGTTTTTACTCTTAGATCTGGGGAAAGTTTTCAATCAGCGTGTTTATTCTCCAAATACATTCAGCCACAGGTCAACCAAAGCTATTTGCAGATCTGTCACATAGATAGCCAAGTAGATACTATTATTTTTTTGAAGTTGAAATGTTTTGCTTAGACATTTTTTAGCATAGGTTCCTAAGAAAACAAGACTAGCAGTCGCGCTGTCAGCCTGCACTTCCCACTCCAACAGGCTTTGACTCCACGGGCCATTGAAAACCGTATTTGAAAGAAGGATTTTAGGCCTCAGAAACATGATGTTCCTCTGTGTTTCATGAAAGCAGGCAGCTGAGTAGAGGAAGGAGACTCCTCCTGTGCCTGAATGGGGTGGAGAGAGTGGGCAGCAGGATGACTTCAACCCTTATTAGACCCTGGAGAGTCTCTGGAGCAACCCTCAAATTATACTGATGTTTGGAGACAGCCGTCTTGCACACTGCTCCTTGTGGAATAACTTGCTAAAAGAGAGCGTTTCTGGAGATTTTTGGTTTAGCAAAGATTTCACTGGGAAATGGTAATTTTCCCCACACCTCTGGGGAGCTGAGAAGAGGAGGCTCCCTGGAGTTTTAGACCAGACTTGGGCAGCAGTCTGGATTTGAATAGAGACAGTTTACATCCAAGACTGAAAATTCCAATTTTATCTAATGTAGAGTATCTTTGAGGCCCTTCTAATTTCTTCCAGTACAAAAACATAGGGGAGGTGCACCCTGTGGAAGTGGGTGGGAATGGGTGCTTAAGCAGTCATGGGCTATACACCTTGTGAAACTGCAATGCCTCTGCAGGCAGCACTCAGCTTCTCACGTTGCTGCTGACTTAGCGGGGAGGAGAGGGAAAAGTCACCAACCTGGCCATGGAGAGGGAGCTGAGGGGGTGCGCAGCCATGTGGGGAAGTCTCCAGGCACACTGATCCATCACGTCCTGGACCCCGGCAAAATACAGTCCTTGCACTCCAAGTTGGGCAGAGTTGAGCCTGTATCTTGATATATGTATTTTAATGTCCGTCCTCCATGTCCTTCCAGTAGCTGTTAGAGACTCTCAAAGTATGTTTGCTCTCCTGGGGAGGGTTTTCAGGGCTTTTCCCTGGATGGGTGTACACAGCTTTGTATCTATGGATCTTACCTGTCCTTTCTGTGCGTGTAAGCTGTTGTGTTTCCACCGGTCCTGATGCAAAGATGACAGTTCCTCCCTGAAGTTCTTTTCCCTCATTTTAAAGTGAGAAATAGGAGTCATTTGGCCTGGGGTGGAACCTACTAGTATTACCTGGTCTGGATCTCCTGGAGGCTGAGGATTCAGCCAGCATTGGATTGCATTTAAACTCCTTGCAGGTTGGCTCTGCCTTCTGAAGTCAGAGATACCACCAGCGCTTTGGGGCAAGCATACATGCCCACAGCCTGGATCTGTTTGCGCAGCAAATGCCCACTTTCCTCAAGGGAGATTTGCTGTTGCAAAGACTCTTCCAGTCGTGGAGGTCAGCGCTGGAAGAAATTTTTTAAAAAGAGAGAAAAAGGAAAAGAAAAAAGGAAAAAAAAAAAAACAAGCTGTCTTCTTTCTTGGGCTAGGGATGGAGGAGAGCGTTTCTCAGAGCCTCAGATGGGCTGGCAGGTGGAAAGGTTAAGCACCAGACCTGAGCTTGCCTCCAGGAGAGCATTTGTGGTTTCCTCCTAAACACGCTGGCTGCGTTAAATGGGTGTCTCTAGTTCACTTTGGTGTTTTTCGACTGTTTTTGATCTGTGGACCTATGTATAGGAAATGCAACAGGTCAGATAGTTTGCTGGTTTGGGGGGCTAGGGGGGAGTTGTTTTTCACAGAAACCTGGGACACATGGGTTAAACAAGTTTTCTAGTGGTCTGGAAAGCAAATTTGCAAATTTTTGGTAGGATAAGAAAGGACTCGGAGATCTTTGTTCAGCCTCTGCTGCCAAAAGTAATGTTTTTCATGAATAAAGTCATGATTTGAAGGGAGAAAAAAATGTTTTGGGTTTTTTTTCCCCTCAGCCTTTAAGGCATGCTCTTTATGATCAGCTGAAGTTTTGAGGGAAAAAATGTGGAAATTTTCATTCCAAAAGGCTGAAACCAAAAAGCATCACAATTGTTGAAATGGGTTTTTCCCAGAGTGTTTCTTTAATGTAACATATGTTTCAGAAGTGACGTGATTTCACAAAAGCAATAAAACCAGCAATTAGTCTCATCAAAAAGACATTGCTTCCAGTGGGAATACTTTTAAGGACAACTGTCTAACTGGCAGGCTGGGCACCTTGACCTCATTGTAAAACTTTTGGGTTAGAAAATAGGAAATAAAAATTGTCCTGTTGATTTCAGCCAGCTTTGGCGTTGGCTATCCCTGGGTAAGTGAACTGCAGCAGAGAAATTTACAGGAGCGTTAAATAAAAAGTAGTGGTAATTCCCTGCTCACATAAGAAATACATCCTGCAGGTATGGAAACCCCGGGGTTTAACCTCGCTGGGGTGCACGTCTGCTCTCTGCACGCTGTGAAGACCACGTCTGACATGATGTTTTTCTCTTTCCATCCCACAGTGCCATGGCCACCTACTCTGCCACGTGTACCAACGCCAGCCCGGCACAGGGCATGAATATGGCCAACAGTATTGCCAACCTGAGACTGAAGGCAAAGGAATATAGTTTACAGAGGAATCAAGTGCCCACAGTCAATTAACGACTGGAGGCAGCTGCCTTGCAGAAGGAGAAAATTCAACAGCACCCGTCCTGCTTTGCAACTTGTTTGTGCTGAAAGAAAAAAGAAAAAAAAAAACAAAAAAAAAGGAAAAAAAAGAAGAAAAAAGCCAACCCTAACCCAGAATTGAACATGGGGACCAAATTGGGAGCAAATGAACCGCTCGTGATGACAAGGTTCTTTCTTCCTTTTGGGATTATGCCACCATTTTTTTTCTTGTTATTGTCAGGTTTATTGCTTCTGCTCAATATACTACGAGCTTCTTCAGTAAAGGACAGTCTCACCCTTGTTGGTTTCAATTTTTGTATGGGACTGCAAAAAGAAACCTCTGCCGATCTCAGCCCGTGGATGTGTCCCACCCACCACCGTGCTGAGATGCAAAGCTTGCTCCTCTCCCCCCCTGCCCCAGCTCACCCTAGAAGAAGAAGTTGTTTGGTCACCGCTTTCCGTTGTATCTGCCTTACCCTTCATCCCTCCAGTCCCTTGTGCCACAGAGGCAGCACCATTACCGTTAGTCTGGGAGAAGCCTGTTGGTGCAACGAGATGGGGTCATCCTGCCCGGGTTGCCTGGACCAGTCCGAGACGTGAGGAAGACCTCCTTGGGCTTCGCAGCGCTTCGTTGATTTCTTGAGTATTCCCCAGCACTGCCGCCTTGAAAAGCCAAAGAAGAGAGAAAAGCCAACGTGGGTGTGTGAGCGGTGGGGGGTTGTAGTGGAGGGATTGCTCTGTAGTGCCAAGAATAGGACTGTTAGGACACTCCTTTCTATGCCTTACAGTTTGCGCCACAGGGAAAGGCGTTGTCCAGATGCATTTGTTTTATATATACTGTATATATTTATATATATAAGATATACATGCAAGCTTGGTTGGTGTTTTTTATTAAACATAATAAAATCCATTGAAAATGTTTGGGATGTTTGTGCTGCATCCAGGTTCCTGGAGCCGTGCATTGAAATTCCAGCCGCAGCCTCTCTCACCCTTGTCAGAGCTCTTCCCGGTAGCCTCAGGCAGCGCTTGAAATGGCCAGCTCACGTCTTCCTGTGAGAAACCCCACAGAAATGGAGCTGGAGGGATCCATGCTCCTTTGCAGACTTTTTCCCATGGGCGTTTGCAGCTTCATAGAATAAGATGAGGATCTCCTCTCCAGTCATGTGGCTCTTGGGAACACACAAGGACATCCCTATGGAAAGTCTCTGCCAGTCCCTCTGAGGGCAGATAATGTTTCAGCAGGGAGCATCTCACACAAAGACCGGATCTCCCGCCAGTTCCCATAACACCGCCCAGTGAGACTTGTCCCATAGCCTTAACCACTCTTCTTTGCTCTCCCTACCTGCTGTCCTCCCTCCCCTGGGGCCTGGAGAGCTAATTAGGACCTAAGCTCCTGCTCTGCATGAAGAGTAGAGGAGATGCACCCCAAAAGGGTTCCATGCAAGCATCCTGAGGAAGTTAGGATCTTTCATGTTGCTGGTAATGACTGCCTCATTCAAATTGGAGAAGAGGAGGGGACTTATTTATGGCAAATAGTGCTTGTGCAGGACACCTGCCCGAACAAAGTGAGACTTTGCTGTGGAATAGTCCCACTGAAGGTAGCAGAGCTACTCCACGGTCCAGGCTGGACCATAAGGGAAAGGAGAATGAAGCTCAGTCGTGAGGGATACTTCTGGTAGAGTGGCTTAGGTCTTCATCTTGGCAATTAGCAGACATGCTGGGCATATATAGATGTCTGACAGTGGGCTTTGATAGTCTAAAATAGTATGTTGCAGGAAATGAGAAAGAAATCTCTTTAAAGTGAAGGTGAAAATTAAACTGGCAGAGGATGTATGGAAATCCAGCCAAAGTATTTGAGCTAACACTGGGGAAAAAAGCCCCAACTCCAAACTGGTGTAAGTTGTGCCCATGATTGTGTGTGTTGCTGCTGGGTTTTGGGTTTTTTCTTTTCCTTGTATGGATATTTTTTTGGGGAAAAAAAGGAAATATAATTGTGATCAGGACAAAAACCTAAAAGTCGGAGATCACATTTGCAGACAGAACACCAGCAGGAGAAGCAAGGCGGGACAAGCACTGTGTTTTAAGAAATCCGTGATGTTCTGTTTGATCCCTTTTTTTGGCCTTTTCTTCTGTGCTCTGGAGAAGCTAACATCTCTAAACCAAAATATTTCTGTCACGAGTAGTGTCATTCCAGCTGCTGGAGCCAAGTGATCACATTGGAAATCTCAGCCTTCACTTAGAAACTCACTCTTCGTTCCTGTGCCCACACAAACAGAGAAACTATTGAAGAACATGTCCGGCACAATCAGAAAGAAAAAGGACTTGGTGCAATGTAATGTTACTCAGAGGTTGAACCGGTCATTGAGTGCCTTAGCCTGGTGCTCTTCCCTCTCCTTCCCTTGCTGTCTTCCTCTGCAATCCATCGACATCCCAGCAGCGACAGCAGCCTGAACCAACTCCCCCGCGGTGGCCTGAGGGTGCCCGAGTGTCCTCCCTGGGGGGTTCAGCTCTTTCCTTCAGCATCTTGATGGCCTGTGGCTTTCCCCTAGTCTTTGCTTGCTTCTTCTTTCGTAAGAAAAACCACCTTGAGCAGCTTTCCTTAGTACCTTAGACACAGTCCAAGCATCCATTTCTGAAGTTAGCAAGGAGACAGTTCAGAGAGCATGAAGCTCCTGTTAACCTGTTATCCATCTGTGGACCGAGATATCCATCCCTGGGTGATGTTTACATGAAGAAGGTTCACATAAATGCCTGTGCAAACCCTTGTTCACCCTTCTCACTTTTATTTGTGTGAGGGATTGAACTGACTTGTATGGGGCTGCTCCCACGGGAAGGTTGTATAAGTTTTTGCGCCTCCAGTTATAGTTGGGTCTTGCCTTGGGTTGGGCTCCTTGGTTGGGGATGCCATCACAGCTGACTGGGCTGTTGTTAGTACAGATGAGACCTTTACATTGCCTTTGAGCTGGGCGACATCAAGATGTAAACCAGAGCATCCGAGACAATACTGCTTCGTTAACATGGATTTGCTGGATGAATGGACGGGTTTTGTTGTTTGTTTCTTAATTGCTGATGACTTCAGCCAATGGACAGCGTCTAGTTGTCTGTCAAGCCAAAGCGAAATTTTATGATTGTGTACGTTTAATCTATTTTATTGAACCATGTAAATATATGTGCAAATTAAGGGCCTTATCCTGAAAGCATGGAGTTCTTCAGGGTTTTAGCAGACTTTAAGTCTCTAGGAAGTTGCCATGGTTACCCTGGTTATCACTAAGTTTGGGTACCATTCAGGGGAGAAAATGGTCTTGAGGCACATTCCTCTCGCCTGCTTTGTAAGAACGCTGTTTTCTCAGGCCTCCCTTTTCTCGACACAAAGAGGTGTCTGATTCCCTCTAAGTGGGATTTTTGAGCATGACAGGGATGGATGATTGATGAGGCTGGTGGAGCTTGACGCGTGAAGCCACAGGAGGGACTCCCAGATGGAAATGTATCCTGTAAATTATCTCTTGCTTTGTGATGTAAAATGTACAGTGTTTGCACTAGAATAGAAATGATCTTTTTCAATAAAAGGGGGGGAAAGTCTCCCCAAGCCTTTCTATAAGCTGCCACGTATGTGTCACGTGTGGCTGCCCTACAGTGCTGGCTGGGGCTGGGAACACGCCGGAGCCTTGGGTGGGGGGACAGGGGGACTGGGGCCAGTGGGGCTCGTGGGTTCCTTCCCAGCAGGCTTATCCTGGGGACGCCATGCACCCGGTCGGAGATGGGGACCCTTCTGGAGCATGTGCCGTG
>NW_009650188.1:2982869-3000666 GCF_000708025.1 Charadrius vociferus | reverse complement strand
CCCCAAAAATTTCTCCTAAAAGAGATGATTTTCAGGAAGAGGCAAGACACACCCGTGGCTTTGCCTCCGGCTCTCTACAGCCCACTGGGCTGGTGAGACACCAGCTTGGGGCTGAAAGTGGGGCATGAGGGGTGTGGGGGGATGTCCCTTCAGAGAAGAGAGGGGAGGGAGGGCTGGGACCCCCAGTGTGGGTGCTGGGGGTGGGTGACCAACAGGGAGGGACAGGAGGAGGGAAAGCCATAAATTAGGAGAGGTTAAGGGTTGAATCCCATCACCTGTGGAGGGAGCAAAAAGGAGACGAGCTCAGCAGGGAAGATGCTCCACTGCAAAGCAAAGGAGATGGTCAGAAGGAGCTCAGAGGCTAACAAGGGCTAATTAGTGCAGGCTAATAAAGTAGGGGTGGGGAAAGTCAGTAGACTGGTATGGAGCTGGTGAATTGTGCTTTAGAGAGCGGGTCTTTGCTGGGAGCTCTTGTTGGCAGGGGGAAGATGCTGGATGTGTGGGGCTGGTGGGTTTCTGACTTCCTTTGGTCTCTAAGTGAATCATTCATATTTGAGTCAAATGTTGGGAATCCTGAGCGTGTCTGTGTTGGCCTCCTGTTTCCCTGCTGATCTGGCTTTTGACCCTCCATGGGTTGGTAACCAAGATGAATGCAAGGAGCAGATAATGTTCAGCATTCCAGCCCATGGAGAGTCCCTCTTAAGGGGAGATCGTTATCTCTGCAAAGCCCTCAGCAGTCAACCAAGCTGCTTTCCTTGCAAACCTGATTAGTCACCCCTCTGAAGCTGAAATAATATCAGCCTCTTACTTATTATTTCTTGGTTGCCAAAAGAAGTAGACTTGAAAATAACATAGCTTCCAAGTTGATCTGAGACTGGAGTGGTTTGGAGTGAGTTGAAACAAGCTTCAGATGTCCATCCGGACCTGCAGCCAGCTCATCTGAGCTCACTTTGGGCACGTGCCCATCTCCCTACCTGGCACCACTGTGCTGTGACTCCTCACCTGATGGCTGCCAGTTACCAATGCACTGTGAGTTACCACCCCATGGAGATCCAGGTCCCAGTTTGGCCTGGATTTCCCATCAGGACCAAAAAAAAGCTATGGCAGAAGCAGTGTGTAGCTACTGCTGTGTGCAGGGAGGCTGCTGCATGCTGCTTCGGTAGGTATCTGTGGAACATACATCACATCCACATAGCGTCCACCCCACGGGAGTAGATACTAACTCACTTGGGCTTCATCTATCTAGGAAAGACATATCTCCTGCTTACTACTTGCTGACAAGGAGTGACATTGCTTATCTTCATCACAACCTCTTTTTGGGATCAGGAGTAGATCCAGCCCCGCTTATTCTGATCATAGCAGGTGTTAGATTAGTCTTCAGCTGGAAAGTCTTAATGACAAATATGTGGATGCAGGGGCTGAACATGAGGTTTCCTTCCAGTGAGAACCCAACAGCTGTGGGAATGCTGAAAAAGAGACTTGCATTAAGGTAAGTCCTTGATCTTGTTCTGGGGATGGTTTTCTTTCCACTTGGGGAGCCTGAACCCCAGCAGCTGGAGTGATGCGGGTCCCAAACCGCACCATGCCCGTGGAAACCTTCCATCTCGGCAGCATGGCTGGTCCCTTCTAGATCCAGCTCTCTGATCCGTGGCTGCTGCTTGCACCCACCCAGATGGGCTGTCCTAGAAAGCCAGGAGCTGAAGTCTCGCCAGCACTGCTCCTCTGGCCATGCCCAGCACAGAGCCTCTCCCAGGAGCCCATCTCAAGCAACATGTGTGCATGAATTGCATCTTTCCCCAAACTTTGGCATGGCTTCCAGCTTGCCCTTTGCAGCGTGCTGGAAGGATCTGGAGCTGCCAGGTGAAGCCATGGGGGCCCTTCACTCTCTTGGCTTTCTCTGCAGCACCCCTTGCTGCTTCCAGGAATATTTCAAAGTCATGTAGCTAATCCCCGCAGCTGTCTGCCAGACTCCCCATCTGTCCTGGAGAGATGTCTTGGCTGTTCCTGTGGAGGGTTTTCTTCTTGTTCCCAGTATGGAAGGAGAGGCTGGTTGTGGCTCAGACATGACTGAGACTTGCAAAGCAGATGAAGCTGTGCCCAGCTGCTCTGGGTACTTACAAAAAAAATCCCTGCCCAAAGGTGACCCTAAACTCAGATGAGGGCTCTCTGACCCACTGGAAAACCTGCATTGCCTCACCCACCTCCCCCACAGTAGGGTTGGGTGGGATGGGATGGTGGGACTGGGAGGCTGGAAGGGCAGAGGGGTTGTAGAGCTGTGAGAAGTGTGAGTGTAACCTTTCCAGCTTCATAGAGGGTTGCTCCTCCAACAAAGGAGGTTTGTTGCTTTATCCAAGGCAGAGGCTGGCCCCCAACCCTGCCCTCCCTCTCTGCTCCATGCTGGTGGGAAAGGAGAAGATGCTTAAAACATCAGTGAAATGAAAAGCTTTGTAGCTAGAGAGCTCTGTGATTGTAGGAAAACACTCAATAAATGTGCCAAATAGGTTTTTGGCTGATATGTCTGTCCAGGAGGCTACTCAGCCCTTCATCCGCTGTTGTGTGAGCACAGCTCTGGGGAGGACGAGGAGAAATTTGGTGCCTGTGGCCAGGGCTGGGCACCCTGGCACCAGGACAGTGCTTGACAGTGTTCCCCGGCATCTCTGCTTTCTCTTGCTGGCAATTAATTACCAAAATAGGCATGTTATACCTAAATAATCCCCATCTGCACTTTAATTTGTCAATTCCATGCACCTGAGGCTTGAGAGCGAAGCTTTTCAAAAGGGCTTGAGTGACTTGGACCCCTGTAGTCCAAAGTCATCCATGGAAATATCCCCATTGCTCTTAAAATATGGCTCTGGCTCCTAAACCATCACAGAGCATTGGGCAACTGCTGCCCCTCGCCCACATCACCCTGTTTGTGGGAAGCCCCCAGGTGCCTCCATGCCTGGGAGTTTGCTCATGGGGGGCTTTGCTCATCCTTCCCTGCTTCTGCCCCTGCAGCAAGATCCCAGGTGGGTGGGAGCAGCTGCGCAGTGGCTTGGTTGGGTCTCTGCTGCCTGGATTTGGGGCTCAGCACCAGAAGCTTCCCTTCCAGCCAAGTGAGGCTCAACTGGGTTATTCTCTGTGATTCTGCCTGCTCACCAAATGTGGTGAGATCACATGAAATAGCAAAATTCAGAAGAATAAAGAAGCAGGGAAACCCCAGCTCCTTTCACAAGCCTGGAGCACCTGCATTTCCTACCAGCAGGTGGTTAAGGGATGAGGTGTGCAACCAAGGCCATTCAGAAGTTTGGTCTTACCAAAAAAAAAAAAAAAAAAGTCTCTGGGAGGGAAGGCAGGCCAACAACCACTTTTTGGGGGCTGGTGAAGACCATAAGGTGTGCTCAAACCCTCTTCTACACTCCTTGGTGCCTGCTGTGGAGCAGGAGGGCATCTGTGTGGCTACTGGGGCCAGAGCGCCCTGAGTGGAAGGAACCCCAGCAAGGTTGTTACATCATCTAAGAGCCAGGTGTTGATTTTTAAATGAAGTTGAAAAATAAGGGTTTGTCCTCTATCAAGGTGGGGCCAGGAGACAGTTGGACCTTGCCCTGTGCTCCTCTGCAGCCTCCAAGCCCATGTGCTGGGGTCCCAGGACGATGCTGGGATGGGGCCCTGAGGTGTCCCACTGTGAAGATGAAGCCCAAATGACTTTAAGGCAGGAGGGGTTGACATCTCTGTGTCACGGCAGGGAAAGGCATGGCGGGAGTTAACAGCAGGCTGAAGGATGACAAACGGTAACCGGCATCTTACAATGGCTCGTGGTTTGTTTTTTGTTTTTTGGGGTTTTTTAAATAACTTTTTTAAGATTAGAGTTACTCTTTCCAGCGTCTTGGCCAAATTCTGCTCTCTGTCTAGCTGGAGTCCCTCGGCAGCCTCGGACAGACGCTGTTTTCCTTCGCTTCCTGACTCTGCCTGTCCAAGCGATGCCAGATGTTGCCTCACAGCTGCTGTTTTCCAGCCCAGAGGTGGTTTGCGTGCAGGGCCGGGTGGAACCCTCCTTGAAAATGGGAGGTGCTAAAATTAGCCACGTTATAAACACATCTCAGGACACCACAAAGCACCCCATTTCGGGGGCTGGGTAGTGAGACCCAAAAAGCAACTGTGTGCAAAGGAGATGAACGCTCCTACATGACCAACCCAAACGAGTGGAGGAGGTGGTGAGCTTTGCCTGAGGTGAGCGTGGGATATGTGGGTGTCCAATGGCTCTCTCCTCCCAGCACAGGGCTGGCATGGCCAGTGCTCCCAGCAAAGCTTGTCCCTGGACAGGAGAGGTCACACCATGCTTCTGAGGTGGGTCTCATAACACTGCTGAGCTAATGTGGTGGCTCTGCCTCCAACAAATACACAGACTTGGGACTCGCCTGGTAACACACGTGGACTATGTTCAAACTAGAGACGAAGGCAGGATTAAGGTAATGGGATGTCACTCCATGAAAGGCCTTTTGTGGTTAGTGGGGGAAAAAAAAAAATGCAGCTCCAGAGCGTGCTTCATCCCCTGCTATGAGGAGTGTAAAGACAGCTAAGGGTGGCTCCTTCCTCAGGAGAATGAGCTCAGTTGAAGAGCCATCCTGCCCAGGAAGCACTGCTCAGTGTGGACCAGAAAGGCCTGTGTCTGACCAGGAGGACAAACCAGGTCCACTGCCACAGTGGAAGGAGTTGACACCCACAGCAGGTGCTTTGCCTGTGGGACTGCACCCCAAAAAACTGCCCGGCTGTCATTGTGGTACAGGTAGAAACAGTTTCTGGAGGAGCTGTGCTGGTAAGTCTTCAGCGGACGTGTGGGTTGACGTGGCCGAGCCAAGGCTGGTCTTTCTATAGAGCTGGGAACTGAGCTTCTTCCAAGGCAGCCCCATCATTTCCTCCCCTGCCTCAGCCATAAGATGAGAGTCTTGTAGATATGGGACCCTTGGGGAATGGGGCTGTCTTGGAGGAGAGCTGATGAGGCATGGAGAGATAACCAAGCTCTCCACTCCTCTGGCTCAGGAGGGCTGGATGGGACAAGGAGCCAGAGAGCTCTGCCACATGTCAGACAAGCAGTCTCTTGTGAGAAGCTTCAGCCCATCCTCAGAGGGGTGGGACGGCAGCACCTCGCCGGGCTGGCTGGGTGACAAAGACCTTCTGGACCATGTTGGGCCCTTATCTGGGAGGTGAGTGCAGCTTTCCACGCTGGCAGAAAATTTATCACCACGGCCAAAGGCTGTATCTAAAGCTGGTTGAAAAATGGAGTTTCGTTTCCTGTGGCAGCTTCCAAGATTTTGCATATTTGATTTCATCCCAAATCAGGCCAAGGAGTGGAAATCTCTAAAAATACTGTAAGGAAAATGCAAATATGTGCAGACATGGCAGGAGCACTGACACGATAGATTTTCCAGCCTTACTGAAGTGGAACATGTCGAGCCTTTGGAAAACAAACTCCAAGAAAACTGTTGCATTTCTGCGATGCCTGTCTTTGCAGCCCAAGTGAAATGCCTGAGCAGGACGCTTCATGTCCTGAGCTTGGCAGGACATAGGCTGTTTTCTCTAGCACCTCTGCCATGGGATAGCTCTAGGGGTCTCCTCCAACCATCCAGTGAGGCTTGTGGCCAGCCCAGGGGGCTGGATCTTGCCCATCGTCTCTACAATAATTGCAGGCACAGGAAAAAAAGCTGCATTGCAGGTTCAGAGGACAACCTGGATGCCTGCTCCTTCCCCATCAGCCAGATCATTTAAGGGTGTGAGGGGGCCCGTGATGCCATCCAGGTTGAGACACAGGGCAGGAAGAACAGAAATCCAGGAGAACAGGATGCCCAAAATCACAGGGACCAGGGCCAGGAGTTAGTGATTCACGTGTTGGTTATTTTGACAATACTTGAATTTTTTTTTCCTTTGCAAGCTGTTTGTCAAGGTGGGGTTTCACTGATGGAATGCAAATGTCCAAGGTTTTCAGAGGTAAATAAGGGGAATTCTTCCAAGAAAATGACATGCCTGTTTCATGAGAAGAGAGATGAAGATCCTAGAGGTGCTGAGCACGTGCAACAGTAATGCATCCCTTACATCACAAGGATGACTTCTCCCTCCTCGGTTGACATCTGTGAGGTGGCAGCTGTGGCCACTCTTGCTTTACCAAGGAGAGCTTGCTGGCCAAATATGGCAGCTTTGAATAATAAATAATAATAATGTGTCTTTAATTTCCCCTCCCTCTTTTTGGTGATGAATGGCTCCCATCACAGCCTGTGGAGGAGAAGCAGCTGTTGACGGGGAGCAGGGTGGCTTCTCTGGGATTTATTGTTTTAATCATGGCCTGAGTGAAAGTGACAGCCCAAAGATGAAATATCTGCTGAAAGGAAATCATAACTCTGGGTGACTCCACTTAGCTTCATGACTATTAAGAACGTATTTTTGTTGGACACGGAGGAACGCGATTTCAACTGACTAGGCACTTAAACACCGCTTCTGTCTGCCTTAATGCTGTTGGGTTGCAATGTCTCTGGTGCCCTGGCTGGGAGCTCTTAGACCTACCTGGAGCCTCACATGAGAGCCTCTCCAGCCTTGGCAGGTCTGATTTTTCAGTGGATCTGCACTGCACTAAGGAATGGAAGCCATGATGCTGAACAGGGCTTTAAAGGTGGGAATGACCATGTGTATGGGGGATGAGCACTGTTCAAGGGGAAGGACCCTCCCAGCAGGGAGGGACTGAAGGATGCTAACAAAGGGGGGAATGCATCAGGTGACACTTGAGCAACTTGCAGCCACCTGTTGACCATCCTCGTCGGCCACCTCTTGCTCTGCCCAGGCTCTCATGTCCCTCTCTGGATGTCTGCAGCACTTAGCACAAATAGACCCCGCTCTCTCCCTGCTGCTGGCCCAGAGGCAGCATGAAAAGGTGAGTTTTTGGGCTGGGTGGCAGTCCACAGAGCACAGTGTCATGTCTTGATTATGATAGTCTTGGTTTTGGGTGCTCTAAAGCTATAGATGGACGGATGGTGAGGAAACCAGCCTACAGTGAGCATGGTCATGCCACCACCCAGCCACAAAACTGGGCCTTTTGCCCATTGCCTCTCCATGGCATGGACGGAGTTAATTGGTGCATATTGCTGCAACGTGTTTAAACTGGCGCATCTTTCCTCCAAGCACCATAAATATGGGGGAGAACAGTTAAAAATAGCATCTTCCATGTTCCTGAAAAAATGTTCTCATGTGCTCTGCTGGCTGCAGCCGCTGTTATGAAACAAAATATTTCCCATCAACAGTCATTAGCCTTCGAGTCTGGGCTATGATGCTGTTTATTACAATAAGAGCCGTTACCGAGAACGGAACAGGATTAGAATAGAAAAGTCAGCAAAGTTATTATTTTCCTAATTAAAAAACCACATCATAGACCCCTAATGGTGCCAGGACGTTTGCTCTGTTTGCTGTATGGGATCCCTGGCAGCGCCTTCAATGCTGTGGTCAACCTTCAGCCCCCACCATCCCAGCGCAGGTGGCCAAGGTGGCAGGGGGAGGGCATAAGCATGAATGTGCCCACGCAGCCACATGCATGTATGTGTATACCCCCCGCACACAACCCGAGGAAGCTGTGCATGCAAAGGTGGGTCCCATTCAACAGCTTTCCTTTGAGGAGATGGCTTTGCGGCCTGTGTGTAACTTCAAGCTAATTTTGTTGCCTGCATTGTCTTTGTTGAAACCAACGGGGAGATGCATACGCTTAAGGGCAGTGGGAAGGTGCATGTGCTCAGAAGTATGTGTTTCAAGAATGTTTGCTTGCGCTGCAGTAATGCATGCAGAGTTATAGCTGTAGTTGAAAGAGTCAGGACAGCAGTGGCGAGATTTGATTTGGTTGGTTTGCGTGTCTCCTCTCCTGCAGGCTCTCATCCTGCTCGGAGAAGCCCTAGTGGGACCTTGAGGAAGGACACCAGCTGGTGTGGGCATCCCTTGGTAGTGCATTTGCAGCAGAGCACAGGCATGCCACGCTCCTCGTGTTGCTGCATGGGGGACAGTTTGCACGTGGACCTGCAACAGAGCTGTGACATTGCCTCCCACTTGGACCTCACAGCACTGACACGCCTGTGGTTGCCCTCTGAAGGTCCAGGCTCTGCTCTCCCATCTGACCACCCCACATGCTCTTTTTTTCATCAAATGCTAACAGGCAGCACAGCTCCACTGAGGTGGCAAAAGGAAGAAGGGAAAAGAAAGAGGAAGGGATGGAGAAGTGGTACATCCTGGGGAGAGATGGAGTGAGTGTGAGCAGAGCCTGGAGGGAAGGTCTGCTGTTTGTTGAGGTTGGAACCATCCAAGAACTGGGGGGACCCCACTGGAGCGAGCTGGGATGACCCCTTCTGTCCCTGCATTCGGATGGTGCAATGAGGGCTTTTCTCCCAAATGGTCATTTTCTGAAAGGGAGGAAGGATGAGTTTGTGTTAGTGTGGCTGAAAAGCTGCTTTCTCTCCATGCTTTTTGTTCATCTTTTGTAGTTTGGAGAAAAAAAAAAAAAAAAAAAAAAGAAAGAAAAAATTGTTGGAAAGACTTATTTAAAAAGAAAAAAAAATTGTTTTTCCTGGCCAAAATATACACTGAACAAACAAATCCAAAATATTTCAAGAGAAGACTGAAAATGTGAAAACCCCCTCCAAAACTCTTATGTACTCAAACATCACTGTTCTAATGAAATCTAACATTCATGGTTTATCTGACATTGGATGACTCTGCCTAGGCTTGTTTTTCCTGGGGTACCTTCAAGGTATGGGTCATTAACCAAACACTGCTTGAAGAAGCTGGCCTGCTGGCTGGGATGGCAGCGCGGTCAGTCATGTCTCGTTATGAATGAGTAACAGGGACACATACACTTGGTGATTAATAGCAATTCCCACGTTAACGACAAAAGCAATGAACTTTTTCAAAGCAGGGAGCGCCAGCTCCTTCTGGTGCCAGAGCCCGCTCAGAGCAGTTGATCAAAAACTGGACAGCAAGGAAGGAGATTTTTAACTTTTGGATACCTTTTTTTTTGTTTGTTTGTAATTCCTGGGAGATATAAGTTGCTTAACTCCATCTCTCAGCATCTCAGGATTAGATGTATCCATCCTGATGTATCCTGATGTTGTATGGATGTATCTAACCATACAAAAGGTTTCTTTCCTTCCAGCTGAGCTCTGGCAGCTTGGTGCAGGCTCTGCTTGAAGAATATCTGGATAATTCTTCAATCAGTAAATGCTACCCTCAAGCCAAAGGGCTGCTGAATGGAGCAGCCAAAGCATGTCCTGGTCTCCTCTTGATGAGGCTGAACAAGTCATGGTGCTGCCAGACACACCTTCATTACAGGAAATTCGGCGCCGTTGTTTGCAGAAGTAAAGACCAAACTTGTCCTAATAACTGCCAGGAGCGAAACAACATGTAAAGCTACTTTAATTCTCATCAAACCTGACCTGTTTTAATCTATCACCATGAGAGCTGGAAAGCAAAGGTGATGCAGCTCCCAACACTGTGGTCCTTCAGCTCAGCAGCTTCAATGGTCTGCTCTGGAGCCTTGTTTCTCACTCCAGCACCTGTTTCTTGCAGAATCAATCACTTTATTACAATTATTTTAATCATATGAATCTTGCTGATGATGTATGTTTAGTCTGAGACCCAGGAGGGAACAATTTCAACCCAAAGAAATTTGTCTTGTGAAGTACATCAGCTGTTGGAACTCAAGGAAGAGCAATGCTCCAGAGCCTGTGTCCTGGGGTGCAACTGAGCCTCCCACAGGTCTACCACACTTTGAGAAGTTTACACAGACTTTGCCAGTTCTCCTAAACAAAGGAAAATTCTTCTTTTTTTTTTTTCCCCCTTGTACTTCCAAGGATTTCTTTGGCTTGATTTCCAGCAGGAAACCTCTGACAGGGAAATTGCAAAGACACCGATCAAACCTCAAGCAGTCAAAAACAAGTTAAGGAGGCTGTCCCAGCAGAGAGAAAGATCTCCTGAACTTGCTGGAGAGTAGGATTTGTTTTCTAGCCAGCTTACCCTAGGAAAGCCCAGGCACAAGAGCTCTGTCATACCAGGACTGCTCTGGAAAGCCACCTGCAACACTGAATTTATGTTTGTTTGTAACGCAGCTTGTCCCTAACTCATATGGTTTGCACTTAAATGGCAGCGTTGTGAAATATTTGGTTTGGACAGTGATTGGGAGACATGGTCCTTCTCCATCTCTTGGGAATGGATATCCTGTAGCCCTACTGCTGCCTCCTGGGCTTCACCCCTGCTCCAGGCATCCTACTGCTGCATCAAGGCTCTTGTCGATGGCCAATTATGACCCCATGAGGGGCAGCTCCAAAGGACATCATGGTGTCAGCATGGTCACCCTGACCTCTTCCCAGATGAAACATGAGCCAGGTGACAGGCATGGCCTCCCTCCTGGGGGTTGGGTTGTGGTGGGTTCCCCACCACCCTCCCTCACCCCTCATAGAGCTGGAAGAAGGGAAGCACATTACAAAATGCTTTCCATCACCAGGCAGCTCCCTTAGCCCTTGTGTTTAATTTTATTAATGAAAAACATTAGCAGGGCAGTATGTCAGCAGGCTACAACGCTCCAGGACTTGGCCTCTCCAAGGAATCACTCTCAAGCAGTAAGACACAGGGCTCTCGGTGTCTCTCAGATGGCACCTCCTGTAACCCTACCTCTGATGGGCCCTATAAATCCCTCTCGGATTGCTGATGGGACATAAATCTCCCCAAAACCGCGATGCTTACCAAACATTATTGCATTATTGAGACATAAATCCCGCGTCAGCTCAGTGAAATATCTGTGGCTATTGAGTTAAACAAGTCAAGACAGCTACTTAACTATTCCCAAACATTAGCTTATTAAAATGCAGGCAAGGAGCATATGAGAAGCAGCACAGAGGATATGTTTTCTGAGCAGCCATTTATCATGTTTGTACAACAAGTCATAAACAGGTCTATGGCTTGTGGCTGTGCCTTGAGTTTCCAGGAACGGAGATACAGCCAGGAAGAACGGATACGGGAGGCTCTGTTCAGATGCAGGGTGAGGAGTTGGGGCATCAGCATAATTGCTGCAGAAAGAACCATTTTTCTGCTGCAGCCAGATGGTGCTATGGCATTTGCAGCTTCCACTTCTCAGGAAAGGTGGGGGGGTGGCGCTTCCCAGGAGGCGAATCGAGATACATATGCACAGGGTGGGTTTATGAGAACCGGGCAGCTCCAAAAACCCACAGTGAGGTATAAAATTAAATACCATGAACCATCATGGCTAAGAAATAATGGAGCTTTTTGACATCTTGGGTAAGGAAAAAAAAAAAAAAAAGCCTTTCTGTGCCATATTTTAGCATCCCAGGCCGCAAATGAATCCCCATCTCGAGCTGGAGCATGGTCTGAAACAGCAGTGCCCCGGCTGGAAGTCATGAATCCACCCATGGAGCTGCAGCAGGCACCTCTGTAATGGGGAGGATTTACAGCATTTCCTTCCCATGACCCTCTCCTTCAGCAGCTGCAGCAAGGGTGCCCTTCTCCCTTGTCTTGGGAGTCTCCCTCTCTTCTCACACTTGGCCTTTTCTTGCAGTGGAGAATTTTTTTTTTTCCTCCTGAAGCACAGGTGAGACCGTTATTATGCATCAGCCTTTTGACCTGCTATCACCCATGATGGTGTTCCAGGGGCTGGCGGTGCCCGGACAGGCACTGTTGGGCTGCAGCAGGGGCTCCTGGCAGCCAGTCCTTCTGCAGGCGCTGGAAACTGATCCAGGACCGTGGAGCCTCTTTGTGCAACCAGCCGGAGAGATCTCCCCACAGGAAAATGAATCAAACCCATCGCCAACTGGGACAACCCAATTACGTTATGTTTGCTTGAGGTCAGGGGCTGGGAAGGGGAAGATTTCAAACCCCTTCTCTCCAGGATGCGAAGCCCAGTGATTTGGCTGCTCCGGTGACTGTTACGGTCTGTGACAGTGTGAAATGTCAGCACGGTTGCTCTGTGTGGCCCGTTTGAACCGGTGACGTGGGAGCATCACATGGGCGGGCGCCTGAGTCAGCACCCAGCGCTGGGACTGTGCCCAGCATTTATGTAAACTCTGAACTGTGTACGGCCGCCGAGCTGAGCTATAAATCTCTCAAGAAGTAGCTCTTGTAAGGATGCTGGTCTTTCCAGGGTAGGCTGGAGCTGGAAGTAGAGGGAGAATAAACTTGCCTGCCGATCGGCGCTGCATGGACCTGGATGGAGTAACCTCCTGGGGGATGTGCAAGGAAATGCGGTCTCTGGACAGTTTCCAGGGCTGTGTTCAGGACTGGTCCAAACACACCCTCAGGATGCGTCGGGGTAGAAAGCGGCATCTTAACCTATCTCATAGCCAAAAGGCCATGATTTCAAAGTGAACACTTACACATGCAAGCCATCAAAATCAACAAATACTTCTCTTTTATCTCCAGTGACACTGTGCTTCTCTCAAAAAACATTTGCAACATTATTGGAAGAGCTCAGGAGATCAACCCATCAGTTAATCCACTTAGTAGCGTGTCCAAAATATGCACGACCAGGTAGGTGAAATATTTTGTAAGCTCTGTTGGGGCACGCAGCCACTCTAAACAGTTGAAAGTGAAAAAGGACTTTTTCCACTGAAAAAAAATAAACACAAGGTCTGCTGATAACTTAACTTGTTCATGGACTCCCATCCATTGCTTCACATCCTCCTCCAAAGGCTCTTTAAAAATTATAATATAAAAGCAAAACATCTTGCAAGTGCCCCAAGAGCTCTAGGAAACTGTTTTCAAAAGGAAGTTTCTCTTGGGAGACGAAGTCCCTTTGAGACAATGTGCTCAAAAATCAATTGCTTTTGAAAGTGGAAGTTCGGCATCTGTGAGAGGTTGTCAAATAGCGGTTAGAAAACCACTCCACAATCCCCAAAATATGTGTTAAAAGCAGATTTACATCATACTGCCGCTTGCTTATACTAGACCTACAGTCCCAGTTTCCTGGGCTGGACCATGTCATTAATGCCCATCCTGTTTGCATCCTACAGGCAAGCAGCTCTTGTGCTTCATCTAGTAAAATCACCCAACAGTGCTGCCAGCTGGGTGGCCCGTGCCCAACATCTAAGCATCACACACAGGCACGAGCTGCTCTGTGGTGTTGGAAGGAGAGGCACCACCATCCCCACTCGAGCGGGAGAGAGCGAGTAGGTCCAGACCTGTAATCCCAAGTGGAAGAAAAACCCAGCCTAGGGGATGTCATCAAATTAACAAACCAAGCAGTTCCTCCTCCAAAAAAACTGCTGGCTTCTTCCCATCCAGCTGGGCTTTACCCTGTAGGCTTGACCCCTTTCCTCAGGGCTGGAGTTCAAGTGACCTACGTCTAATTTCTCACCGCCTTCTGATGAGTGTTTTCATAACACTTTTCTCCTTCCCAGCTTTGGGGACCTGCCAGAGCTCAGCCAGAGCTGAAATCCTTCTGCTCTTTGACATCTAATTTTGTTCTCCGCGGGATATTTCCTGGAGGGCTCATAGGAGCCTTGAGAGAGGCCGCCTGGCCCCGCGGTGGGAGGAATCGGTACTGACGGGGATCACGGTGATGCTTTGTGGTCTTATAAATGGTTGGCAAGCACCAGGACTGACTTGGGGCCATACCAGGGATAGTACAGAGCATACCCATTGGCTGATCGATGCCTGGCAGTGATGCAGAGGGGATGGAGTGGCTGTGGTGTGAGAGGGGGAGGAAGGTGGGTAGGGGTGAGGGAGGGTAGCGCATCTCCTGCTTGGTCGTAGCGCATCTCCCCTCCTCTGCCGGTGGGTGACTTCTTGGGATTTGATGCAGGACCATGGGCTGGTGCCTGTGCATGGACCTGGGGCACTCAAAGCTGGTCCTGTAGCCCCGGCTCTGCCATGCCCCAGGAGGGATGGCAAAAGGCTGGATGGGAATAGTGGGAATGGCTGGAGATGTGTGGGAGAGCTGGGAGGAGAAAGGTCAAATAACAGCTCTTTGGAGAAGAGTTGGGGAATAGGTTGAGGATGGAGATGGGGACGGAGATGGGGACAGACATGGGGCCATGATACTGCATGCCTAGGAGGGGGCAGCAGAAGTGGAAACCGTAGATCCACAATCTGAAGCTTGTTGCTGTGCTGGAAAGCAGCAGTCAGGAGGGACCGATGGTGTGGGGTGGCACCCAGCAGCATACAGGGTATAGGGGGAGGCTGCTGGCTGCCCTCCTGCTGTGTGCCCTTCTCTGGGCTGTGCTGCTTGTCGGTGTGGGCACAGGGCTGACATGAAATCACTGGAAGTGGCACTTAGGGCTCCATGAGAAGATGCTGGATTACCTACAGGAGAATTGATTGCACCAAGTGGATGGAATCCACCTGGATTTTACAGGGACTGGAATGCTGCACATTTCTCCATTCTTCAATGGAGGCATTTCTTCAGCCTTCTGCCCATGCTGTTCTTTGCTTGAACTATCTATTTTCTTTACCCATCTTTGCAGACATAAGCCCTCTTACATATGCCCTCCTCTCCCTGCTGTCTGGCTTGAGTTATACTATTTTTGCAAGTCTTTGTAGCTGTGCTTTTGCTCTAAGTTTTAAGCAGAAGGTGCATCTCCTGGTCCCCAGTTCCTAGGGCTGGTGGCCTCCTCCCAGGTGCTTTTAGCCCAACAGCCACCCAAGAGCTGCTAACAGTGTGAAATCTCCATGGGTCTAGGCTTACTTACTGAAGTACTTACTTACTTACCAGACTGATCTGGTTTGGTGTGCTATTTTCTCCCTTCCACTAGTTCTTGCAGTGTGTTTGGAGGCTTTGTGGCCAAGATGGAGCCCTCTGAGCTTCTCATGCTGCCTGAAGCCTGCAGCTCTGGAGATACAAAGCACTTTGGGTAACACTTTAGGTTATGTATCTCCATCGGCATGGTAGGTATCCCACCCCTTACAGCCTTTTCATTGCCCATCAGTTGCTTTGTGGGACAGGAAAGCTGTTACATGTGCCCTGGACCCAACCACCATGCATTTGGGAATGTCCCTGGCCTGTGCACATGGAGAGGAGGTGTCAGTTGGTGCCTCTGCTTGTTAGACATCTCTGCAGCCTGTTGATGCTCCTCTCACATACAAGAGTCTGAGCTGGTGCCAACAGCCCTGCACTTTGACATAGAAGTGACCAAACTCCATTTTTGGTGTCCTTGGCTCTCTTTGATGCGTTGCCTTGCTGCCCCAAGCTTACACACCCCAACCCATGCTATTCCCCGAGGTGGATCCCTCTTTCTCAACAGCCATGAGAAACATCCTCCTTGCGGTGTTTCTGAAAGGAAAAATATGTCCTTGGTTTCTGTAAATAGCACAGAGAAATGATTTCTCATGATCCTGCTAGGACCAGTATTTCTGTTGCTTGAGCCTCATAAGCTCCCTGGGCAGATGTCAGTGGAGAGTCCTCACCAGTCTGTGGCTGGGCCCTTTCCATGCTGTCTACTTCACACAGTCCTTTAGGAGCCCCTGGGGAGCCAGGAGCCTGACTGTCCTAGGTGCTGTGAGAAACAGCTTTTTCTTCTGGGAAGTCAGGCCCTGCAAAGGGAAGATGAACGTGCCCACTTTGCACATGCCAAACAAAGCTTGGAGACCCTCATTGAGCTCGAGTTGCCTGATAATTAGGTGTTGAACCGGCAGGTATGAGTTTGAGATCCTTTCATATGGGTAGTAACCAACTTCTCCTGGTTGTCTGTCCTATGATAGGTATCTCAGAAGGTATTCAACAAATGCTGACACCGAGATGTCTGTGGTTGGGTGAGGTGGTCCCCATCCTAACGTTACAGTGCTTACAGTGTGACTGCTGCTCACTTCTGCCCCACATGACCCTGGGTTTTGTACACCACAGGCTGCGTCCTGTCCACACACTGGGAAGGGTGGGGAGGGAAAATAGAGCAAACCTGTCTTACCCTTTTTGGCTCGGTTTCTAGTCTTGTGCAGAAGGTCTACACCTGCAGCCCAGAGAAGGACTCCCAGGTGAGGGTCATGGATGCTGCTCCACTTCTGTGTTTAGCTACAGCTTCACCCCCTTTCTGAAGGTACAACCTGATCTGGGAGAGGCAGAGACACAGTGGGGCTGGAAGCACTGTCTTTTTACTATCACGGTGACTATGGCAAAACAGCATGTTCCAGGCCACCTGTGTGGCCACTAGCAGAGCAGACCAGCCTGAATTCACACTCATGGGTTCGTGCTGTGCAGAGATGCAGCAGCAAATCACAAGGATCAGAGATACAGCTGGTCTGGCCAAGGAAAGCACACGAACCAACGGAGCCATCATTCCCTCCACAGGAGGGTATTCCCATCCAAAGGCAGTGGCAATGTGTCTCCAGAGCACCCCAAGTGCAGCCTGGGAACCAAACAAATCCCTTGCAGTGTGTTCGTCATGTCTGAGGCTGCCCTGTGCGTCACTTCCAGGCTGGCACAGAAAGAAAACTGGCCAGGGAAAAAGGAGGGTATTTCCCATATGGAAATAGGGCTGTACGTAAGGAGCTCTGCTCCCAACTCCCATGCCGCTACAAATCAGCCTCTTCCCAACCCTTTGGGAAAGTGCCACCAGAGGCAGACCGGGCATATGGAAATTTCAGCCCTTAAGTCAAACATTATTTCAAAGCTAATGACAAACAAAATCTATTTTTGCAGTGGTCTTGTTTAAAATATTTCCCCTTAATCCTCTTGAAATAGAAGTAATTGAAAACGGTTCTTTGAGATGCCAGCGCATACTTCTTTAATTATATCCTGCGCTGCCTGTTTCGAATGAAAGAGCCCTATCTGTTTGCAGTTACTGGCCTTATGAAAGCCAGGCTTGGGCCCAAGTCAGCGGGAACTGAAATAAGAAACATTTCCCTTCAGAGGCATCATTTGAGCTAATTAACTTTAATCAGCCCAGAAACATCTCTTTGAGATTTCTTCCCCTGCCTTGGAGCTGGTGCGCATCCAAGCAGCCCTGAGAGTGAGGGCTGGTGGGGCAGTGCCATCCCTTTCTCCCTTCATCCCCAGGTGCCAGGCACTGTGACAGTCCTTGCTGATGCACCGGAGCGTCCTTCAGTAGAGGCTGAGGCTGGCAACGCAGTCAGTGGCTGACCAGGGCTGCAAAATCATAGCCCGATGCAAGAGAAAGAGAAACGCTCTTCTGGAGCAAAACCTCAGGACTTCACAGGCAATTTGAGCTGAGGAGGAGTTGTTTTTTCCTGGGGCGGGATGGAGCTACCATACAAGGACGTGCGGATGGAAAGAGTACTTTTACAAACCTGCGTTGATCATATTACAAAGAGGGAGCAATGAGCCACTGGCCCGAGCCACCATCATCTTTTGGAGGTGAGGACCTGACCTTTAGGAGAGGGAGTTTTCTGGGTGGGGACCGTGTGATATGCAGCAGAGCAGCTGCCATGCTGCAACTCCGGTGCATGAGCCGGAGCATTGCCAGCACGACTGGGAAGGTGTTTGAAGGCGCAGGCTGTGAGAGAGGAGCAGGTAAGAGTGGGTGGCTGACGGGGCATCTTCCCAGCCCCAGGGCAGCACATAAGCTGGAGGGCTGCTTATAACAGCAGAAGCAAAGAAGAGCTCCGTTGCTGCAGCACCAGCGGCTAATTATAAAGAGCACCCCTGCGTTTAAACAGGGGCTTAAATCTCAGCATTTTCACTCCTCTGTTTCTGTAAAGATGGTGGGATTGGGGTGATGCCATCACCCAGGGGGACGTGGGGTGGTCTTCCAGTTTACGGGGTGATGGGTTCAGGTCCACGGCCAGTGTGGGAGCGGGACAGTGGCTTTTTCTCGTCCGCCCCGCCCCGCGCACCACC
>NW_009650188.1:2975319-2982737 GCF_000708025.1 Charadrius vociferus | reverse complement strand
GCGGACCCCCCGCTCCTGCCGCGCCGCCTCCAGTTGCCGCCCGGTCCCGGGGCAGCTCAGCCATGGAGTGAGGGGAGGCTGAAGAGCAAACCAGGTCAAGTTGGGTACCATCAAGTCTCCCCACGTGGGTTGCCGGGGGGTGCTGATGTACCGGCGTGGGTCTGCTTATGGGTGCTGCTGGAGGAGCCAGTACCCGGACTGTGGTGCCAACGGGGAGCAGGATGCTTAGTGGCTGTGGGTGAAGGAAGGAGGGCAAAGGCAGGTGTACGCTCCGTGCACTTTCCACCCACCCGTGCTTGGCACCCGGGCTGTGCGTGGGGTGGGATTTGGGGCAGAGCAGACAGGTCTCCCCATAGTCTGGACCTCACAGCTCTGGGTTCACTCAGCATCTTGGCTGTGGGCACAGAGATCCAAAAGATGCCCTGGACCACTGCACCCTGTGAGCCTGGGGTCAGAGAGCTGGCCGCATCCAGCTGAAACCAGTTGTTAACTCTTCGTGCCATAAGCATCTCTTGCTGCATCTGGGACATTTCAGACAGGAGCTGGATTAATTTCACTAAAATGTGTCTCACCTGCTGTTTAACCTGCACCAAGATTAAGCCCAAGGGAGGAACTGACCTCATCAGCTTCAGTGTTGGGGCCCTGAGGGCACTAATGGGCTTTAGCTGCCCCAAGTAGCTTCACCTGGGACCCATACCACCCACAGCCATGGGGCCAGGATCTCTATTTAAGCTCAGGCTCAGACATTCACCCTCTTCCTAAGTGTTTTCCCAAGACTTTATATTGAATTTTGAGTAGGGAAGGTCCAGTTTTGACACCCTCCCTAATGGGTTTGGGTTCTTTCTCCTCTCAGTAGGTCAGATGCTTCCCTAAACCAGAGGAAGCGAGCCGGGATTTTGGCTAAGTTCGGGCTTGATGGTACCTTGAAGACTCCTGCTAGGGTGGGCTGTGGGCTCCAGGGCTGTCCTGGCTGAGCCTGAATGCCTTCAGGCCCAGTGAAGAGCTTGGAAAGCAACCAGCAGGCCTTGCTGTCCTCTTGCATGTCCCTGGACAGACCCAGGCAGAAGCAGTGTGAGAAGAACAAGCCATGAGGGGCAACTTCTGCACCGCTTGTGGAGGCGTCCAGGCTCTTTCAGAGTCCAAAGGAAGACTTAAAAGTTCAACAGGGAAGTTAATTGATATCTTAATGCAAGTGAACTTAACTCTAGAGGCAAAATCAGCTCCTTAAAACCCTTGCAGGAAGAGATAGTGATGCTGTGTAGCCAACCTGCAGGGCTGGGGACAGCAGATTCCATGGGAGATCTGATTGCTCGGAGCAAGCGGCATGAGCAATGTCTTGCAATGTTGTGAAAGGCGCTAGATGAGGCTTTTGGATTATTTATTTTTTTGGGGCCAGGTGCTGAGGACCAGAGATTATAAAGGGTCTGGAGGATTATAAAGTGCCTGCTGGGAAGGGAGCAGCCCCAGGAGCAGAAGATGCTGCAGCAGCCCAGTGAGGCCCAGCACAAACTGTGGGTCCCAGGCCTTGCATTACACCTGCCCAGCAGGTAGGGTTTGGGCCAGGAGGAACCTGCTATGAGACTGGGGGCTTTTCTGCCCCAGATACCCAAATATCTTAGGGCTGCATCTGTCAGGGCTTCTTAAGTGCCTGGCTCTCAGTCTCGCAGGCTGGTGATCCAGGGAAACCCAAGAGACATTGGCTGTTAATAGAAGCTGATGCAGGAGCTGGTACAGAAGAATAGGGAAAATATTCTTTGTGAGCTTGTTTGCTGGGGCATTTAAAAGTAGTTACAGGAGCAGAAATGAGTGATTGCTCACTTTGCTGACTGGTCCCTGTGCTCTTGGAGAGATTTATTGACTGGTAGCAGAAGATCAGATCCCCCTGTTCCAGATTGTCTGTGCAACTGAGCACTAATTATGGTTAATGGTTGTACTGAAGTGGATAATTTTTTTTCTAGCATGACAGCAAGAATAATATGATTTAGCAATACCCCTACAGCAAGAAGTCCAGAAACTGTTCTGAGGTTATTTCTGCAAGCTTTGCACAACAGGCAGAGCAATGGCAAGAAGACAATGGGAAAGGGCATTGGCATGGAAGGAAATCAGTCCCACCAATGTGGGGCTTGGGATGGGCTTAGCCAACAGAATTGCTCATCCATCTGGGTACAGGGGAGCTTTTGGGGCAGCAAGCCATGGGGAACAGCCCCAGTGATGGTTTGCCATGCAGAGATGTTTTTGCCCAGCTTCCCAGGCTGCAAGGGGCTTACGAGTGCATGGAGCAGAGGTCAGCTTGTGGGGAGGCACGTAGGGAGAAGTGCCAGCGACGAGTCCTCTCCACCCAAAAGCTGCCAGATTCTACTCAGTAGATGTGCAGTGGAGAAAAAGAGGAAAGTATGTAGCTGTGTTGAAGTGCAGGTCCCAAAGACCAAGGGGGTTGTGTCGCATCCATTGCTGGTCAAAGCCTTTCGCTTTGGACCATGAGGAACTTGGTGTTTTCACAGCAAAACCAATCTGATCACTACGGCTGTCTGGGAATGGGGCATGGGAAGTATCGATGGGTTGTGGGTGCAAAGGTGAGCAGAATAAGTAATACGAGCATAAAGACATCTTAGCAGTGCAGATATTGCTTTTCAATATGTAATATGGGGAAGTTATAAAATCTATAAATACATAAAACTACTCAGAGTGACAGGGTACATGTCCAAATACAGTGTAGAGAAAGCAACCTACAGGGCAAATAAAATGTAGACTAGGGCTCAGGCTGGGGCAGATCTTTGGGCTGCGTTCCCTGAGGCAGTGGTAGTTTAGCATCCTGAAAGGGCAGAGCCAGCTGGAATGTGAGTGTGGATGTGAAAACCGGGATGCAAGGTGGGCTTTTGTGTGATAGATCCAGACTTTGAATGGAAAAGGCATTGGGATTTCACCTCTTGATTCAGAGTTTTTCCCAGGTTGCCTGGCACAGAAATCAGACCAACTGGATTGTGTATGTGATGCCAATGCCTGTTTAAGCATCTGGACACATTTTACTTTATATGTGTATTAAGTATTTCCAGTACATGACTGGGAGCTATAAATATTCCCATAGTGACAGTGGGATACTGCTTAGTAAGTAAAGCTTTATTCAGGCCAGGTTTAGAGCAGCCTCTGTGCAGGAGTCACAGGAGGGAGCTAGAGATGAACTTCAGGCTTTTATTTAAGATGTAGCAGGGTCACGTTTTCCTTTTTTTCCTTAACAATAGGCAAAAAGGCTAGAAATCTCCATTGTGAAGAAAGCTGATATTCCCCATTTAACAGCTTAGCCCTGAAGCTGGCCCTTGAGCAGCCTTCCTTGAGGCAGCAGGCTGCCTCTCCCCAGAGCTGTTTTCCATGGTTTGAAGCTCTCTCCTTCCCCTTTTCTAGTTCAAAATCATCTGCAAACAAAGCTCTAATCACCTGCCTGGCCAAGACTAAGACTTGTGGGTTGGTTTTTAAGGGAGACAGCTTTCCCTGGCTCCTGCTCCAAGTAGCTCTTGAGGCTGCAAAGTGTTTTCACCAGGTGGGTCAGGAGCTCTTGGTGTGGGGAACACCCCTCTGGGGTTCTCAAAGGCGAGTTGAGACCTTGGTACTTGGTCTGTCTCCAGGCTGGGGGGAACTGGGATGTGATTCCACGCTCATCCCTCTGCTCTCCTTCTCACCCCACAGATGGGCTGCTGCAAGCTGGATGCTTCCAGGAGGGTTTGCACGACTTCTCCTGTGGTATCCCTCATGAATGACCATGTCCACAACAAATCTGTGTGCAGGGAGAAGTCAGTAAAAATCCCCTGCCTGCAGCTTGGGTGGGTGCTGCAGAATCCAGCTGCTGGAGTCAGAGACCATCCCATGAGCATGTCCTTGGGACTGGAGCATCCTTTCAGAGAGAAGGGACATTTTCTTCTTTAGGTGGGTTTCTTGTAACTGGCAATTACCAATGCTAAAACCATAATGAGGCAACTTGATTCCCTGCTGCTGGAGAGCAGTGGTGGCCTGCAAAGAGAAAAGGGAGCTTGTGCTGTGCCCTGGGAGGGCCAAACACGAGGACCTGGCTCGACATTTTGCTCCTGCTCTGCCTTGGAGGAAGCAGCCAGGCTAGTGGTGAAGATGTCCAGCTTGCAAGAGCCCATCTCCTCTGGCTCCTGAGCACCATCACCTCATCCTGCCAGCCCTCGGCCATTGCAGCATCGGGGGTAGGGCTTGCAAACTCTGGGTTTGCACCAACCTGCACCCTGGGTCTTGTGGTCTCCACTGGAGGAGACAGGACAAGAGCTGCCCATGGGGAAATGCAACACTGGAGGTGCTGGGCTTGATTAGCCTTCTTTCTTTTGCAGCCTTCATCCCACTGAATGTCTTAAACCTGTGGCAAATATCTCCACTGAAGCAAGGAGGGGATCCTTGCCTTTCCATGAGGCACTTGAGCAAAATGCAGTGGTTCAGCCTGTAGATGGCAACTTGCAATTCAACTCATCCATGCCACCAGGGCTTGAAGGCACGAGGTGAGGACTTGTGTTTGCCCATGGAGGCTTGCTCTGGGGTTGTCGATGCCTTGCTCCAGGGTAGTTAAACCACATACTTTCTGCTGGGCACCTCTCTCCAGAGGACAAAAGGGAAAGCACAGTTAATTAGCAGGAATTATATGGTCGTTAAATCCACAAAACCTGTTCCAGGCAGGTGCGGTCACAAAGAGCCCTGGAGCAGTTTTGTGCTAAGACTTCAGCCACTGGTGTCCTGTTCGCTGAACAAAGGCTGTGTTGTTCCTTCTCTGGCAGGGGTTCGCAGAAAAACACCTGAAACCTTGCAGTCCCAGACTGGGACTTCACCAAGACTTGGGGCTCCAAGCACGGCTTGCAGATTTGTGACAGAGGACAGCCCTTTTCATAGGGAGGTCCCTGCCAATATTTTGCAGTGGTAGGAGAAGCAGCCAGGAGGAAGGGTATTTCTTGAGGCAAGAGTAACCCATGGGATGATTCCCACGTTTGGGAGCAAAGCCCATGGGTTGGCTGTGTCCACAGCACCTCTGGCCCCTGGTGAGCTGCAGCACTTGCTGTGAGCACGGCAGCAGCCCTGTGCACAGTGAGAACTGTGTATCACCAGCTGGAACGATGCTTTGCCTGGGTTGTGGTGAAGGCATTTGCCACACGTGTCCTTTAGGCCTCTGCCTGCCAGGTTGTGTAAGGCCTGTAGCAGAGCAGAAGCTGGGTAAACACTTGGGTGCCTTCGTTCCAGGTGGCTGCCCAAGAAAAGGACAATCCTGTGTGATATCCTGAGAGCCAGGTACCTTTGAGCAGTTTATGCTGCAACGGGGGTGGCTGTGGCTTCCTGTGAGGTTTTTGCCTGATGGTCTGGGTTTCTGGGTGCTCTAAGGATCCTGCCGGTATCCAGTCAGCACTGCTGGAAAACAGAACATGGGCAGGAGAAAAAATGAGGGAGGACAGAGAGGGCATGGAGATGGACTGGAGGTCTGCGGGACACAAACCTCCAAGGCTCGGTGGTAGTGTAGGGGGAAAGGGTTTAGAGGAGAGATGTCTTTGAGATAGATGCAGTGAGATGTGTACAGCATCTGCTGTACCCAAAAAAGATTTCATGGGAGGCATTGTGAGTTTTTTGGTTGGTTTGTCTTTGTCTGGGAAAGTGGCTGTGGTGAGCCATGAAGCTGAGGGCGAGCAATGCCCCCAGAGCTCCTACCTCTGCTGAAAGGCTGCAGATCAGAACGGCTCCCTAAGGAACAACAAAACCAATTTTCAGGGCCGATGGGAGGGTTAAGGAGAGAAAAGAGACGCCATTACACTTGCTCCCCCATCTCAAGGGGTTAGCCTCCCTTGGGACACTCCATCCATCAGCTCCGAATCTAATGGGAACAGTCCTGCAGCTCTTTCCTGGCAGGATTTTGCTCACAAACAAAAATGAGGGAGAAGGGTGGGGAAAAGCAAATGAAGAATGTATCTTTAGCCGCATTCAAGAAAAAGAAGAGACAGCCTGGGAAGTGCTCCGATGCAATTAGCGCAGAGCAAATGCGAGGTGAACGCTCTTGTTTACTGCCTCCCTTTATGCAGCTCCAGCTGCAGATTTATTGTCCCCCGACCAGCTGTGGCTGCCGCAGTGCTGCTGGCTGCTCCGGAGGGCTCTGCCCAGCCTCCCGCGCGCGGCACGGGGTGTTTCTCATTGCACACTTCAAAGATTGTTAAACAATGTAGCTGCAGATCAAAGGGCCGAGCGGAGCCCGAGGGATGCGGGAGGAGAGGAGGATCGCTGGCCCCACGGGAGTCACAGGCGCCCGTGGGGCGTGGGGGCCTCAACACTCCTCCAGCTGGGCCACTGGCACCTCTGGCAAGTTCGGTTCATCCCTGGCTGCCAACGGAGTCGGGAACACAGCTGTGGCTCTGCGGTTGTGCCGGGTGGTGTGAGCTGGCAGAGATCAGAGGGATCTCTGGGGACATGCCCTCCGCGGGGCCGAAGGATGCTCCTGGCCGGTGCGGTGCCTGCCTGGCCCCAGGCTGACTGCTGCCATCAAAGTGCTGCACTGGGGCTTGTTCCCTTTCAGTACACTGAGGGATCTTTCTCTTCCCAGCTGTTTTGACTGAAATGCTGCTTGGGGACGTGTCTGGCTCTTGCTGTGGGTGTTGTGATGCATCCAGTGCCGTAGAGCCTGGTCTGGCTGGAGCAGGAGTGGTGTGGCACGTGAGCAAGCTGCTGCTCAGCCTTGTAACCAGGGTCTGTGCCGAGCATCCCTCTGGTGGGTGTCTCGGGGGGCCTTCATATGCAGCAAAGGGGTCAAAATTGGAGGATTTTTCACCCTGTGCTTTGCCACCGCTACCAGCAGGAGGGTTGAGAGCGGCTGCATGGGGACTGGCTGTGGTGGCCAGTGACCCCTACCCACCACCCACGCCAGTCCTCGGTTAATGAATACGTTTGTCTCTTGGTGCCACAGCCCTGATGGCAGCCAGGACAAACAGAGCTGCAATCGCACGAGCTGTGCACAGGGCCAGGATTACTGTACACACCAAGGCAAACCGTGCCATCGGCCTCTCACGGCTCCCATCCCTGCAGGTTGCCCCCAGTAGGATTCCCATTGCCACGCTGTAACCCCCTCTGAGCATTGCAGGAAGCCATCTGCAGCCTCAGTCCTGCCACTAGTGAGAGGGACCTTCGAGCTGGAAGTCAGCAGGTTTTTGTAGGTACGACTTTTTCCCTGATTGTTCTTGCTCTTTTGGATGTTAGAACCCCTCTTCTGTGCTCACTTTCCTGTAACACATAATAAAAAGTCAAACAGCAGTTTGCGGATGTTGGGCAGAACTACCTCTAGTGCCATTAGAAATGTTGAAGCTTTTGATTTTATTATTTTTTTAACCCAGGGAAAACCACTCTAACTTTATCCTTTTTTTTTGCCTACCCACACCTGCAGTTCT
>NW_009650188.1:2957135-2975302 GCF_000708025.1 Charadrius vociferus | reverse complement strand
CAAGAGGGGGAAAAAAAATGTCCAAAACTTTTTTTTTCTTTTGAGGAAAATGGCAGCTGGGAAATGATTAGTCAAGAGGTCCATGGCCTTTTCCTCTTTCAGACGCTTGACAGCTCTGTCACTCCAGGTAAATGATTGACTCTTCCTGCACCTTTGTTCCCCTCCTTCTGCCTTGGGTTGACCTTTCCTATCCCCATGCCAGGGCCAGGAGCAAGCATGCTCTCTTGCGGTGCATTGCTCCTGGACATTGTTTTCTGACAAATGTTTTAATTCAGAGAAGTCCTCCTCCTCCTGCACGTTGTGTCCTGCAGGAGAGGATGCACACCTCCTCTAGGCTGGGAATCCATAAAGCCAGCTTGGCAGTTTGCTTGTATTGAGTCAACTTAACCATGACTCCAAAACTGTTCCCTTGGAAAGCCCAACCACTTTGGCAGATAGTGGAAAAAATAGTGCTTTCATTCTTTTTCACTTTGGTTGTTCAATCATTTTTCTGGCATTCTCTGTTCTATTTTATTTCAAGTCAATTTAGCATGAATTAACAGCCCAGCTTAGACAGCCTTAGAGGCTCCAGCAACTCCGAAATGGGCATACTCCCAGCTGAACAGTTCTCCTCCGGGACCTGTTTTGAGGCAGGGGTTTGATGGATGAACTCACACAATGAGACTTAGATGAAGAGTACAGAGAGGGATTGGGATTTGCAAACAGACTCTTTTGCGCTTGCCTGCTCTTTGTCCTTCCTGGCAGATGTCCTCTGAAACACGCTTGCCCCATTTATTAGACAGAGGGTAAAGTGGTCAGACACTTTGAACAGGAACCTGCCCGATACCAGGGTGGCTTGTCCCTGGGGTGGCACTGCCAGCTGCCCTCTTTGCAGGAGAATAACTGAAGTGCTGGGGTGGAAGGATGGGGTGCGGTTGGGCAGCCTGGTCCTACCTGCCATTCTTGATGACATGGGCACTGCTGTGCCATTTTGGAGTGGTGTGTGCATGCAGGCATTTGAGAGATGCTGCTTGTCCCATAGACCAGAGGTGGCTGCCGCTGCTCGGTGACCCTGGGCTCGATCTTGCAATAATTTCAGTCCAACACTATATTTCCTAATTTAGGAGCTCTGCGCCCGCAGCTCCTCCTCATGTTACAGCTCCGGGCTTGCTAAAGTCCAAACAGCGCAAGTCATTCATCGAAACAACCCCTCGGCGCTGGCCCTGCCTCCTGCGCAACGCTGCATAAAAGAGCTTTGCTCTTTCGGGGGAGCTCCTCCTGAGCTGCCTCTCCTCCCCGTGAGAGAGCCCCTGGGTACCGGGGAAAGCTCTTCCACCCTGCCCAAAACTCTTACGCCCATACGGGAAGCAGGTGAGCAAGGATCAGCAAGGAACCCCCTGGCTTATTTAAGGAGCTGGGGGAATTGTGCTGGGGAGGAGGTGCTCTGCTCCTGTGGGGCATTGCTGGGGGCTACAGACCCACCTGGGTGAACGTGCCTGGCTGGTCTTGGCTCTGCCATGTTCCCCCCCCCAGGCAGGACAGCATGGTGCGGCGTGTGGCAGTGGTGGGCGCGGGTGTCAGCGGGCTGGCAGCCATCAAATGCTGCGTGGAAGAAGGGCTGGAGCCCACCTGCTTCGAGCAGAGCGAGGACGTCGGGGGTCTCTGGCGCTACACGGTGAGTGTTTTTGGCTGCTTGGTTTCAGAGCTGACTGGGGAAACTTGTGTCCTCAGGGCTGGGAGGCTGCATCCTGTGTGCCTGCACCCACTTGCTCTGCTCTGATGGCTGCAGGTGGGAGGGCTTGGTGGGTTCAATACAGGTCCTTCGCCCCTCTCCCTTACCCTGGGGACAGCCTGCTTGTCCCTTGGCTTGCTGAGCCAAGTCCCCTCTGAACCACCAGCCCCTCTCCTTTGGGGACGGAGGGAACCACCAGCTTCTCCTGAGCTAAGGGGCTGCAAAACACTTGGCGCTGCTTTGAGGACGTGCTCCCATTCCCCTCAAAGCCCATGGAGATAGGGACATCTCTGAAATGCAGGTCTTCAAGCCCTGCAGAAGTCTCCCTGTGGGACAGCCAGTTGTCACCACCCCAGCTTGGGGAACATTTGCTGCTGCTCAGTGTAGCTCTCAGCATGCTTTTACATAGAGGCCATGCACCGTGGAGCCGAAAAGCAACCCAAATGAATAGTCAGAGGGTCAGACCCAGAGCCATCTCGTGCCACTTGCCCACCCACTGGCAGGCTGGGGCCAAAGGATTAATTCGGGGTGGGATTGCGGTTGCAGGAGCAGCTCAAGGTGTCCTTAGGGAGAGGAATTGAGCCCCTGTGAGTTAAACCCTGGGGCAGAGGGGAGGGCAGAAAACTTGTTCTGGATTATCTGAAACATTCGACTCATGTAAAATATGGATCACATGGTTTTGGTCTTTTCTGGGGAGGGCTCCAGCAAATTCCTTCAGAAAGTTTGGCAATACTTTTTGATATTTATAATGGAGAATTTCAGAACAGTATCACCACTGAGGAGAAAAGTCAAAAGCACTTTAACTCCTCTGTTTTTTCAGTTTGGTGGGTTTCAGTTGTTTGCGGTTTTTTTCTTTTATTGGAAGTTAGTAAGAATTTGGCCAACCCAAATATGAATTTTTCAGTGCAGAAACCCCTCTGCATTTTTCCCAGCTCTGTCCTGGCATCAAAGCTATCGGGGAAGGGAAACACATTACCTGTGTTTCATGCTGTTAAGTGCCAAGTGTCAGGGCAGACATAGCAGATGACCCCCTGACAGGGACAGGGTGATGCGTGGGGCTGGCCATTTTGGGCAGGACTGGACCAGACCAGCCTGGGCCCCATTGCATGCATGATGGTCTTGGGAATTTTGGCAGATCCCCCATGTCCTGCCCTTCCAGATGTCAGCAGGACTCTGGCCAGCTGGCCTGGGCACTGCTGGGTGGTAGGCACAAGCCTCCATCCACGTCCCATGCCAGATCTGCCCTACGGTTGCATAAAGCATGGGCAGCTGAGATGCTGTGCCAAAGCAAACGTGCCCAGCCGGGCTCCTGCCTTCACTTATGCAATCACCAAGACCATGTACACAAGGGAACGATGTCCAGGTGCACCTGCGGAATTTTGGAAGCTTTACAGGCAGACCAGGAGGAAGCTGGCTGGGCACTGGTAGGTCCCACATTATTTGTCTCCTGTGATATTTTGCACGTGTCCATGTGCACGAGTGTAGCTGTGTCCCACCCAACCTCCTGATGCTTTCTGGATGTGCAGCGGAGAGGCTCTGTCATGGACCTTCCACAGTCCCTTCCCCTGAGGTTTCCACTTTCCCTGGTAGGTGCAAATGTAACCAGCTCCTAAATGCCTTGAGTGATGCAAACCCTCCTCCTGGCCTGTTAGAACACTTCTGTGCTCATAGGGGCTTTTTTAGTTATTGCATTTGATGGCTTTGCACTTTTCTCTGGCTCCAGCCTGGAGGTGGATGTCTGGGGGTGATGGTATCTGGAGGAACTGATGCAGGGCTCCGGGACAGGCGGGGGTCATTTCCCCCCTAATGGGACACAACCACACTCCTCTCCCTCCAGGACAAAGCAGAGGAAGGCAGAGCCAGCATCTACCGCACTGTCTTCACCAACTCCTGCAAGGAGATGATGTGTTACCCTGACTTCCCTTTCCCCGACGACCACCCCAACTACATGCACAATGCCAGGCTCCAGCACTACATCTGCAAGTATGCTGAGCACTTCAACCTGCTCCGGCACATACGGTTCAAGGTAAAAAGCCTGGAGTGAAGAGGGGCAGTGAGTAGCAGGGGGACCTGGGAAGGAGGGACATTGCATCCGTGCCCAGGTCCCCCTGCCGCAGGGAAAATTCTGGGACAAAATATGCTGGGGAAAAAAAAACCCTCCTGGTTTTGTTAAAGCAGGTGTCATCAGGTTCCCTCTTTGTACACTCCCCAGAGCTGCCAGCATGAAATCACAGGAGCAAACATCCCTGGGCTCCCTGGGACCTCTGAATCCCACTGACTCCCTAAACCTCTCAGTCTGCTCTGCGGACACCCATGGATCTCTTTCTTTTGTTTCCTTTAAGACCCTGGTCACCAAGGTTAAAAAACGCCCAGACTTTTCCATGACGGGGCAATGGGAGGTGGTGACCCAGAGAGATGGGAAGGAAGAGACAGCGGTTTTTGATGCTGTTATGGTTTGCTCTGGGCATCATGTCTACCCTAACCTCCCCATTGAGGAATTCCCAGGTAAGCTGCATGTGTGGAATATGCAGGCACACAGCTGGGCAAATACCTTCCTTCACAATGTTCTTCCCTGCAAAAAATGCCTTTTCAGCATTAAAAGGAGAGGAATATTTTGGGGGATGGGGGTCCGTTCAGGAAATCAAAACCTATCTTTTTTAAGAAAAAAGACTCAGTATCCAGACTATATCAAAGCAGGGACAATGCTAATCTTTCCCAGGGGAAAAAAAAAAAAAAATAGGCTGTTTTACTTTAACAGAAGGTTTTTCATAAAAGGATTTTGTAAAACACTTTTCTTTGGCATTTTCCCATGATTTCTAGTACAAATGTTATGCATGTTACCTGATAGCCATTGCCTCTCTGTACTGGCACAGCATTGGGAAAAGCTTTCTCTCTGGCAAGAAATATTTGGTGCTGGGGGGGTCTGTTTGGAGGACAAGGGCTCGAGGCAAATCCTTTGCCATCTTCTCTTTTAAAAATGAAAGCTGCTTCCCTGTGACTTACTACCGCAAGGATATAAAGCCACACCGAGGGGATGGAGTGTGGCTGTCCAGGTGCCTCGGGGCAATGTTGGGGTTGCGATAGTACCCTTTTGGGGTACAGAAATACCATGCAAAGGTATTCTGTGCTTGCATACTTTTTCTCTTTAAATATTGAATGAACCCAGAAACAAATCCCATTCGACTACGGGTTTGCAGCATCCCTCTGTGTACAGGAGGCATCTGTTACTGTGAGAAACACTCAAATGGATTCCCCAGCAGCATCTGTGGGAAGGGGAGATCCCCAGGCCAGCACAGCCTCTCCTTTTAATTCCTGGGGTAAATTATGACCCTTCCTGTTCTCCTTCTCAGGAATACAGAAGTTTAAAGGCTGTTACTTCCACAGCCGAGAGTACAAGGAGCCAGAGAAGTTCAGAGGGAAGAAGGTGCTTGTGATAGGCTTGGGCAACTCTGGCTGTGACATTGCTGTGGAGCTCAGCGCTGTGGCGTCGCAGGTACAGGGGCCTACACCAGAGCCACTGGGCAAGGGGGTGGGGGGCATCTGTTCAAGCACTTGCCACCGCATGCATGAGACAGGGGCAGCTCACCCCTTCCTGGCTGTCCCCCCAGGTCTACCTGAGCTCCCGAAGTGGGTCCTGGGTGATGAGCCGCGTCTGGGACAATGGCTACCCCTGGGACATGCTGGTCATCACTCGTTTCCGGACCTGGCTGGGGAACATCCTCCCTAGGGCACTCAGCGACTGGCTGTATGTGAGAGGCATGAACCGGTTCTTCAAGCATGAGAACTTTGGCCTCATGCCACTGAACAGGTATGCACAGGGCCATCTATCCCCAAAACCCCCGGGGTGTTGGTTTTGGATGGGGCTGGACCATGCCTATCCTGGGCCAGCAGCAGAAGCCACCTCTGTGACAGCGCCACCACGTTTGCCCTTGCAGAACTTCCCGCAAGGAGCCGGTGTTCAATGACGACCTCCCAAGCCGCATTGCCTGCGGCGTGGTGGTGATGAAGCCGAACGTGAAGGAGTTCAGAGAGACATCTGTCTTGTTCCAAGATGGGACTGTGCAGGATGACGTTGACGTGGTTGTCTTTGCCACTGGTTACAGTTACTCCTACCCTTTCATGGAGGATAATTCCATCATCAAAAGCAGGGACAATCAGGTCACACTCTACAAAGGCATCCTCCCTCCTCAGCTCGAGAAGCCAACCATGGCAGTCATTGGACTAGTCCAGTCCCTTGGACCCATTATCCCAACAGCGGACCTCCAGTGCCGCTGGGCAGTCAAGGTGTTTCAGGGTAGGTAGATGTGCACGGACTAGGCGAAGCTCTAATTTCTGTTAATGGGAAGTAGCCTTTCCCAGCAGCAATGTGCAGGTTGAAACTGAAAATCAGGCCTGAGTGCCAAGGAACACAACAGGTTTTGCCCAGAAATACGTATTACTACCAGTAATAGTAATGGGTTCTCCATGTGATGGGCTGTCTTGCACAATGGGAGAAGGTCACTTTTCAGCCCACTGCAGATAGCAATGAGTTCCCTGTGGTGGGGCTGCCTTGGGGAGAAGAGCGTCTTGGGCATCACTACACAACTGGAAGGACAGAGGAGCCAGTGTTGTCACATCCACATCCACACCCAAGCTTGACACAAGCCCAGATCTTGACACCAAAGGGAAGAGAGGCACCCAAGGGCTCAGCTGATCCCTGTAAACCCCACCTGCTGCAGGAGGGATCTCCTGGGCATCATCTCCCTTTGCTGATGCTCTTCCTGCTCTTTCCAGGGCAGTGCACGCTCCCCCAAGTCAGCGAGATGATGGATGACATTGATGAGAAGATGGGGAAGAAGCTCAAGTGGTAAGTACAGCTCATGGGACTCCTGTGCTCACAGAAGAGCCCTGCCATCACCTCAGCCCCAAGTGAGCTGGATGCAGGCACTGCGGAGGCCTGAATCAGGCAAGTTCAGGTGGAAAATTCAAGATGGAAAGATTTTCTGCCTGAAAATGCTCATTTGCCATCACTGAGCGTTATCAGGCCAAAAAAGCACTTCTCATTCACACACAATCAGGGTGAGGCCCCAGCAGAAACAGAACACTTCCATCATTAGTCTTCAAAGTGACACTTTTTCGTTTCATAAAGCCCATGAAAGTGCCTTGCTTTCTCCCTCTCTGAGTCTATCTGATATTGTAGTGAAGCAATCATTTAAAAATATGAATATAATCAGTGAAAGCTGAACCTGTTCCAAGCAATGTTTTCTTTTGTTTTTAGAAACCGTTGCATTGTAGGAAGTTTCAAAACGCAACGTTTTCTTGTGAGCCAGATTCCTCCACTAGCAGCAGCAATGATGCATGTCCCCTGGAGCTGTGGCCACCAGCCAGCTCCGCTCCTCAGATTTGGTGGGGGAGAACAGAGGACAGATTCTGCCTTCACTGTGCTTAAAGAAATAAATAAAAACAATTAAAAAAAAAAAGGGGGGGGGAGGGTGACATGACACCTAAATCAGCCCTTCTTTTTCCTCTTCTCTCTCCCCCAAAGGTATGGGAACAGCACCACGCTGCAGACAGATTATATCACCTACATGGATGAGCTGGCCTCAGCCATCGGCGTGAAGCCCAATGTGCTGAAGCTCCTGCTGACGGACCCGCAGCTGGCCCTGAAGGTCATCTTCGGCCCCTGCAGCCCCTACCAGTTTCGGCTGATGGGCCCGGGGAAGTGGAGCGGGGCCAGAAAGGCCATCCTCACCCAGTGGGATCGAACACTGCAAGCCACGAGGACGCGCATCACCCCCACCACCCCCACCACCTTCCCTTGCCTGACAGTGCTGGGGGTGCTGTTCCTCCCACTCCTCCTCCTCCTCGCTGCTCTTTACTGCTAGGGGACCCCAGGGGGATGTGGCAAGGACAGGGAGGGATGAAGGAGTACTGAGCTGTGTGCGTGCATGGGATACTTTCTCCCACTGGGCAATGTGTGCTGCTGCCCTGCTCATTACCCTGAAAATAATTCATCAAGAGATCCCTAGAAAATAGCATTGATTAAATTAAGAGCAATCTCCACACCTGGTAAATTTGGGAGGTTTCCCAACTGGGGCTAGGAAAGAGTATAAATACCCACCCCAGTAAGTAATGTTGGTTATTTTGCCCTTCCAAATGTGTTCAAGTAGTGGTGCATTACTACAAGTCTCTGAATCTTGCCCTGTCTACTGTCTCTTTTTCCTGTGGAAAGCTGGAGTCAACATGTTTGGTTTTTTGAGAAAAGTTTTGGTGTCGAGCTTGTGCTCTGGGTAAAAAGACCTTGCCTGAATCGGCCCTTTTGAAAAATACTTTTCATATCAAATAAAGAAAAACATCCATGTTTTTCTCTAGTGGGGAAAGATGTTCAAATAGAAAAAAAAAAATCAGATTAAAATATCGAGAGGAGTACTCTGTTATGTAAATAAATGGTTCACCAGCTCTCAGAACAACATCTGGACTTTGCTGGAACATGTGAGCATCCAAAAGCTGAGATGAACCATCTCTGCCAGCCAAAATGCCTGGCCCAGCTGGGGTGTGTAACCCAGCACTGTGGCTGCTGCGGCCATGGCAAGAGCATCCTTGGAGACATCCCTCTTTGAGCCACTCCGCTTCCCACTGGGCATCACCAGCCCTGCAGTGACAGCTCTGATAGGCACCTGTGCCTTGGCTCACCCTTCTCTGTGGCCACTCCCAGGGGTTTATACAGGGGTGATGGGGATGTGCCATCTGCCCAATTACCCACCCTGGGGAGGTCAAAGGTTCTCCAAGGTTCACCCTAACCTGAGCAAGTGGGGAGGAGCTGGACTGATCCTGGTGAGCTGCTGAACTCCTGGTGTGGCCATATCCTGCAGGCTTTTTCTTTGTGTCCATCTCCTGGGGTGGAACCAGCCCATGGCATAATTTTGGTACTCCCCAGGAAGTGCTCTGCCTGCAGGCAGCTGGGGGCATCTCGGCTTTTCTCCTCCATACAGCAATGACATGGTTTTGCAAAATGCTCCATGGTTTTAATGAAGGGAAGCATGTAAATGCCAAATAATATCATTACTGTGAGCTCTAGCCCTGGAAACGAGACTATAGAATGCCTGCTGTTCCCCTTTCGGTGCCTCTGCCCGAGCGCTCTGCCAATGTGCTGCCAGGACACGAAGGGGTTTGCCTGCTCTTTTTTCTTCCAGTCCAAGTGATGTGTACCTGCGGTGGGAAGCAATCCTTCCCTACAGCTGTGGTCCAACTCAAGACCTCAGATGTAGTGACTATCTCAGAAACAATCATGAATAAAAATATAGTGGCATCATCTCATCAGGTTGTTTTGGTTTTTACTCTCTTGTAATTAATAAACTCTGTGTGGTGTATCAGTGTGATTTTTCTTTCCAGCTGATGGCGGCAGCCATTAACTGGCTAGGACACAGACTGTGGGGACAGGGGACGTCACTGCTTGCCTTGTGCTGAGCTGCAGGGTGCCGGCAGGACCCACGCCGAACACTGTGGGTGCCAGGAGCCCTTGCCTTTTGGAAGCTGAAGTAAGTACAGGGCTTTGTGAAAGAAAAGACAGTGGAGAGAAGAAGCAGCTGCCAGCGCTGGGAGCTGTGGGATGCTCTGGGAAGGTGTCAAGGTGCCAAGGGGGTGAGCGGAGATGACCTCAGGGAATGAATGAAGAGGATTCATGTAGCGCTGGCAGGGCAGCCCCCTTCCTCAAGTGCGGTCAATAAAGGGACATGGGCCAGGCTGTCACAAGTGCTCTCTGGGGCTGGCTTACATCTGCAAAATGGGTTGAATGACCTCATCATTATCAGACATGAGGTCATGGCCTGTGTCTGTGCTGCTGAGAGCATGCCAGCTGCACTGCTCTTCCCTGGGCAGGTTACAGGGTGTTACTGCTGGCCAGAGGATTGCAGGGAAGCTATACCCAGATGCTATTTTTTAATTCCTCTGTTCTGCAGCTGTTCTCATGCATGCAAACCCACCCCAGGGCCAAACTCCCAAACCTAACAGCATCCCTCCAAATGAGGGCACCATGGGGTGGTCCTTTGCAGAGCAGAGATGTGTCCCATGCTTCCTTTTATACCAGCTTCCACCTTCCTCTGCTATTCGAACAATTAATTATTTCACACGTGCAGAAGCAGTAACCACCCATGATATTTTCACCCATTACCAGTGTGTTCCAAAAAGCCAGAATTTTAGCCAGCACTTCATGACATTGCTACTGCTGGATGCCTTGAGGGTGCCAACACTGACACCAGCTGCTGGGTGAAGATCAAGCGAACCTGCAGAGTGTCCTGCAGACCAAACACTATGACCATTCAATATGTTTGCTCCACCTAGCAAGGACCAGTTTGCCAGCCCAGCCCGCCTCCCATGGCCCAGAGCTCACTAAAATTGTGGGAGGCAACAGCATTGGTGCCGGGGGGTGCCTGCTCCACACACACAGTGCCACTGGGTCCGGGCTCTCTGTCCCTGTGTGGGTCAGTAAATGCTTGCTTCCCAGAAATCCCCCACAAATTCAAAGGGGACAAGCCAGGAAGAACAGAGCCGATCCATTACTCACAGCTGGCTTGGCTATTTTAAGGCAAGTGAGGGTGGGAAGCACAACTGAGCACCCGGCTCTGCCTGTTTCACATTGGCATCGTGCAGAGACCCATGTATTGATGCATTTGCTCTGGTTTCCTTTCAGATCACAGTCACCAGGATAAAAAAAGTAAACTCCAGGACTTCTCAACCACTCACCAGTGGGTTGTTGTCACCAAAACTAATGGGAAGGAGGAACCAGCCATTTTTGATGCTGTGATGCTTGGAGTCGGTTGCCATATACATCCATATGTCCTGCTGGAGTCCATTCGAGGTAAAAGCTGTTTATAGAGTGCTGCTACAGGCATATATCTAGGAGCGGGTTAACAAGCTGCATATGTACCGGATGGGGAAGTTACTTCCAGAATAATACCAGCTGAACAGCTGTAAGGTGGGAAGCCGGGGAGGTGGCTGGCCCATCCACAGCCAGCCAGGGCTGCTGGTGCCTGGGACCCAGCCTACACCCCACTGGAGGGGCTGAAACCAAAGCCTTCAGCCTGTCTTTGGCTGAAAGCTGTGAGGGTTGGAAAGACACCATCCCACATGGTCTGGGGAAAAGCAGAGGAACAGCCCAAAAGCTCTGTCAGCGCCATCCCCTTCCAACACCTTGGCGCTGTACCCAACGTCATGGGGCTGCAGCCGGGCTACGGCAGCTGTTCTTGGCTGTTGACACAAATGCCACGCGGCACGAGGTAGATGATTCACCACTGCTGGATTATTCCTCCCTTATGCTTCACAAAACGAAGCTTAGACCTTTGAAAATACATCACAGCTGTTTGTGCTTGTGTTTCTGGTTTCATTGGTAAAGCCCAGACCTCACGATATTCCTGGAGACTGTGCAGCTGTTACTGGGAGCCAGTGCAGGAGGCAGGCAATGCAGACCTGTGGTCCCCAGATGGGTTACTACACTGCTCACACGCTTCTCCTGAAAAGTCCACCTGTCATGAAGAAGGGGCTGTTAAAAGAGACTGCTGTAGCTGCTTCCCCACTTTCTCACAAGCCAAATCCCTGCCACAGCCCATTGCTGGAGATACCAGCAAAATCCCACCCAGTGGGCAGGGCAGGGGTTGCCATCTGGGTTTACTGCAAAAAGGCTGTTTGTAATCCCAGCTTTCTTCTGTGCACATCCCAGCTATTTTGCAGAAGCAGTGCTGCGTGTGTCCTGTGTGTGGCATGGGGAAACGGGGCACTAGGAGATGGTGTCTGAGCTTGGGGTCTTCATCGGGGGGAGAGGAGGGCAGTGTTGGGTGATGCGTTTCTGAACTGGTCCCATCACTGTATGACACTGCATTTTGCAGGTGTGTTGTCAGGGAGGAGCACATGTTCCCAGCTCACCTCCTGTAGCCATCTTTAAACATCTGCCAAAAAATAACGTGGCTCTTTTGCAATACTTAGCAAAGAGTGGCTCCCATTTCTGATGTCTCAGCAGCAGAAAGACAATGTTCCAATAGTTTTTACAGGCCATTTACACGCTGTCCTGAAAATTTACATTTACGGCGTTCATCCACTTCTTTACCAAAGCTCCTTTTTTTTCAAGGATGGATGTGTTTCTCGTGAACTGTCTGAGCTCAGGCAAAGGCTACTCTGTAATGTAATGGTCCTGAAGCAAGCAATGAAACAGATCCTTGAGCTCAGCCCTGGCTTCACCCACCTTTCCTCTGTCTCCTGACCAAATATATACAATCTGCCATGTCAGCACCACAAAATTCTGGGTCCCAGCACCCTGGGATTTTAGATTGTACCCAAAGTTGTACTGAATATTGCAGTTCAATATGTCCCAGAGCCCTGGACACTCCTTCCATCTCTTCTCCTTGTACATATTGAGAAGTTCAAGGGCCAATATTTTCACAAGACCCCTGGGGGATGCAAAAGGAAGACCATTTTGGCATTTGGTTTGGGGAATTTGGGGTTGGACATGGAGGTGGGGTTCTCCCCAGAGGCTGAGGAGAAGGTGGACCCCTCCAGAGCAGAGGGGCTACCATGAAATTTGTTGTGTTTTGTGATCAATGTGTTACAAGCAGGTGGTTTCGCCATGAGGACTATGGCCCTGTCACACACTACAGGTGTTTCTGAGCACACGGGACAGAGGAGTTGATCCCTGGGAAGCCAGGACAGTAGAGAAGTCTTGTCTCCAGTCCTGACCAACTTATTATTTACTCTCTGGATGCTAATCTTTCCAGACAAAAAAGGGTTTTTTGTTGTTGTTGTACTGTGGGATTGATTACATATTTTGTAACCTGAACAAAACCATGGCTGACCAACTTATTATTTACTCTCTGGACGCTAATCCTTCCAGACAAAAAAAGGGGGTTTTGTTGTTGTTGTACTATGGGATTGATTACATATTTTGCAACCTGAACAAAACCATGAGAGTCCTTCAGCAAGGGTGAGGACTGGGCTGTCAGGAGGAAGCACTGGAGAGCCGGTATTGCTTTAGAAAAGGCAGATGGGGGTGGCTGATCTCAGGATTTGCCTGTCCCAGACCTGATTCAGATCAAGATATTCACTAGGAGCAGCTATTGCCAGGTTATTCCACATGTCACCACTCCTCTTCCCAGATACAGATTAAACTGGATGTCCCAGGCTCTTTCCACCTCCCAGTGTCAGTGTGTCCCTTCTCCTTCCAGTCAGAGGAGACAAGAGGGGCAGAGCTTGGCTCACAGGCTCCCCCAGCAGCATCACATCACCTTGCTGCACCTCTCTGCGGTCTCTCCTCCTGCCAGCCACCCTCTCATGCCATCAGCCCATTTGCTTATTTGCAATCTGGCTGCCTTGGCCATGGTGGTCTGACCTCTCCCAACCCTGATCTCATCAGCTGGCTGAAGCTCTCAGAGAAATAATCCAATACCATGACCCCTGAAGAACAATTTCCTCATAAAAAATAACTTCCAGAATACAAATAGGAAACACCAGCAAGGGGGGCTAATCTTCAGTGGTGTTGAGCAGCCCCAGGACCACCTGTGAGTGCTCAGCAGCTTCTCAGACCAATTAGCAAGCCAAAGCATGAGCTAGTTAGAGCTCCTCTATCAATTTAATCTGGAAAGTTCCCATTTAAACTGATGGAGAGGTGGTGCTGCACCATCTTCTCAATTATCTCCAAATGTCAGCTAACAGATTGTCTCTGCTGTGGAGATAAGAGAAAACTTGACAGCCACTCCAAAAGCAAGCATGAAGTTGTGTGGGAGGTGCTGGAGTCTCCATCACCAGAAGTTTTAAAAACAGTTGAAGGAAACAAGGTGGTAAAGGTCAGAGCTGCTTTTGGAGGAGAAGATGGGTTTGGATGTTCCTGGGGTCCCTTCCCATCCTGTCTCCTAGGGTCTGGTGAAGCCATTGGAGGAGAAAGAAGATCTGCTAGCTGATGTGGACTAACATAGCTCCACAGTACCTGTGCTGACTCCTCAGCAAGGTATTTCTCAGTGATCTGAGAGTACCGCCTTGCTTAGCGTTGGGGGTTTTGTTCTCTTAAAAAAAAAAAAATAATAATTTCTGGGAATAATTGCACAAAAGTGCTCCTAGGTAGGAGGCTGGGGTGGTGCAGAAGCACATCTCTGCCTGAATTAGGAGTGTTGCCGCATCCCTGTGCCAGGGGCTGGAACTCAAAAGGTCAGCGACGGGCACACCTCTGCGAGATATGTTGTCGGAGAGGCAGCAAGAATTGGAAGCATTCAAACTGCCTGGCCTGGGAGCGTGGTCAATATTTACAGAAAGAGGTCAACTGCACTGACTAAATTTTTGCAAACACTCAAAGGCTGATGCATGACTTCACCTGGTGGTGGTGGTGGTAGGTAGGCGCCTTCTGGTCGGGGCGTGTGTGTCTCAACCATGTGCTCTCCAGGCAGCTCTTCCTTTATGATTATTTGCTTACATGTTACCTTAAGTGTAATTGCTGTTTGCTCTGACAGTTTCTTCAGTAGTAATGACATGTGAAATGACAGAGACAGAACCAAAACCCCTGAAGTTTGGCTCAGAAGCAAGGAGGAGGGTCTAAAGCCCTTCCTAGTGCTGCATGTTATTTGGGTGCATCTCCCATGGCTCTTGGAGTGTACATATTTATCCGCTTTGAGTCCTGGTACAAAGGCACAGTGAGCAAGGGAGGGTGTATGTGTCCATCAGGGTTGTTCTCTGTGAAGAATTCTGAGTAGTTGTCTGGGGAATTTCTCAACTGTACGTTTTAAAACCTCCAAACCCAAGAATTTTAAAACTGCAGCTCTTAGGGCTTCTTTAATGCAATAGGAGGCAACGGGTTTAACAAGCAGTTGCTTCGTGACAAATTCTGCAGGTTACATGCTTGGAAAACACAGTGACTTATTATTAAATCAAGTTAAACTTTGCCAAGTATGTTGGAGTAAAATACTTGTGCCCTCCACGCAGACATCTCCTTGCCTAGCAAGCAAATTCCTCTCCTGCAGTACCTGCTACAGCCCATGTCTGTTCCACCACATCCTTTGGGGTCTCCTTAACAGTGATTTCGCTTCTGAGGTTTCGGGAAGAGTGTAAGATATTGAATGTACCTAGCTCTGATTACAAAGATACATAAGTGCCCTGCCAGTGTTTGCCGCTGCTGGCTGTAGTGCTTCAGTGTTCTCTATGTGCTGGAAATAGTAAAGTAAGTTGGAAAATTGCCCCTGATTCTTGGGGTAGCAGTTTTGTATTTTTTTTAAGCAGGAAATTACCTTTTGGCTTTGGGGCCAAAGCATAAGCAATTTTTTTCAGAGCCAAAATCCAGGGTCTGAGAAATGGGAGGGGGGGAATACATTTTTCCCACCAGCAGCTGCTTGCAGCCTCTGTTCAACCCACAGGTCACCGTATCCTGCAGCCTCATGGGAAGCAGTAGGAGGCAACAGCCACCGCTGGGGCAGCATCACCTCTGTGCAGTAAAGAAATGGTTATTAAAGCCTTCTGGTTAGTAAGGGGAGACAGTGATAATATCGGAGAGAGGAAAATTAAGTGTTTCCCTGGCAAGCCCAGACCCCACATCCTGTCAGCTCCTGAGCGCGTGTGGCAGCAGCAGCAGCTGCTTGATGGTGAGTGCCCTGCTCTTCATAGAGACTGGCTTAACGAGAAACTCCACTTTTTCTTTTTCTTGTCCCCCTTCACCGTGACACATGCCAAAAGCTGCTGACACAAGCCTAGAAAACAGCAAAGCGGGCTGTGCCAAGACTTGTTTGTACATAGATTTGCCCCTCCTTGGTTTAAATTGTTATTTTAAACAGAGATGATAAAACCAGTACCAGAGTTTTGCGAAGAAGGTGCCTTTCCCATCTGATTAAGGCTAAATGGATATATTAAGTTTCTCCTTCCCTCTACTTTAAGGGTAAAAATCCCGTTGCAGAGCCCAGGCTTGTGCCACAGTGCCAGGGAACTTCGTTCTTCATGAGGAGAAGGGACTCGCCAGTGGGTAAGCATCCCATTCCTGGTGTTCCTCCTGAGCCACCACTCATTATTTACTGCTCCTGGTTCTCCCCGTGGTCCCTCATGACTGATACACCCCCAATACCTAATGTGGCTTGTGTCCCAGCACATGAGAACGTGGATAAACCCAGCAGCTTGGTTGTCCCAGGCTGGGCAAAAGGAAGGTGGTAAAACACTTGCCCAAATTTTGTGCCCTCACTTGGCCTCACCCCATCCCTTGGCCAAAGCCTGTTTCCCCCAGCATTTTGTGTGTGTGATGGCAGGATCCCCCTACCCCCCCAGATAGGGTGGCAGCAGATCCCACTTGCTCAGAAAGGGGGACGGGGACCCCTGTGGCTGTGTCTGCTCCTGTCTTCAGAAGGTCAGAAATTCAGGGGGACTGGCCCAAGGGTACCAAGGGATGCTCTGCTTGAACACCAGGCCATGAAGGCTTTTTTTCAGCCCTGAGAACATATTAACACCCCACCCTCCCGATGTGCTTGCTCTTCTCTGCTCTGCACAGATTGTCCCTGGAGAGCAGCTGGAGAGATGGGTCCTGGGTGTCCCTGCCAGCAGGGGATGGCAGAGCACAAGGCCCAGGATGCCATACCCAGTTTTGCCAGCAGCAGAGGTGAGTAAAGCAACCAGAATTTCCCTGTGTGTTTCCAAGGGCTTCTCAGCTCCCTGGGCATGTGTGTGCATGTGCAAAATTCAAGTAATTGCCTCCCTGCTATTGCACTGTTCATCTCCACTAATACTTTGTTCTGCATATCTGGTCCAAACCATTGCAGGGGTATTTGTGGAGGGGTACACCACAGACCCAAGGCAGATCACAGGAAAGTGAGTTTTCATCCCAGGGTACTGGGGCTTTGGAGGTGTTTCTAACCGAGACTCACGCGGTACCACTCACTATGTCTTGTCCTGCACCTCCAGACTGGATTCCCCATCAGGGATAGCCAGAGCCACCACTGCTGTAAGCAGCTGCAGCAAAAGCATCTGGCCCCATTTCTACGCCAGTAGCTCATCTATGCCAAAATACAACTTGTTCTTTTAGAAAGCTTCCCTGAACTGCTCTCCCAAAAGCACTCACACTGCTTCTGGGAAGCTGCCACAGTGTCCCTCTAACTGCGAGTCACTTGGATGCCTGCTGGGAAACTCGGAAAAGCAGGAGCAGACAAAGAACAAAATATTTGTCTTCGTGGATTTCCTATACTTTTTTGCTGACTGCTGGCAAGGATCTTTGCAGGTGCAAAATTTTGTGCATCTGGTGAAGAGTCCAGTGGGAGGGAAGGCTGGGAGATGCAGCCTGTGCAAACCCCAACAGCATCAAAGATGTGCCAGGCTTGTTGCCCATTTGCCTCAGTAACTGCACCCCCCTGGCTTGGGAGAGCAAAATCTAAATTTTGATCTGAAGTTTGATTTCACAGGCTCCAGCCCCTGCAAGCGCATCACTCTCGGCTGCTGTTCATGGAGCTGTACCGGAGCGTGGCTGGCACAGCCGGCCCCAGATTGGGCATGTGCCCCAAACTTGATGGGGTCAAACCCAGGAGCCAGGCATTGGGCAGAAGCAGTGGGAAATCCTGAGGCAGAGGAAGCCCAAGAAGGCTGGTGGCTCCTCGTGGGTGCTGCAGATGGGTGGCCGCCCAGAGCACCACAGGAACGGTGAGTCCTGTCCCTCCACAAAGCAAACATGTTTTGTTCAAGTGCCTGGCTCTGCCACAAAGCTCAGCAGACCTTTCCTATGGCTAATTACCTTCCTTGTTACCAATGTGTATCCTATTTCCACTTCTAGTTTCGACTTCCAGCTACTGGCCCATCTCGTGCCTCTGCAGCTTTGACCGCAGGCTCTGAGCAGATGTCTCTGTTGGATGGAGCTGCTTTATTTACCACCCTCTGTTCTGCAGACCTCGGTTGGGGTTTTCTACCCCTCCTTTGCAGCCTCCTTGGTTATTCAAACAGCTTAAAAGAGTTGATAGCAAATTTGGGATCGTTTACCTCTGGGAGATACCTGGATGGGTGCTATGCCCTGCGCTGATATTGCAGCTAACATTTCCACTTTCTTTGTGTTTAGGACTTCGCTACGCTGGTGTTTGTGGCCATTTCGCACTCTCCCAGTTTGCACGGGGAGCCTCCTGCCTGCCACCGGTGTGGGTGGCTGCACATGTGGCTGATGGCACGACAGCCTCTGTGAGCACTGACCGCAAAACCAGCTCTCTTTTTTTTCGGAAGGTGCCCTGGGTGCAAAGTCCTACCGAAACCCTGCTGTCTGTCGGCCACTCTGGCTCCCTTTTTGGTAGGCAGCCAAGAGGCAAGTGAAAAAATCACATAGCTGAAGCCACCCCCGCACACACGAGTCCTCCTTGCAGGGCTGCAGGACACAGCTGGACCACTCCGGTCTCTCCCACCCCACTCCATCTCCTTTAGGGATCATCACCTGGACCCTCCAGCTCACTCTGCTTGGAGGCAGGCAAGTCCAGCCGCTCCTCCCACTGCAAACTTGGGT
>NW_009650188.1:2956694-2957114 GCF_000708025.1 Charadrius vociferus | reverse complement strand
CGAAGGCTGGGAGGTAAGTGTCCCCAGGGGGCTGCGAAGCCTTTCCATCCCTCCTTGCCCCACGCAAGCACCCCAGGGCTTGAGCCTTCTGAGGTTAGCTGCTATGAATACTTGCAGGGGCAGGATGGAAACTGTAGCAGAAACAGGCATGGGGCAGCAGAGGCAGTGTTTCCTGGATGTTATTTCTAGCTTCTCTGCAAAAGGGTAGGGAATTAAATAGCATACGTAGCTGGGAGATGTTTGTGATATAAGTTAACTCACACCATGCAGAAAAGAACCCCACCCAAACCAGTGAAACAATGAGCAGCTTATGTTAGCTCTTTCTTCATTTAAAAAGGAAAAAGTCCAGTTTTCATGCCGACCTTGGAACGCAGAGTATTCATTAGGTGTTGCTTTCCTGCTGCAAGTCGAAATTGTTGT
>NW_009650188.1:2945947-2956670 GCF_000708025.1 Charadrius vociferus | reverse complement strand
AGAAAAAAAGAAAAAATGGTGCCGGACCCTATTTTTCTACTGAAGACCTCCCCCCCCCACCCCTGGTGAATACACCATCCCCTGTGTCTGGTGGAAGCTGAAAGTGCTTCTTGGGGTAGAGAAACCGGTGTTACCCAGCCATAGTGCAAGTCCCGGTACGCCTGGTTAATAACTCAGTTGAGCAGAGTGCTCCCCACCGGCGCTGGGGTGAAACCAGGGGCTGCAACAGCCCCCCAGGGCACCTGTGTGGTGGCCCCTGCTCCAGCAATGTCCAGCCTGAGCGATGGCATGTGGCCATCGTCCCGTGTTTCATTGCCCAGCACTATCTAGAAGGGTTCAGGTCCTCATAGGGCTGGACATCGACCTGGGGGCTGCTGTATTTTGAACCGTGGGGTTGAGCCATTTGCAGCCCTGCAAGTCTGTCTGTTCAGCCCGGACCTCCCCAGCGGGGTGGCTTTGGGAGACAGACACAAAAGCATCCCTAAAGCCAAGGTGGGCTACACCTGCAGCCCCTCTGTTGTCCTCCGTGGCTGTGTCAAAGTCAGCAGTGTCTTCCCCAGAGACAGGGGACAAGACCCAGTCAGTGAGGCAGAGACTGAATAATCCTGGTGCATGTCTTGTTTTCTTTTCAAAGAAAGGCAGGGGCAGATCTCCAAAGATAAAGTACAAATATTTGCAAGACTGATAAGGAGAGATAGTTTAAACACAACTTTATGTGGCTTAACTACGTATTTTCAAAGGGAGTTTCCAGGGCAACTCCAGGGTTTTGAAAGCTGCCCGGTGAGCACACTATAAAATTGGATGGATTTCATTAAAAAAAAAATAAAAAATAGAGAAAATGAATATTTAAAGTCATTTAATCTAACGTATAAATTAAGAGTATAGAATGCTGCTAAAGGGAATGCAAGGTTTGGGGGTGGCATGCAGAGAAATCCCCTATAGAGGGTATGCCAGCAGCTGTTCCCTGAGAGGGTGGTGACCTTCTGCGGGGTTTCTCCCAGGTTAAGCCCCGTTCGCAGCCCGGGTCCTCAGTGGAGATGGCAGGGATGAGAGTGGCAGTGGTGGGCGCGGGCGTCAGCGGGCTGACAGCCACCAAGTGCTGCCTGGATGAAGGGCTGAAGCCCACTTGCTTCGAACAGAGCCGGGACATCGGGGGGCTCTGGCGCTACACGGTGAGCTGGCAGCACCCATTCCCCTTTCCCGTGGGAGCTGCAGGAGTGGGGAGTGGGTCAAGCTGGGCTCCAGTGGGTGGGGAAGGGGTGGGAGAGCTTGCTGGGTGCTGACCTCGCCCAGCTGCGTTCCCCAAGACCAGGGGAAGGGAATAGGGGAGACTGCACAGGGCTGATTCACCCTGGGTTGCCATGCCAGGAGCACATCGAGGCTGGCCGGCCAAGCCTCTACCCATCGGTCATCAGCAACACCTCGAAGGAGATGTCAGCATTCTCCGACTTCCCCTACCCTGAGGATTTCCCGGTGTTCCTGCCCAACGCCCGGCTCCTGGACTACCTCCGGCGCTATGCCGAGCGCTTTGGCCTCCGGGAGCACATCAAGTTTGGGGTGAGTGATGGGTGCCCTGGTGCTGCCCCACGCCCTGGGCATGCTGGACACTGGTAGTGACTCCACTTGGCTTCCACATTTCAGACCACTGTTGTCAGCATCCGGAAACACCCCGACTTTGCCACCACGGGCCAGTGGGATGTGGTTACAGAGGCAGACGGGAAGCAGACATCGCATGTCTTCGATGCCGTTATGGTTTGCAGCGGCAACTTCTCTGAGCCATCCCTCCCCCTGCACTGTTTTCCTGGTACGGTACACAGCTGCCTTCAGTTACCTGCTTCCAGAGGCTGAGGGGAGAAGAATTAGTGGTTCCTCAGGGAAAATGCTTCCTTCCTTTTCTTGCTTCTGCTTTTCAAACCTCCTGGCGTGAACAGCAATATGTCCTCATGCTTCAGCAGCCTTGTTTTTGCAGGCACTGGTCGCCTCAGAGCAAACTTCCAAGGTAGTACGGTTTAGCCTCAGAGAAGCTGTCCACACGGTATGTGAGACGGGACAAGGTCCTCTCAGTGAAGTTCCATCATCTTTGACAGCACTGAATTCATCAATGCTGTGATAAATCTCCCCAGCTGTCAGCATAGAGAGGATTGCCTTGTCATCAGTATTACCAAGTGCTTCTGAAGCCGCTTGTAGGACAGGAGATCTGCAGGCTTTTCTGAACCTCTGTGTCCCTGTCTTGTAGAGGCTGAATCCTGAGACTGCACCGGCACAGCTCTTGCACATGTCTTCCAGGTCCCACCCAGCTCATGCGTCCCTGCTCACTGCCGTGCAAGCGTGTGTGAGGCCCCATTTTGGAGAGGAAACACCAAGTCTGCATGCGTGGGATGGAGGGCTGGACCTCCCTTATTCCCCAGTGGCCACTGATTGCGCTTCCTTGCTCTTGCTATCTGGATTGTTCCTATGCCAGTTCTCCCAACAAACCCCACAAATGCTCAAGTAATTAAAAGCTTTGTTTCTTTTCCTCAAGGCATCGAGAGGTTTCAAGGCCAGTACTTTCACAGCCGGCAGTACAAGCATCCTGATGTGTTTCAGGGGAAGCGTGTCCTCGTGGTTGGCATGGGCAATTCGGGAGTGGACATTGCCGTGGAGGCCAGCCGTGTCGCCACAAAGGTACCACCTCTTAGCCACCCCAGGGGTGCAAGGAGGGTGATGCTGGGGGCAATAGCTCAGTTTGCCATCACGATAGGGAGAGCAAGCTGGGGTCACTCTGTGGGGTGTCCAAACAATATTTCTGAACCTCTATTTCTTGGTCAAAAACCTACCCTGAAAGAAAGCTAGTTGTTCTCTGCTGTTTCACCTCCGTCTCCAGCTGCCAGGTGGTCTTAAAGATGCTGCTGCTGCTTTTTCGTTGCGTAGCTGTCTGCACTGTGTGCCTCTGGGGTTACTTTATAAAAGCAAAGCATCAAATTTGTCACCTGAATCATTGATTCTCTGCTCTCTCCTAGGTGACCGTTTGCACCAGCCGAGGTGCCTGGGTGCTCAGCCGTGTGTTTGACCACGGTTATCCATGGGACATGGTTTTCAACACTCGCCTTATGAGCTTGATCAGAAACAGCCTCCCCGGACCCCTTTCACGGGGGTTAATTAACTACAGGGTGAACCAGTGGTTCAAGCATGAAAACTATGGCCTTCAGCTAGAGAAAAGGTACTTCTTGGTAGCTCCCATCACCTGTGGTGTCACAGGGCTTGTGCTGTGGGCAGGAGGGAGATCTCCAGCAACCAACATCAATCAATGCAGCAAACAGCACCCAGACTGGGGTGATCTCCAGTGGGGAGTTTGTAGCCCAGCAGGAGACGATAAGCTATAGCCCCCTTAAGTGGTGTGAGATGGAGCATCCTGGAAAAGCCCAGGAAGGACAGGAGGAGTTTTCCTCATGAGACTCACTGGGAAAAGAGGAGGAAGTAGGCTTAAAGCATGGATCAGCTCTGAAAAGAGATGGTTTACAGAGTAATTGAGTGAATGGAGGAAGAAGGCAGGAGATGCCTATGAGTCACTCAGGCTGTGGGACAGGGTGATATGTCAGTGTTTGGAGAGGGGGGAGGTAGGGCCATTTAGAGCAAATGACACTGGAAGATCATGGGGCTGGAAATCCCAGAGGGAGGAAAAGCAGGGGCACCGGCAGGGCTTGTTCATGGTCTCCGATGCTCAGAGCCCCTTGGCTTTCCACAGCTGCCTGGTGCGTGAGCCCGTGCTGAACGACGACCTTCCAAGCTACATCCTGACAGGGAGGATCACCATAAAGCCAGGCGTAAAGGAGTTCAAGGAAAATTCAGTTGTCTTCCACAATTGCCCTGAGGAGGAGCCCATCGATATTGTAGTCTTCTGCACGGGCTACAAGGTTTCCTTCCCGTTCCTAGAAGAAGCAGTCGTCAAAGTGGAAAACAAGCACGCGTCCCTCTACAAATATGTGTTCCCGACCCACCTGCAGAGGCCCACTCTGGCCATTCTTGGGCTGATCAAGCCGTTTGGAGCCATCATGCCCGTGACAGAGATGCAAGCACGCTGGGTGACCCGTGTCTTCAAAGGTAGGAGAGCTAACATGAGCTCTCCCATGTGTAAAAATGCAGTTCAAACTGGACACATCTTGTCCCCTCCACGCACTGAGCTGGATTTCAGTCCCTGAGGACTCCAAAGCTTGCTTCAGAGTAGATGAGGGAGCATTTCTAGGGCCCAGACTTCCCAGATATTTCACTTCAGCTGAGCTACAGCAACATGAGTGCCCTATTGGTCCAAGCTATGGGCAAGTTCATGACACCTACCTTACATCACCTTTTTTTTTTTGGCCCATAAGCTGATATTTGTAAGCTAATGCTTTGTACCCCATCTGCTGCAAGCTGACACTTACTGTGACTCAGCTGATGTGTAGTCCTGCACCTGAGCCTGCAAATCGCGGTCTAAACTAGTTTGTTCAAGACAGTATTTTCTCTCTAAAGTATTTTAGAAGTCAGAGCACAGAGATGGATATGTAAACCTGGATGCACAGATAAAAGTTGTCTTTAAGATATTGGCGGTGGATCCATCCAGGCAGAATTCACTGCTCTTTAAGGGACAGGGTGGGATGTCCACCATGACTACCAGAGGAGAAGAGTCACATTGTCCTGTAAGAGAAATTACTTGTAATTATTGGGGTGAGCAAAGAAACCTACTTTTTTTGTTGTTGTTGTTGGGTGGGTTTTTTTTAAAGAAAGATAGTAATAATAACCTCCCACTGGGCTGACGTGGAGGGCTGCATCAAGGTTCCTCCACAGAGCGGGGGGAACTCTGGGGTTTCTCTTTAGGATGATCCTCTCTGGGGCTTGCACAGCCCATCTCACCCCACATCATCTGCCTGTGCACCGACAGAATAAATCTGTAAGAGCATGAAAAAGTGCAGGTGAATTTGTACCACAGCAGAGGGCTGGTGTCTGTCAGAATTGCCTCTGCCAAGCTAAATCCAAGCAATGAGGCTCTCCTGCCCTCACAGGGAAGGGCTTCCCCCGTTTTGCATCACTGAATGAGTTCACAAGTGCCCCCAGGAGTTAAACTCTGCAGGACACTCTCCTCTCTCTGTTCTAGGCTTGTGTCGGTTGCCCCCTCAGCCTGTCATGGAGAAGGAAGTAAATGAGAAGAAGAAAAACCAAGTGCGATGGTAAGCCATTCCCCAGAGCCTCAAAGGGTGTTTTTTTTGGTGGATTGAAAATCTCCTGGAGTTCTGGGAGCAGCAACATGCAGGCTCACACTCTGCAGCTACTCCCTGCAGGTATAACGGGGGCAAAGTGTGTGGGGGGGATGCCCAGATCCAGCCACCCCTTTATTCACTTGCACTGAGCCAACATAACCTTTGATTTGATGCTGATATTTTGCCTGTGGATGACAGGAAGAAATTAATTCAGCGTAGTTGAGACTAAAGCTTGTTTGGGAGTTGGGGAAGTGTGCCAGGGTCCCCAGGGAATGAGAGATAAAATGCTAATGAATGCAAAGTTATTCAGCATGGAAAAAAGAAGCCAACCCGAGGTGTATGTACAAATTGTCTCACCTCTTAGCACAGGGGTCTGAATCACTGTCAATAGGTGTCTCAGCACATCGACACATAGTTCATGGTCAGGCAAAAGGTCAAATCAGAGGCTAAGAATTATTAGGAAATGAATGAGATAAAACAAGGAAACTAAGCGATATCTTAATCCTTGGCTCATCTAGATCACCATAGTACAAACGATATAGAAGTGAAGTACAGAATTGAGCAAAGAACCTTGCTGTACAATACAAGGCTAAACACCTCTGGCTCTTTTCAGCCCACTGAAGGTAGGACACGAAGCTGTAAATTCTGCAGAGAAGGTGAGCTGGAGGCAATTTTCCAATTCACCATGCATTTTTGCAATACTTGGTGGAAAAGAATGTGAGGAAACTAAAGTGAGCTGCCTTTTTCACACTGCACGTGACTTCTCTGCAGAGAGCAAAGAGAAAACTAGTTTTCAAAAAAAAGCCAATTGGTTTGACAAAGCCTTTTAGAAAAGGACCACTAAGGTGAAGCGGGGGCAGATGCAACTTGTGGGTGACGAAGTGAAAGACCAACTCATGCACAGGAGAAAGGTGTGTACCAGAACCAGCATCACTTTATACGTGCTGTGTCACAGGCAGGATTTGGGCCCAGACAGGTTCCCACTGCACATACACCCAGTGGTCTCCTAAGATGAACCCAGTTGCATCCGGACTCAGTTACAATGCAGATGCAGAGCATCTGACCTCCAATTCGTCTCACTCCTGCTGACACCAGTCCTTCTCCCACCTGTTTTTCTTCTCCAATTCATTAAGGTTTGGTCTGTCCTTTGATGAAGTCCTCAAAACTGATTGCCTGGTCTACATGGACAAGCTTGCCTCCTTCATCGGCGCCAAGCCCAGTGTGCTGGGGCTACTCTGCAGGGACCCCCGGCTGGCCCTCACCATTTTCTTTGGCCCCTGCACCCCCTACCAGTACCGGCTGGGGGGGCCTGGGCACTGGGAGGGGGCACGCCAGGCCATCCTCACCCAGTGGGACCGAACCCTGAAGCCTACGAGAACACGAGTCACTGCCGGGTCCTCCAGCCCCTGCCCTTCTCTCCTGACTCTGTTGGGGTTCCTCCTGCTCCTGGCTGCCATGGTTTTTGGTTTCCAGTAGATTTTAAAGCCTGTTTAGGTTTTTTTCTTGTCCTTGGGGACGTTACCTCAGGTCAGACACAGGGTGCCCCAGGACAGAGGGAGAGATTTCAGCAGATCGCAACAAATTTAAAACTTTAACCAGCAGCACAAACTTCCCTCTGCCCCAGCTCACCCCCGAGCACAGCTTTGCAGACCTGATTAGCTGAGGATGGCAGCCTCCCCCCAGCATTCATCACCCCTCTGCTGCTCTCCTGCCTACTGCCATGAGCAGAGCATGGTTGTGTGACATGGCTGTGCCCAGATCACGCCAACCAGGAGGCAGCAGGGATTAGACCAGCAAAAAAATGGCTTTGGGTGCAGCAGCCAGAAAAGAGCACGGGGCCCCAGTCCTGCCCCAGATCAGCTGGGAACTGGGGTCTTTAGCCCAGCAAGGGGCTATCTGGGCTGGGCACACAGGTCAGGCTGTCCCTTCTTCTGACCTTAAACCCTATGGACCAAAAATCCAAATATTGGTCAACTTGGTGCATCTGTCCCTGGAAGGGACCCTGGCTGTGGTGAGGTAACGGGCACAAGCTTGAACATAGGAAGTTCCATCTTAACATGAGGAGGGACTTCTTTACTTTGAAGGTGGCAGAGCACTGGAACAGGCTGCCCAGAGAGGTTGTGGAATCTTCCACGCTGGAGACATTCAAAACCCGCCTGGATGCTGTCCTGTGCAACCTGCTGTAGGTGACCCTGCTCTGGCAGGGGGGTTGGACTAGATGATCTCCAGAGGTCCCTTCCAACCCTGACCATTCTGTGATTTGTCACCACTGAAACCAGGGCTGGTACCCCATGGGGCTGAGTGCTCCTGGCTCTGCTTCCCTGCACTCCCCACCACCGGGACTTTGCTTTGTGTATGGAGAGATTTTCAATTAATAAAATTTTCTTGACTGTGGTGGGACCATGATGCAGGCTGCAGCCTCGTTGTCTCCTTGTGTGCATGGGAAGAGCTGGGGGGGTCCCTACCAGGCTGGAGCTGTGCCAGCAGGCACCGTGAGCATCCCACAGACTCTAAGGGCTTTCACTGACCACCAAAAACTAGGCTGCCCCATGCACCGTGTCCCCTGCTCCATGCTGTCTGCTGGCATGTGGGCAAAGGGAGTGTGTTAGGTGCCAAGTGAGCGCCTGCCCAGTGCAGGCAGCACAGGGGGCGACAGATCAGGACAACCCTAAACTGCTGCCAGGGTTGGGGCAGTAGTGAGCTGCAGCGTGGGAGTCCTTGCAAGTGCAGCCCCCTTGGGATTTTGGTCCGGATTTCCACCCAACACCGCCGCAGGGACGTTCAGAACTTTCTGCCAGAACTTTCTGTGCAGAATAGAGTCAGGGAAGCACGGGTGTAAAGGTCGGTGGTGCAAGAGCCGCGGCGAGCCGCCCGGACTTCAGCCTTCCCTTTAAATCTGCGGCTAGAGAAACTGGAAGCAAAGTTCGGCCGCAGCCTGAGCAGCGAAGGCACAGCACCACCTGGCAAGGTTTGCTCTTCTCTTCTCTCCGGCTGGGTTTTGCAGGCTTTAAAAGAGTGCAGCCAACTCTCTGGGGTTTTGGCATTCGCCACCAGCTTCGCCTCGCTGCTGGGAGGGGGGGAGGGGGTGTCACGGGGACCCTCGGGAGCAAAGCCGTCTGTAGGCAGCGCTGGAAAAAAGGGGTGACTTTAGCACCCCGGGCACGTCGCTACCCTTTCCTAAAGCCAAGGGAGGCTCCGGAAACGGAGGGGTGGGCGAGTGTTGGTATGTCCTGCCCTGTTCCTGCAGATCAAGGAGTGGCTCAGGCTGAGCTTTTGGACGCAGAGGATTGGGGGTTTTTTGTGCCTCCCTCATTTTTCCCTGGCTTTCTGCAGTTTCCTACAATTCCTGTTTATGTTAACATACTTTTTGACACAAAACGGGCAGGAAAAAAGTTCTAAATGACTCTTTCTTCAGATTCTGCTGTAGGAGTGTTTGTTATCTAATCAAAGTTCTCGTGGGTTCATTTTTTTCCTAGTTTCTTTGCTTTCCAGTCAAGCTCAATGCAGCTCAGTTTACACACCCCAAGCCTTGAGTTCCTCCCATTTATACCCTGCGTTTCCTGGGTTTCTTACCTTTTGTGTATTCTGTAATCCCAGCCGCACTTTCACGGTGCTTTCTAACTTCTGAATCACTGTGCTGTGCTCCTGCTCAGTCAGGCATTCACTTTTTTTAAAAAAAAAAAAAAAAAAAAACTTTTTGTTTTTGAGAGAATGCCCTTTAGTGGAAAATTAAAAAGGAAAGCATGAAAATGAGCCAGCTTAGCCGAAATTGTTTCTTGAAAAGGTTTCGGGAGGATCACTTTGTGCAGGCAGAAGCAGATAGCTGCGAGCCCCTTCCCCTTGCCTGCATGTCCTGGTTTGGGCCAGGAAAAGGAATAAATAGAAGCAGCAGCACAGTGAGAGTTGAAAGTGGCTCCTTTTCCCCTGCCAGCGGGAGGGGAATCACTGGGGCCTCGGTGTGGGCTTATCACAGCGGAAGGGTAATGAGCAGTGTCCATCCGTAACGCTCAAGTCAGGAGCTGGTGATGGCTTTCTCCAAGGACAGTTTTCCTCCATGGATACCTGCAACCAGAGAAGACCCGTTTTTTTTTTTTTTGCGGGGGATGGGAAGAAGGGACTGGTGTTTCTGCTTGTTATGGGCTATGTTATTTCCAGTTGCTCTCACACCACCCCGTTGGCTGCTGGGGGACAGCATGGTGCAGCGCGTGGCTGTTATCGGGGCCGGAGTTGGCGGGTTGGCCTCCATCAAGTGCTGCCTGGACGAGGGGCTGGAGCCCACCTGCTTTGAGAGAAGCGAGGACATCGGGGGGCTCTGGCGCTACACGGTCAGTAGGCTCTGCCTGCGCGGGGAGGATTGTCCCTGGGTTTGCCCCCTTCCTCAGATGCTCTTTTCCTGCAGCAAAGAGGAAAGGGTGGCCATGGCCTTAAGGACCATCCCTGTCCCAAAGCTCCCCCTGACTCCATGGTGGAGAAGGAGATGGAGGGAGCAGAAGCCATGGTCACCAGGTGCTAATCCTGGTTTATTCCTTGTACCCGAATACAAGAAGAAAAATTACTCGGATACTTTGCGGGGAGAAAGTCCTTCCCCACACACCTGCAAATGGCACCATTGGCTTCACACAGGACTCCATGGATGGCGGGAGGGTCAGTGTGTACCGCTCAGTCATCACCAACACCTCCAAGGAGATGTCCTGCTTCAGCGACTTCCCCTGCCCAGAGGATTTTCCCAGTTTCCTACCTCATGGCCTTCTCCTGGAGTACTTTCGGATGTACGCCCGGCACTTCAACCTCCTGCAGCACATACACTTCAAGGTGAGCGGGGACCCCAAACACCACGGGGAGAAGAGCCATCAGTGGCTGCAGTTACCAGGGCATCAGCCAGATGGGATGGGACACTACCAGGTGTGATCCCAGAAGGACAAGTGCCTTTTGCATCCTAAACGCAGTCTTTTTGGCTCCATGTTTTAAATTAGGCTGTGCAAACATGGGCTGGCTGGTACATCCCCCTCCCTCAGTGCCACCACCAGGGGAAAGGTGCAGGGTGGGATTTAACAGCTTCAGAGGTGACATGCACCTCCCCAGGGACCCAGCCTACCCCTGGCAGCTTCAGCCCTTTGCAGGCAGGTCCTCTCCGAAATGTGGCGCAGTCCCTGACTGCTGTTTTGTTGGGCTTTGGTGCAAGATGACAGTTCTCAGTGTGAAGAAGCGCCCCAATTTCACCACCTCGGGCCAGTGGGAGGTGGTCACTGAGACTGACGGCGTCCGGGAGTCACATATCTTCGATGCCGTCATGGTTTGCACCGGCCATTACCAGGAGCCCTACTTACCATTGGCTTCTTTCCCAGGTAAGCCCTGCCTTGGCAGCGGGATGGGCTGGGGCTGCCCCCCGGGGTTTCACCCAGCGTCCACGGGTCCCTTGGCTGCTTTTTCCTCTGTAAGCCTGCCTGCTCCACAAAGCCCCCATGCTGGGGCAGGTGGGACCCTCACTCAGTGGGAATGGCGGGGGGGGG
>NW_009650188.1:2941814-2945928 GCF_000708025.1 Charadrius vociferus | reverse complement strand
GTAAAGATGCAGCCAGGCTCTTGCATGAGAACTGGCAAAGAAGGACTGAGCCAAGGAGGTGCAGGAGGGTGGTGTCACCCAGGGAGCCAAGACCTCCACGGGCTTCTCAGCTGCAAGCAGAGGTGGGAAGTGCAGAGTTGGGGGCTGCAGAGGGTCCGGGGATGAGGCTGGGGCAAAAAAATGTATCTGGCAGCAGGAGACGCTCCCTGCTCTCTGCCTAGGTATCGACACTCGCTTCAAAGGCCAGTACCTCCACAGCCAGGAATACAAAGACGTGGAGGCTTTCCGGGGAAAGCGGGTCGTCGTGGTTGGCATTGGCAACACTGGTGGCGACCTCGCCGTGGAGCTGAGCCACGTGGCTGCAAAGGTACAGCTCCACGGCTGTGCCAAGCCCAGCCAGGGACCACAAGAGCCGGTGGCTCGGGGTATGCGCAGGAAGCTTTGCCCACCGGGTTTCTCAATAAATAGCACTTCAAATTGAAGAAGCTCTGCAATTCCTGGAGAGCTTGGGTCACCTGAGGAGTGGCTGTTCAGCAGCTGTGGGAACTTTGCACAAGCCACCATGAGCTGCTTGGTTCATCCAGCTGCTGTCTCCTTCCCTAGGGATAGCCCTCTTGGCTCCCAAGTGCAGGAGATGGGATTTGCCATTCAGGGCAAAACCTGCAATGAGATGTCTGGCCAGGAGGCTGAGACCTGCCTTCTCCCCCAGGTGTTCCTCAGTGCCAGGAGCAGCACGTGGGTGTTCAGCCGAATCTCAGACCACGGCTTCCCCTTCGACATGGTCGGCACCACCCGCTTCAACCACTTTCTTGACTGGCTTCTCCCATCAGCCCTCTCGAGGAGGATCAGGTTTCGGAAGTTCAATTCATGGTTTAACCACGCAAACTATGGCTTGGCTTCCACAAAAAGGTGGTTTTTCTGGCTATTTTGTTGGTTGATCAGGGGGTTTTAATGGCATGAAATGCTCAGTTTTTAATTTCAGGGGATATTAGTGGAATAGCAAACCATTGGAGGGGAACTGGGGCCACAAAAGACATTTCAGGTCCCTCCCAGATGCTAACATTACTCTTCTCTTTTCCACCCAAGCTCCAAATTTAAGGTAATTATCAATGAAGAGCTGCCATTTTGCCTCCTCTCTGGGACTGTTGTTTTGAAGCCAAATGTGAAGGAATTCACCGAAAGCTCTGCAGTTTTTGAAGATGGGACAACTGAAGAAAACATCGACGTGGTGCTCTTTGCCACGGGCTACATCTTCTCGTTTCCCTTCCTTGAAGAATCAGTTCGCAGCCTCTTTGACGATAACCGTTGCCTCTACAAACGCATCTTCCCTCCTCAGCTGGAAAAGCCAACGCTGGCCATCATTGGCTTAGTCCAACTGACCGGCTCTGTGATGGTGGGAACAGAAATGCAGGCTCGCTGGGTGGCAGGGATCTTTGCAGGTGGGAGACAGGGTGCAGGGATGGGGAGATCTGCTGGGGTGGGAGGTTTGGGGCAGCCTGAAATGCTGTCCACAGATCCCAGGGCATACTGCGGCTCCTGCCACAGTGCCCATGGTGGCATGGGCATTAGTAGCGCTGTAGCCTCTGCTCCCTAACTGCATCCCCATATCCCTGCTGCCCCATGCACACTGCCATAACTATCAAACATGAACACTCTCAGTAAAGAGGCTGGGAGCATGGGAAGCGGGGGGAACTTTTCAGCTTAAGGTGCTGCTGGAGGTCTCTGGTTTCCTTGTTCTTCTCAGGCTGGAACAAGCTCCCTCCCACCAGCAGGATGATGGCTGATGTGTTGAAGAAGAAGCCACCAGTCAAAAGGTGTGTGATGGGTACCATGTGCCAGGATAGCCCAAGGAAAGGGGGGGCCCTATGGTGGTCACGGGAGGGACCCTCCTAGGACACTCAACTCTTCTTGGATGCATTTACTCCCTCATCACCCATAGTGAGGTGGGGAAATGCTGTTGTGGCTCCTTTATGGGTGACACACCAAGACACCAAGGGCACAGTGCTCTGGAGCAGCATACGGCAAAACTTAGGACCTGCAGGTCCGTTCCGCCAGGCCTCCAAGCCATGTTCTTATTCCGAACATGTCAAGATGGAGGTTTGGTTTCCTCCAGACTAAGGGTGCCATCTCGTGGCTTCTCCCTCCCAAATCCATGAAGCAGGGAGCGCTGGGGTGAGGGCCAAGCCCCATCCAGAAACCCCACTTGGAGCCAGGCAATGCGTGTAGGGGACAGTTTATGACAGGTCAAGTTGTGTATTAGAAAAGGTTGGAACTCATCTGTCACGTACATGAGAGCTAACATCCTGCCTTGGTGGCTCTGGGATTTTACAGGAGATCAAGACATGTCCTCAAGGCTGTGGGATGGGTGATGGTGGATGTTCTGCCTTGCAGCAGCTTTCAGGAGCAAGGAGGGGACCTCGGGCCAGGCAGGGTGCAGGCTGGGTTAGGTCTGCTAGCAAGGCAGAGCTGGCTCATAGGACACTGATGAAAATATGGGACAAAACAGAGTCATGGGGATTGTTACCAGGGCCCCCAGCAATTACAGGCGTGATGTGGTTACACAGAAATACAGGAGTCTGAGATGAAATGGAGCTAAACTCAAGACTGCCCCAAATTTGCAGAAGTGGATTCAGCTCATATCCTCCCTCATGCGAGGGAAATGAGGCCTCAAGCAGAAAAATCCTGGAGGCTCCTCCCAGCATGGGAAGCTTTCTGCATCTCCCGTTTTTCCCAGTCGCCTTGGCAGTCTGATCCGTGAATGTCTACTCCTCTACCTCTGAAAATCAGCCAAATCCACACTTGTGAGCCTTGGGGAAGGACATAGAGTGGGTATTTGTGGCATTACAATGATGGCAGTATTATGCTAGAATTGTTTTTGAGGCCACAACTAGGTTGCAGAGACAAAGCAAGCTTCTGCCTATTCCCTGTCCAGGGTAACTGCTGAGGACTAACCCCACAGAGGCTCTTTTGGTGCCTTTATGTTTATTTGGGGCTGAGGGAGCTCAGCCCCAGAGATTGGGTCTCAGACGACATGTGAGCCCAGAACTTGTGCTTTCCGTGGAGCTGGGAACCAAGACAGGATGATGCTATTTGATTTTCTCTCTTTCATGTTCCATTGAAGGAATCCATCTGAGAGGGAGAACTTGAAGATGAGTTTTATCAGCTACACCGATGAAATTGCTTCGTGTGCTGGTGTAAAGCCCAATGTGCTGAGGCTGCTCTTGACGGACCCCCGGCTGGCCCTGACCATCTTCTTTGGCCCCTGCACGCCCTACCAGTACCGACTGGTGGGACGGGGGAAGTGGAGTGGGGCCAGAGATGCCATCCTGACTCAGTGGGAGCGGACACTAAAGCCCTTGAGAACTCGGGTGGTGGATGACTCCTCCAGCAGCTCCTCCAGCTGGCACTGGATGGGCCTCCTGGCCCTGCCAGTGGCTCTCACAGCAGGTTTCCTCCTTTCTAAATACCCCCAGCCAGGCTGGAGTCTCCGGGTAGGTCCTCAGCTGTAGAAGAAACCTGGTGAGACCTGGTCCCAGGCAAGCTGGGGAGGGTGCCAGGTGCTGTCAGCGGGTCTGGAGCTGGTCCAGGAACCCGGAGCCCGGCACTGTCTGGTGTCTAGCCTCTTCCTGCCCATGTTTCATACCCACCAAGGGCCACACGGAGCATTTACCCCACACCTGCCGCAATCTGTGCCCGCGTCACACCAGCACCAGGCTGGATCAACAGAGGGCTTTTGGGAAGAGCCATTTTGGGACAGGCTGGTGTGCGTGGGGCTAGCTTTTCCTCCCCTCCCCGGCTCGCCCAGAGCTCGCTCCAGAGAATTTCAGCAAGACCCACACCACCTTCAAGATTTTCTGAAACGCTACCCGTAGAGATCTTTGTATTTGTCTGGTAACTTTTGGGACGTGAGTTAGGGAATAAACCTCATGGATATGGTCTTCTCTCATGGTTTTATTAACAGTTTATTGTTGGGGGTGGGGTGGGTGCCAAGTGCACCGGTACCCCGAGTCGTGGCAGAGGGGAGAGCCCCATCCTAAAAAATAATACATGCAGTCACAAACCCAGGTGGGCGAGTGTCCCCGCCGTTGCCCGAGCAGCCTCAGGGTTGCACGGG
>NW_009650188.1:2861240-2940945 GCF_000708025.1 Charadrius vociferus | reverse complement strand
CCCCCTCCCCCCCCTTTTTTTTTTAACGATTCCAGGTCTCTCCTCTCTCTCTCGGGAGATTACTTGAGAAACGTGCCGTCCCCTTCGTGCGTTTGCGCTCACTTTGTGGCTGTGATTCTTCCTCTAGAAACGCGGGGGGCAGGGGAGCTTTTTCTTAGGGGGTGCGGGAGGCACATGCAGGGCACGGCGCTTTAGTTTTCTAACTCTGAAATATTCATCCACAGTTCTGGAGATGTACAGTAAAATGCTGTTCCGGGGTTATTCGATGTAGGACTGAGTGAAACACCGTTCAGGAAGGTATTGTTTCTGCTCTTAGCGGCAAGATTTGTAGGGGTGGGGTGAGTAGAGTCAGGGGTGTTCTTATTGGTAGCATTTAAAGGATTGTGTGAGCATGGTTAGATGACACGGCTAAAATTCAGGCAGCCAGTCTGCAGTGGGCATAATGCAGTGGGCAGGATGGGAGCCATCACCTAGGGATGCAGGGATTGAAAATTTTTGGGGCTAAAAATGGCCCAGATAGTTTCCAGTTCAGGCCCTCTTTATGGGAAAGGGGAGTGTGCATGAGAGCGTGGTGCTGGGCATTGAATTGAATTTTTCTATTTCTTTCCTTTTTGTGCCTCACACGTATTTTGTAAGCTTGTTCCTTTGTGAAAGGTCTTGAACTCTGTATCATTGAGGAAGGACTGTTTTTCCTTGTTGGTCTTTGATTACTGGGGTCAGATAGGTGTGTTAGTAGAAATTAGCATTATTTCCAGCAGAAGGAACAGGACTCTAATTTTTAATAGCTTTGTTTCTTCTGCAGTGAGGTATCAGGCCTAGCCATTGTCTAGTCTTAAGAGCTCTGCTCAGACAAGAAACCGCTTTTGAAGCAGGGAGGAAACAGGACATGATCTCATTTGTCCATCAGTGAGAAACAAAAGGATTACCATTTAATACTGACTCCCAGGAGCTGCATGGCTGTCCATTTTCTTTGAATTACATAATTTAGAGAATTTTTCTTCAAAGTGAATTTTGGGGTGTTTTAGTGCAACTCTGCTACAGTCTCCTTGGGACTAAGGAATCTCAAAGTTTTGGGAGATTTTTGAACTTGCTGAATATTCAATGAAAAGGCAATTTGTCCCTCAGAATATTGTGCTTAGTGAGTGAGGAGTATGACCACTTTGGTGGAAGTGTGTGCTTAAAAGGTGGCTGTTTAAACTCGAGTGAGAATTGGCATAGGCCAGTGCTTGTATGTGGAGACTAGGCTTATGGCCTGTGAGCATCTCTGTCACCTAGAACTCTGCCTTAGTGTATGTGTTTCCTGTACAAAGTATGTTGCTTTGGTAAGTAATAGCTTGTAAAATATGTATAAATCAACACGCAGTCATTTCTGTGAGTTTTGCTGATAGAAATATTCTGTCTCTTTGCAGTTTAGTAGCAATTTATCATTTCTTTACTCTCATTTAGACTTCATAATGGGAAACCTAGCTTTTTGTAGAGCAACCTGTAAAAATAGTTACATCAGTCTACAGCTATAACTTGCTTGCTGGAGTCCTTGTATGTTGTATGGTGTTGAAGGCAGCCAGGTGTCCTAGGTTACTGAAAGTGCAAGCCCTTTATTCCAGCATATTTTCCAGGCTAACTAAAGGGAGTGATGTGAAAGTGGAGAGAAGGTAGAAAATGTAGTCTAAATGCCATATAAGGGTGGCATGGATAAGAAGCTTAGATGTGGAGATAGAAAGAAAAAGGTAGCTGCTTTTGCAGAATGATTAAACCCTTTTGTAGTGTGCTCTTGCAGAGGAATAAACCCTTGCGTAGTGTATTGGAGATGTGAGCAAAGAAAAAATATTCCTTGTCCTTCTGTTGAAGGAAGAGTGGGCCATCTTCAGAGGCTGTATACAGTTAATGGAGAGTTTGAGGGGGGAAAAAAGCTCCGCCCTGAAAATGCAACACCTTTTCACTAGTTGGGGATGGATGTTGGGCTTGTAGTGACGGGACTGCCAGTGGCGTTTTACTGGTAGAACCAGTTGTTCATCTTCTGTAGGGAATTTTTTCTTCGCTCAGCTTCATGCCCTTACCTTTTTTCGGGTCTGGGTTTCACAAAACCCCATAGGATCTTCTCATTGGTGAAAGCAGGTGTGAAAATAAAAGCTGATGTTTGTGTGAGGAGGTGGGAGGAAATAATGCTGTGTGCATGTGCTGAAATGAAAATGGAATGGACAGAAGTCTTTAAAAAAAAAAATGCATGAAGAGCAGAGGAAGATGAAGTCCTAATAAAAATCAGATGAAGACAGCTTTTATGTCTATGAAGAACAGGCTAACAGAAATAGATTGTTTTTATTGCAAATACCTCAACCATTACATAACATTCTAACTAAATGCTAACGAACTAGTCTGTTACAGATTGCAAACACGTATTAAAGGGATAAGCTGTGTATCATTCACATTGTTCGTGGTTTTATGTATTTGACACTCTTTGTTAACAGTAAAATTATAGCGCAGAATCAACATTATATATCTTCAATCCAAAGTGTGATGGTGATAAATCTTAACTGATACGTATTTGAAAATAATGCATGTTACACTTTCAGGGGCTTACAACACCAGAGACAGGAATTACTGCATTTTATATTCAGGTCCATCAAATGCAGAAGTAGTGCCTGAAGAACTGTGGCATCACCCAGTGCCTAGTGACTGAGAGAGTCTATTAAATACCTCTTTAAATCAATGTACAATTGACTCCTAAGTGAAATGGCAGCTTTACTCAAGTTTTAGTTAGTTGTGATGTAAGATGTAGCTCATGATTCTCAGAGGTACCAAAGGTTTTTCATAGTAAAACCAGCAATGGCTAGGTTGCCCATTTTTTGCTGCGTTGCTTGCTTAAGCTAGCAAATCAAACTTTCTCTGCTTAGAAAAGCAAACCTTTTCAGACTGTCCTCATTAAATTACGTAAACAGGTACAGCTTGTTTTAAAATTATTATTTGTAAGCAGATAATCTCTAATATTCCTAGATTTAAGTGTTTATACATTTTAACTTACACTTTAAAATCATGACTATAGACTTTAATTGTGTTTGCAGGAGTAAAAGTTTAATTTAGTCTTGTCAAAAGAAACGTTATTTAACTAATTTGAATCTTCAGCTAAGGTGGAAGTGCAGGAACATCCTTATTTTGTTTGAGAAGCCAGTGATTTTCTCCCTATTTAACACAATATACTTCAGGACTTAAATATTTCTCGTATTTCAAAGTAACCAGATATTCCACTGAAGGACCTCGGTGTCTTTAGATCAATGCATTGATGTTTTCATTTTGCAAAAAATAAATTATTGTGTTTACAGGGCTTGTTTTATAATAGTGTTTAGGACCATCTGAGCTTCCTGTACAGGTGTATCTAGGTGTATATATAGGTACACAGAAGTGTTCTAGTGAGGAGGAAGGATAACATTTTCTCTTGCCAATGCCTGTATGCCAATAGTCTGTAGGAAAGATGTGTTCTAGTATGAAAAACCTTGCCTTTGGCTTGTGATACAGCTACTTGGTTAATTTGCTGGGAGTCACCTTGGTTAGGAGACATTTTTTCATGCCACAAATCAAGCTATCGGCATGAACAGAGCTTTGTAATATACACTTAGCTTTGGATAAAGAAAAGTCTTGATAAGTATTTTGATAATATATTGAGCCTTCTTAATTATTTACCTACTGCATCTTGAAAGAGTATCAAGGGATGCATGGGATATTTTTTTTCTAAGCAAAATACAGAGAGAACCAAGAGTAACTGAAGACGTTAAACTTCATCTGTCGCCATTTTGCGGTTGCAGGTTTGCTTCCATGGAAAATGGGGTCTGTAAATCTGAAAGGCACATACATAAAGCTGGGTGTGCTGATGAGGCTTTTCTAATTTAGCTGCTCATCTTTCTTTATTTCTTTATTTTAACAAAACATGAATGAATCCAGTCTAAAGCAGAGGGCTGAAGTTGACCCTTACTGTAATTTAACCAATGCTGTCCAGAACTGTTGTCAGTGATTTTCACAGCTGGGTCTCTTACATGCTGAGGATCCTTTCAGTGAAGGAGATGGTCTCTGCTCCAGGAAACCAGTGAGTCACAGGGGAAAAAAACCATGTAACCAGAGATCTAGAGGATAACAGGCAGCAGGTAGAAGAGTCTGTTTGCAGGCAGCCATGAGCTCTCTCCAAGCTGGACCAGACCAAGGAGCAAATTCTATCACCTTTATATGCACAGGAGTGTAGTTTTTCTATTGATGCTGTCAATGGTGTATTGTAAGCTGGTACATTTGGCAACCCTGGCTCTCGCTATCACAGTGGTAGTATCTTTGATAGCCTTGAAAGCAAATATACTGTAACGTCTCTTAATACAGAGGAGAAATTATGATTATTTTTGATGGACATGAATCAAGTTAGGAATATGGTAGGAGTTAAAGGCAACTCGGAATTTGGGTATTGAGCAAAGTGGGAAGTTTTGAAGGTGGTGACAAGTAGCTTAAGTCATTACATAACTGATTAGAGTAACTGGTTTTGAACAGTTTTTTGTCACGCTAAAGTTGTACAGAACTTTATACAAAGTTGTTTATTCTGTAGATTCCTACTCTTGATGACTGTGCTTCCATTGTTGGGTGGGACCCTTCAATAACAAAAGTACCTTGAGGAGGTGAACAGAAAAAAGTTGGGAAAAGTAGCTAGAGAAGAGGGAATTCATTTTGGCACATCTGTTCTAAAGAGAAATTAAAATCCTTAAGGATGGCCCTAGAGTGGTTCTTGTGGACTTCCAAAATATTCTCATGAATAGAAGAGCTTGCCTGAACATTATTTCAAAGCAGTATCGAACTGCTTTCTGAAGTTAAAAACCTTAGATGTAACTATTTATGTTACTTAAGGACTGATCTATGAATAGGAGCTTTGGAAAACCAAGTTTTGCATAAAACCTTTACTTACCTGCAGCTGAGGTCAGGGATACTTTAAGGGTGGGGAAAGGTATGATGTGGACAGAAATCCACTGCTTAAAGTGAGTTGTGGTTCCTTGAGAAGAACACAGAAATGAAGTGTCACTTCCTCTGTTAAGAAATGTTAATTATTACATCGGGGCTTGGAAACTGTGGTAAAGGAGCAGGAAATGGAAGTCTTGGAAAAGATTCTTCAAGTTATTCACAGCAAGGAAAGGCTTTACATTTGTATCTTAATCTGTCCTGCCCTCTTCTACTGCCCAGTTCAACATGGGGTGGGTGGGGAGGGTTGGAAATATGCCATCAGTTTAAATGACATTGTTTCAGAGTCTGTAATGAAGTGCAAGGGCTTTTGCAGCAAGAGTGTTAAAACGAAAGTTAAAAATGAAACAGTGGAGAGATGGGTAGTTTTAAATGGCTGCAACTTCTGCTGCTCATCTGTTGGGAATCTGGTCTATTTTCATGTACCTATTGATTATCTTTTGTCAGCTTCCTAAAAAGAAGTCTGTTGCACCAAACACTGTGGCTGACTCGAGGAGGGAACCCTTGTTCGGCTCAGCTGTTGTTTCTGGTGAGTTATCTCAGACAGCCGCCTGCAGAGGAACAGATCCTGAGCCCTGTTCAGCCTGCAGCTGGAGTCAGATCTGCTCAAGTGCAGCCAGAAGGGAACCACAGCTTGCTGTTATTTTGTATCTTTAGAAATAAGAGAAAACCCAGTAACATGTGGAGACTTCTTGCTCATACCTTTTTTGCTGTAGGGTGCAAGCAATTCTGCTTCCTTTGTTCTTGTGAATGGATCCTCAAACCCACCATCATCACCAGTTCTGATTATTCTTTTTGTGCAATTAACTCTAAGTATAGTAAATGCAGAGAAGTGCTGACCATTTGAATATTTTCAGCACTCGTAGTTGAACAGACATGGGAACATCTGTATGTCATCTGTTGCCTAGCTTCTTTTGCAGCCCCACTGTGGACTTCCCTTCTGCTCCCCTGTTCTCAGCCTGACAGAGGAACTGCTACTCAGGATGCCACTGAGAAGGAGACTCCCCATGTTGTTTTCTGTGTGTGTGGGGACAATGCTATGCCAGGCTTCTGCTGGATGGCATGATGCGGTTGAGCAGGAAACAGAGTGGTACTTGTGACAGCAGGCTAAGTGTGTTTGTAATTTTTTTAAGGGACTGTTTGTGATCTTAAACATTAACAGATGCCTTTACAGAGAGTGGCTGTGGTCTGGATAAACAGACCTAAATTAGTTTGTAAGAAGCCTAGTGAATAGTTTTAACTTTTTTAGTTAAAGAAGAATTCCGATAATTAAGACAGGTCACATTAGTTTTCTGTATTCAGAGAAAAGCGCTGTCTACCAACCTGCTATTTGAATACTGTACTTTGATAGCAGGTACATGGCTTGTTTCTGCAAGAATTTGCCTTAATTTATTCCCTTATCTTTTTCTCGAATAGGCAGTGATTCAATTTTGAGAGCTTTGACGTTTTCTTATTCTTCTAAATAATAGAAATTTCTTTAATAAACGCTTTTGCAAACCTTGAAAATAAAAATCTCATTTGGCATCTGCAAGTTGAAAAGCTAATTGGGTGAAAGCGCTTACATTGTTCTGTTCCCAGAAGTAATAAGAACACATCTCATTATGATCGTCTCTTTAATTGTATAGAAACTGTTTTGTTTTTTTTTTTTCTGGTCCTGGCTTCCTTCCAGCACTTCAAAACTCAAGCCACAATTAAAATTTGGAGTTTTAAAAAGTTTCTTAACCAGCTGCATGAAACTGGAAAATTAAAAATCTGTCTTGCAAAAAATTTGCTCTAATGCTTAGTGACAAAGAAATAAAGACTTGCAAAGAAATTGTCAGGAAGAAATAAAGAAGGAATAAAATATCCTGCCTTAAAAGCGAGCTGCAAATAAGTTTTGGATCTTACATTTTCAGAAATGAATACATTTTTAGTTGGAATGTATTTGGTAATCTTGCAAAACATCTAAATTATTCTAATTTATGTTTGAGGATTATTGGAACACAGCAAGAATAGCTGTGTTGTGTTAGTGCATTAGCTTTATGGTGTGCTAGTTCTGACTTACGTGTGGCATGCACTGTCAGTCTCTACTGGAATATTTTGAAAAATCCTTTCTGTCAAAGAAGCAGTTTAAATGTGCTTTGATAACTTGAAAATGGGCTGGTACTTGAGGGAGTGCTTCTAATACAGTGCAGTTAGTAGTAGTTACTGATCTTTGTCACTTGAGCTGTGGTGGTGGTATTCAGTTTCTTTCCACTAGTCTGGTTTATGTAGAAATTATGAGTAAATGAGCTAGATGCTTGTAATACCAGTGAAAACTGTTATATTTTACGTGATCACTATACCCCACTGGTGAAATTTCAGTCTAGTAACTATGTTCTTATATAATATACAATGTAGTCTTTTCAGGCTCTGGAAGCTTTTTATTCATGTATCAGTGAGAAACAAGGTTTGTTTTGCATTGCTGTTTTATTGTGTCTCAACCTAAACTGGGATTTGCCCTGAAGAGAATTGTAAGCTCATTCCACTAGCCTGTCAGTCATTACTATTTGAGTTGGCCAGCAGACATACAGAAAACTATTTCTTTAAATATGAACCCATGTTTACTTCAACCATCAGTAGTCCATTCTCTTTATTATTTGGTTGTATGCAAATTCCATCAGTGTATTAGCCTAAAGAACTATCCTTCATCGAATCATAGAATGGTTTAGGTTGGAAGGGACCTTAAAAGTCATCTAGTTCCAACCCCCCTGCCATGGGCAAGGACACCTTCCACTAGACCAGGTTGCTCAAAGCCCCATCCAGCCTGGCCTTGAACACTTCCAGGCATGGGGCATCCACAACTTCTCTGGGCAACCTGTTCCAGTGTTTCACCACCCTCATATTGAATTTTTTTTCCCTAATATCTATTCTAAATCTACCCTCTTACAGTTTAAAGCCATTACCCCTTGTCCTGTCACTACATGTCTTTGTAAAAAGTCCCTTTCCAGCTTTCTTGTATGCGCTCTTCAGATACTACTGGAAAGTTGCTATAAGGTCTCCCTGGAGCCTTTTCTTCTCCAGGCGCAACCCCAACTCTCAGCCTGTCTTCACCCCTCTGCTCGTCTTTGTGGCCATCCTCTGTTGCAAAGAAGTTTGAAAAAATGACCAAAGTAAATTTTCTAAACTCAGAAGCCAAATGAAAATCACTTCTGTCTAGATCTTTTAAGCCAGTCATCAATATTTTTTTGGCTACACAGAAGATTAGAGACTTAAGGCTGAGTCTGGACATTGCGCATTTCACTTCTTTGAGGGTACTTGAATGCTAGAGTAGGTAGGGGAGAGGATTTCTGTAGGAGTCTTGTGGACCTAAAGGTCCTGCTGCTGGAGATAACAGATGTTGGATTTTCAGTTCAGAATTCTGATGTAAATGCTCTAAGCAGAATGGCTTTTAGGATGCTTGTGTATTTAATTTGGGATAAGCTGTCTAGTTACTCTTGAATTTACTCAACTGTACTTTAGGTGTCCACAGGGAGAGTATGAGTGGCTTTGCGTGAGTGGTGGAACGCAAAAGTGCAGTGATAAATCTAATGATGTTCTAGACTAGGAAGTTGTAGGCAATAGTAGAGGCTTTTTTGTTGAAACTCTCTGGTGATACTTGTACCCCTTTTCATTATCTAACTTCTGGTAATTCGAAGAATTACATTCTTAATACTGTTTTCTTCTGAAATTGTGGAAATAGTGTCTAATGGGACAAACGAGGGGGGAGCTTTGGAGCTGTAAGTTTATCATCTGTAAGTAGTGTGAAGATACAAAATATGTTAAAGGGATTTTTTTAATTTGACCTTGTTTGATACTTGATACTTTTAAAAATTTATTTCTATTTTAATTGTAAACTTATCTTTAAAAGACACAGCTATTGTCCTTCGTTTACAGAGGATGTAAATTTACTAGAAAGAGTAAAAAGCTGAATGTAAAGACATAGGAGCAGGAGTCTGAGGAAATGCTTTTTCCCTGCTGGGAAGAAGGGCAGGGGTTCGTTGTTAGTCGGTCCTGAACTCCCTTTCAGTCACCTTTTCATCTGCTGCTGCTTAGCAGGTGTCTGTACTCCAGACATCATTCGTTGCCTGTTGCTTGGGAGGCACATCTCTTGCTTTCTTAGGTCTCTTTTTCTGTGGTTGATATGCTGCCTCCTTACAAATGTTTGTTCTCTGGGAAGCCCCAATGAGTCTGTGTCTTAGTAGCTACAAAGTAAAAGTTAAATGTGTTGCTGGCTCTTGGTGAGCTTTGGAATGGTAATAGTGAAACTACCCATAAAAAGTTGCTAGCCACTCTGCTGCTTTGTGTCACAGGCTGGGGAGTTGAGATCCAGTCATACCCTGTAGATAATAAATCCCCGTTGACTGTAGCAAGAGATAGGTGCCTAAATAAATTGGAAGCATTGCGGCTTTAGTTTAAAATTTTAAACTGAAATTTAATTTCCCTTCTTCAGCCTCTTCCAGTGACAGAGGTGATGCCAGTGTTTTGTCCTTCCAGCTTTTTCCCTTGGAAAAGAGATTTATTTTTTTTTTTTCAGTTGAACCACTTCTTCATTCTGCTTGATGTGATAAGGATTTAAAGAGCTGCATTGGATGTTCACATAGCCAAAAGAATTCTGTGCAGGGATTTGGAGAGAGCCTTACTTTTAGTTTCAAGAGCATTTGCTTTACTTCAGTAGGTGGCCATCTCTTTACAAAGATGAAAAGAAAATGTTTTTTAAAAAAAAAAGTTAGTCATTGTTTGGTTCTCTTTTAGTACCTGTTAACCTTTAAAACCTGATATCTTTGTACATCGCAAAACCATGGCTTTTTGTTCTTTGATAATTTGTAACATGCCTTCTGTAGCCAGTCTTATGCTATTTTTTTAAATGTTTCATAGATAGCTCATTGTACGTTTTAGATTTGAATCTCCTCCACTGATAAAACTGGGTTTATATCTCAAATGTGGAAGAACCTACAGCCAGGAGAGTACTTAAAAGTGTGATTATAAAGCTAAAGTAGACAAAGGTATTAACGCCTTCTACATGTACAATGGTTGAGAACTGAATAAAAATTTTAGGGAGGTGCTTACTAATTTCAGCTTTCTTTTCATAAGAATAGCCATACATATGAGTGCCTCTTTACACCATCTCTTTCCTTCCTTTTAAAAGGCAAAAGTAAGTACAAAAGCTGTGTTGATGAACAGCTTCTATTATCCAGTAGAAAGTGGGGGACCAAACTTGAGTCGCTGGTGTAAAACATGGAAGAAAGTGACATACAGAAACCTTGAAAGTACTGGATCCCTGGGTGACAGTATTGCTGTAGATAATATTTGTCAAAATGCTGAACAGCTTTATTTTATACTCTAAATGTAAATATGAAAAAAAAATTATCCTCAAACTAAACGAAATGAAAACTGTCCTTTCTTTTCCTAGAGTTCTTAACTAGCTCTGTTAGCATCATTCTGCATGTGAGGGGGGGACCAGAACCTCTCTGATAACTGAGGTCACTTCAGAAGGAGAAGATTTCATAAACAGTACAGGTATCAGAAATTATCTTAGGTAAAAGAAGCTGTGTGACATATGAAAATATTTAGTGCGTTTTCGACAGTTTTATTGCCAGTGGGAGTTTATCTTGTCTGTGGCTTTTTGATCTCTTGTTATATGGGCACATTTAAAAAGACATGCTGATCATGATTGATCCTATAGATCTTTTGGCAGGGCTCTTCCACATGAATATGATTTTTGTGCATGTTAAATGAAATGTTCATGCACATATAGTTAAATATATATTCAAATCTGTGGATAGAGACAAATTTAAGGTTTGCATGGTTGCTGTCCTTTGATCTGTGTTTTTTTTTTTTTACTCCAGCCAGCTGCTCTTAGCTCATTTTTCCTTTTGTTCTCAAGAATGCCCTGGAAAAAAATTAATAGAACTGACAGATTGTTTTAGTCCGTGCTAATATTTTTCTGCTGTGGGATGTCCTAAAAAGTTTACTTTAAAAGTGTTAGTCACTGCTGTTGGTGAGTGCCATGTTAGACTTGAGAGACTCCTAATGAAAGTTCCCCAAGATGTTGTGGTTTGTTGCTGGTTGTCCTGTTGAAAGGCCATATTCTAGGTGACTCGTATTTCTCACAGAAGACAGTTCAACAAGCTGCCTTCCAGTCTTTCTAAGGCAGCAAAAGATTTGCTTGCTCTATATATCGCTAGTTTAAGCTAACATATGCTTTGTGGTAAAGTTAGTTTCTGTGTAGACTTTTTGTGGGTGGCTAATTTTGGTTGTTTTTCATTGCTTAGCTTAGTAGCTCTATTTGGACTGTTGTTAGATGTCTCTTAGAACTGATGCAGACATATTTGTGGATGCTTATTTCTGGCACGCACAGACTGCATTTTTGTGAGATGCATCTGTGGGATAATGTCCTAAAATGGCTTTCTTCTGTCATGATCTGTTTTCCACCTGACATATCTAGTTTTGGTAGTGTTTTGGAAGGACTTTCTTAGACTTTAAAGGGGAGCGATTTGAAGAATAATTGAACTAGCAAAGCCTGCTTTGCTACAGCTTTGTCTCATTATAGAGTGCTTTGGTTCTAAGGAGCAAAATTAATTTTGATTTTCCGTTTGGTGGCCATTAGCAATACTCCTCTATAGATTGTCTAGTGCCTCAGGGATCAGCCTGTGCTACAGTTTTTCTTCTGATGTGATGGGTACAGAAGAGATGGTGATTAAGGGGTGTTTTTTTTCCCCTACTCTGCTACCTACCTTCACAGAATTTATAGAATCAATGCAGTCTTTCCATTGTGTACCCTCTTTCAAGCTCTGTTGAAAACTGGTGAGCCCAAAATCTAGAGATAGGGAAGAAAAATGGAGATGGAAATGTGTGTTAGCCTGATTTTGGAAGGAAATAAAGCTTAGTATAGATCTTGTTCAAGAATGAGTTGAGATATCTACGCAGAACTCTGAAAATCTGGACAGCTTCTATTCTTGTAGGTCGTAGAGCTGTCTGAGACACATGAAATAGAAGCTCAAAAGTCCCAGAAGTCTTTACTACAATTTTTAGCCCTCTTAGCAACAACCTACTTGACAATGAACCCTGCTGCAAATTGCTCAGGGTACAAGGGAAATCCTGACCTTAGAGGCTTTTTTATTAGATATTCTGATTTGACAGAGACTTTTGCTACTTAAGCATTACTGGGGGGTTTTGAAGCTTGTTTTCATGTCATATTAAGCTGACTAGTGCTTTGGCTATTAAAAATTCTTAATAGCGGGATAAATGGCCAAAACTTTGTGGTTTTTAATTAAAAATTAGGCCTGAAAACCTCAGTCCTGGAATGATGCTTTGAGCACTAGAAAGTTGTAAATGTAAGGTCGTCAATAAGAGATTGTTACTTAGTGTGTATTGTTTACAAATGTTGACAGAAGTGAAATCAGTACATTTAATTGTAATTCCATTTGTTATTTATGTGCAACTTTCTCTGCGCAAAACCAAGTATTCAATAATTACACAATATTTTTGAGTGTTCATTTAAAATTATAGGGTTCCTTTATAATGGGTTACAAATAAAGCAGGAAGAAGGCTTTTTTGGGTTCCAAGTACATTGAATCCAGTATCCTATGTTTCTCTGCTTTAAATTGGCTTTATATTTCTGTAAGTGATCGAAGTTAGTCTCTTTTCTGAAGATCACACAGTAGTTTTTCAGAATTTAGTATCTAGCTGCAGATTATGCTTAGGTTTTACAGTTAGGCAACTTCTTCAATGAGGTTCTAAGATCTAATATGCCAGACTTAACAGTTGAAATGAAACCTTTCCTTTCTAGCTGAAATTTTTAATGCCATGTTATTTATCTGGGCTTCTGTGCACAGTGGTATCTTGAAATTAATAACACTGAATTTGGAAACATCTGCCTCCAACATCAATTGAGCGCGTGGCAAAATAGCTTCTTTTTTCAGTTGCGTTAGTTCTAGAACTTACCAGCACCACATTCTTCCGTGTACTAGAAACAAAGCTATTCTGGGAAAAGTGGAGTTATGGCTGGATACAAATGACAAATTTGTATATGATGGTTTTTTGCCCCTTAACTGCTTTTAGTGTGCTTAAAATAGTGTATGAGAAGTCTTTCTGGATTTGTTTCTTGTTCTCTGTTTTGAGAGAAGTGCTAATGTGTCCCAGTTATGAGTAAACTTTCATGTAGTGTTTTTTATGATGTTTCACACTTCACAGATGGGCATTTGAGGCACCAGGAGTTGAAGGTTCTTGGAAATCTTCAGCAGGTTTAAGTCTTGAATTATGTGCTTTGCCTTAAGTCATTCCAGCTCATCCTTCTCCAAATTTAGCCAAAATATAGTCCTTGGAGTGGAGGTGGCAGGGACTGTATATCCTAGCTGTGTTGAATAGGAAAGGTGGGGATTATGCTAGTATTTACGTAACGCTTTTAAGACTTCAAAATCCTGGGAAGCTAATTGTACAGGTTACCTGTCCTAACTTAACTGATTGTGTATTTTTAGGCTAAATAGAGATGGGGTATGGGATTTAAGAAGATAGGACTGCCTAAAAGATAACTAATATTGCTGAAGGAGTCTCTTAACATGTTAAACTTGTGTTAAAAATAAAGACTTCTTTTGTCTAGAGGTTTAAAAACGCAGTGTATACAATACAGATCTAGAGAGTTTGTGATGCAGTTGTCTGTGCTTACATCAGCTAGGATGGGATGTCTGAAAAATATGGGGAATAGTAATCTTTCTCCTGAAGGTGAGGAATGGTGTATAATGTGCCTCAAACGTATACAGAAACATATTAAATGGAAGACCATAACATAGGGAATACAGTTATTTCACTTGGCAATAGTAAGATTTGATTTGTCCCTGCCAAAAACTGTGGATAAAGAAGCTAATTTTCTACCTAAACGTTTACACAACTCTTCCCCTTTCCATGCCTGACTGTACTTCTTCACCAAGACAACAAAATATCGTAGCTTATACAGAATGCTGTTCTGTTCCTGCGTGTATGTAAAAATGTTTTTTTCGTATGTATAATGAAGCTACAAAATACTGAAATGGACCTGGTCAGAGAGAAGCAAGAAAACCACACAAGAATTGCTGAGTTAAGTTGTTAGACGTTTTAAACGTCTTACTACTCCAGTCCTTAAAAGTGACCTCAAAATATGAAATACTTTCTTCCTTATTTAGTTGCATAAGAACTTTTTGCCAAAGTGGAGGTAAGATCTTTTCCAGTCTGCAGTTGGTCCAAATGGATGACTATGCAAAGGTTACAGATGTATGAACTAGTATCATTAAATTCTAAACAAGTAATTTTGGGGAATTCTGAAATGATCAGAAGAGCTAGGAGCTTAGTGGAAAAGGTCTGTGTGGTACGTATGGGATTCTGTTTGCTGGGGTTTTACTGTTGTTTTAAAAATATGATTCTGTGGTCTGGAATATACTGCATTCTGTTTGCTCTTCTACCAGCTGTATGTATCTCAGATGGTAAAGGTTATTCCTCAACAGAGACCAGGATATCTAGAATTTGTGGCAGCTACTTACTGTGCTAATTTCTGTACACATGCTTCTGAGTTCATTGCAGGATCTAAATAAGCCAACCAGTTGCAGTCTGGAAAAAAAAAAAAATAGTAGTCTGGTACAGAAATTACAGTAATAATTTTAAACTGAAAATCTTAAGGCCACGGTGAAGGTCAGTTACCTTATCTGATAACATTACAGAGCAGCTGAAAGGTAACCTTTGCTCCAGAATTTTGGGAGCATTGTGCCTTCTGAAATTATGCATAATAGTAACTGTAGTTAGTTCAAAATGAACAGCTGACTTGCTTAAAATTCTTAATAGTGCAGTGAGCCCCACCAGCTGCCATTATTGCTTGTACTGTTGCCTGTCCTTATGTTTGCTATCATGGTAGTTACTTAATTTTGGCAAGTAGTTCTGACATCTTTTATATGTTGCTGCTGTTCAGAGGTATACAACTGTCTCATGTTCTTACTCATATCAGAGTCTAAACCTAGTGGACAGCAGCACTTCACTTTTAAGGATCTGAGTAATAGAGTTCAGACTAACAGCTACCTTACAGATAATACCAAAAAATAAAAATATGAGGGCAAACTGGGAATCACTTGGTGAGTCTAGTACATGCCAGCCCGTTGTATGCGCAAATTAAACATGTCCTATGTTAAAATACCTTGTAGGTGGTGCTACAGAGGGAATGATTCCAGTACTTTGGTATAGGAATGTAGCATATACAACTAAAGTTTGAGTGAAAAGGCAAAGGTCTTGGAGACAGATACATTTCATATGGCTCAAAACCATGCAATTATCTCCTTAGAACTACCGCTCTTAGGTGGCATTGGGTGCTTGTTTAATGTGTGACCTGACAGGTATGTTTGTAGAGGGCCACATGGGCTGTTCAGAGGGAGCATTTGTCATCCCTGGCTTGAGTACCTGGTCTAAAGTCTAATTTTGCAAGTGTATCCTCTTTGGCAACCTGTATCAGGTCTAAACTTGGTTAAGTATGAATATATTGATTGGCTTAATGTAAAAGAACACTGTTTGCAGTGCTTGATTTCTGCAAGTCAGAGTACTCAGGAATGTGTAATTTTAATCAATTTAAAATATTCTGCTTTTTCTTTGTCGTGTAACTTTGGGAAAACTTGTCAAACAGTAGGAATTATAATACTATAGAAGGTATAGAGCTCAGCTGTAACAAGCAGACCAATTTTTGCAAATTTGACGTAAAAAGGCATTAGTGGGGAACATGATCACCCCCTCCTGTTCTATAAGCTATCAAATGTTCTAGAAAGAACATTTGTTACAATTAAGATTTGTGCGAGAACAAATTCTATCTTATTCGGTAAAGAAGAGAGTTATGATTAAGATTTGCTATGTTTGATCTCCAGCAGAGGTACAGGCTTTGGAAAGTATGACAAAAACTCAACATTATCTCAAACCATCCTCAAACTGCTTTCTGCTTTGCCTGCATCTGTTGTTAGGGCTTTGCTGCCTTTTTTTGGGGGCGGGGAGAAAGTCATCTTCGTTTTTCTTTTTTTGGGGGGGTGTGGTGGTGGTGGTTTGTTTGTTTGTTTGCCAACTTCTAGATTATTCACCATTGTGAAGCTACTTCTTGTTTACACAATCTGTGGCTGGGATGAGTCTTGGTCTGAAAATTAAAGCTGTGTATGATTTATTCTCATTTGAAAGAGCGTGCGAGCATAGCTAAGTATCAAGTAATTACAGTGTATTACTTGATACGGTTATATGGACAGCTGAAAGCTTGTTTGCCACCCATGCGCTCCTGGTGGTTATCTGCCCAATAACTTCTCCTCTGATGCTCCAGAATGATTGTGGTGGACTCTATCATAAATACAAGTCTGGGAGCAGAGACTAACAGGAGAATTAAAGGGAAAGAATCTGCCACGTTCTTTCGCAGACATTTAACTGAAGACCTCATGATAAACTGAGTTTTCTCATAGAAGATGACGCTAATGCAGGGCCTAATGTCTGATTTAGACTCCAGCTTGATAAACTAGTCTGCCTGGATTCAGATCTTCAGAGTAGCTGAAAGCGCTTGCCTGGCCATGAATAATAATAATGGGCAAAGCTTGACGTGTGGTTGAATTGCAAAGAAGTATTGTGGCAGCCTGAACAGTGAATGGTTGCTTGAAATCTGCTTGACTGATGGCTCCAAAGATAAGCTTGTGTAAATTCGTATATCAGGCTGGGTTTTTTTCTTCCCTCTTCATGTATTGATGTTTGAGTAGTGAGCAGTGAAACCTTGCAGCCTCAATATGTAGGTTTTGGGATAGATAAGGGGTGGCCTGACAGCCATATCTGACGTCGTGTTCTGGTTACTGGTCACTTAGTGGACTGGGTTCACCCTGCTTCCATGTATTTCATGTTTTTGGATGACAGTGAGGAATGGATGTTGGTGTAACACATGCTGTTGAAATAGCCAAATGCTGACAAATCTGGGGGAAAAAAAAAACCTGGGAATTGCTTTCCCCTTGTGAGAGGGAAGGATGTATTTCTTAGCCATGTATGTGGCCCCATACAAAGTTGAAAACTGTCCGCTTTACTGCATGGATTGTAATAGAATAGCATCTGGCCCAAATCTTGCTGAAGCTGGACAATCCCGAGGTTATTTGCCATCTTCCTTTCTTAATTTTCTCAATCATGGCTTGTAAATTGAGGTAGAAGGCAGAGAAGGGTGGGAATATTATAATTCCTATGTAAATTAAACTTCCCTGATCTTTTGACATTGGTTAATGACTGTCATGACCAAATAAGTGCTCTGTTCTTTAGACTGCCTGTCCATGTAGACGCTTCTTAATACAGTGTGCCTTGCATGTGAAACATGTTCCTCTGTCTGAGGCTCTTGAGTTTGACCAGGGACTTTTCTGGTCGCCAAAGGGTTTGAGCATGATGTCTTGCTTCTTGGTGTGTGCTTTTAGAATGAAACACGAGTGGGCATATATAACTATTCTGGAATTTGTATGGCAATATATTTAAAAAAATGTTATTGTAAGGAGGGTAGAAGGGGTATTGAATATTGTTAAGATAAATCAGCTATATAATAATGTTCTGTTTAAGTGAAGGCCCCCTTGTATTCCTGCCTGATTATGAGCAGCAGCAACTCTGGCAAGTTCCTTCTAAGAACTTCTAGTGAAATATCAGTGATAATTACTGGGTTCTTTTTCTCAAGGCCTGCTATTCTGGGGGAAGGAGGGATGAGAGATGACCTGCTGTAACAGCCCTGTAGTTTACTGCTCCAAGAAGAATCTCTTGGCTTAAGGAATTCTCACCCTCCCTGTCTGAACATACTGTGTTCCTAATTTTGACAAGGAAAACTTCTGACTTGGTGTCTTTAATTTCTCTAGCTGCTGAGTTCTTGATTCTTTTAATTGGAGGAAAAAAAAATAAATCCAGAAATACTTTACCACAGTTAATGGTATCTCAGCACTTGGCTTTGGGAGTAGGTGAAATCATTGAACTTCACCAGTGGGGAGCTAGCTGTTGGTGGAAACTTTGCATATTGGTTTGTTTTTTGGTGTTTGGTTTTTTTTTAGTGAAATCATGGATTATATTTACCACTTTTACGGGGTGATACTAATTAAATTCTGACCCTCCTGAGTTTGTGAAATTCAAATTGTAGAGATGGAAATACTTCAAAATTACAAGTGTTATATGAGGCTAGGGGTTTCTGGAACTAATGCGTTCTATGGCATCTCCAGTGTGCTTAAATGAAACAGTGCTAATGGTGCTAAATATGCTGTCCACTTTTGTCCTATGAACTGTCTTAAGTATTGGCTTATTTTCAAATGGCTTTACATTTCTGTTATTTTTCTTTTCAGGCAAATTTTGAGGGGTGAGCAGGAAGTACCAGACTCGATGAGTTTCCATCGAAATGTCGGAAAAGTCGGGCCAGAGTACAAAAGCAAAGGATGGAAAAACAAAGTATGCAACACTCAGTCTGTTTAATACGTACAAGGGAAAGTCACTGGAAACTCAGAAAACCACAGGTGAGTAAACTTACCTGTTTTGCATTCTGTTTCATCATTACTGTAGTACTAATTAAGAGTGCAAAGTATATGAGCCCTTAACCAAAGCAAGATTATTTTTTTTTTAAAATGCTTGATACAACAGTTAAGTGGAAGAATTCTGGCAAGCAATGTTGATTAGTTTCTCGTTAGCTGTAAACAAGAGTGTCAGTGCAGGGAGACAGCATTTGCAGTCTAGTAGGAAGTAGAGTGTAGGTAAATAAAAACTGTTTTATAGCTGCAGTCTCCATTTGTTATCAGCATATCCTGGCTGTTCTTTTTATTGTATTTCAGAAAATGTTTGTGATACTGGAGGTGTTTGATTAACAAGAAGGCAGTGCTCACTTTCAGATGGGGTGCTCTGTCTGGTTTGCAAACAAACACTGGGTGAAACTTACACTGGCCTTTCAAATAAGACCACTGTGGGCCTGATTTTTCCTGGTTGATTGGATTGAGAACCAGCAGGGAATGACACTCTGAAGGCTTTGAATTTGAGTTGACATACTTGCCTAAATTGGGGGATGAAAGGTTTGCACAATATTATTTTTAAAGGTTGAAACTGAGGTTTTTGTAATGATACAACATGCCTAAGATAATATCTTTTACTGGTTCACCTGAGTTGATTAGTTGGTAGGTTGAATGTCCTGTGTAGTGCGTTAGCTTCATACTGCTTTTTCATACTTGTGGTCTGAAGTAAATGCAATTTGTAAGAATGTTTTTGCCAGAGCAGCATCTGCCAACTGAAACTGGCAGCAAAAAAGAAGTGGGCTGGACCCATGTAGATATTCCTGGAGTCATCAAGGTACATTAAACTCCAAAAGAAGCACGAGAACGATGCTTGACAATGTCTTAAAGGGTATTAAAACATCAACATCATATTTTAAATGGCTCCTCTAGCTTTCTGTCACTGAGCATTGTGTATAAAGGTGGGGCCATATATCATTTTAATCTCTGGAGTAGGCTAACCATAGTGACTTGCTATGCAAAAAGTACTCAAGTTCTCCGCAACCAAGTATTTCTAATTCCCCCTCTCTTTTTTTAAATTAAATTATGAAGAATTTTGAATTTCTTAATTCTTATACTCTTGAATTTTTGAGTTTCTTGCAAAACACTGGTTTATGTAGCTTTGTGTGAACACTACTTGCTGAAGAGCATTGTTAACTTTCACTTTCTGTTTTGGCATGCAGTTGCCGCACGCCATGGATTACAGAGCCTTGGAAAAGTTGCTATTTCAAGGAGGATGCCTCCCCCAGCTAATCTCCCCAGTCTTAAAGCAGAGAACAAAGGCAATGACCCTAATGTGAACATAGTGCCTAAAGACGGCACAGGATGGGCTTCCAAACAAGAACAGCACGAAGAAGAAAAGTAAGTGACCAATGAGGTCTGGGTTGTTTTGGTGTGAGGTTTCTCTCAAGTTTTCCCAAAACTAGGGGTGGGCAGGGCCTGGGAAGAAAGTGGCTAGACTTGACTGTCTTCAAGATAGCTACCAGAGAGGGAATAGTGCCACTGTTAATTTTTGTGAGGAAGAATCTTGCTATTAGGGAGATAGTTTCAAAAAACTCCAAAACCCAAACAAACAAAAAAACAAAACAAGCAAAAAAAAACCCACCAACAAAGCCCCCCCACTTAACTTGAAAGCACTGTGCTTTTAAATTCCGTATGAGGGGACAAGTTTTTCCTTTAGCCACCTGATGTGGCTATCTTTGTTTAAGTTTTGATGGCTGCTTAAAGGAAATACTGTAGCACATTTTGTAAGATCAGTGTAATCACCTTAAAATTCTCGTGAAACTTGAGGAGGAACCATTGGGTACACAGCAACTTCCTCAAAGCCTGCTTAGAAAACGTGTAGCTCTTAAGAAAATACAGCTAAGTGGAAACAGAAAAGATGAGATTTTTTTTTTTTGATTTCTGGTAATCTGTGGGAACATCTGAAAACTGCATTCCGTTATCCTTGTGAGAAGCCAGTGTGTTTCTCCCCAATAATGATGATATTTATTTTTTTTTGGTGATGTGTACTTCTGTGTCAGTTCTGAGGCTACCGTGTAGTGCTTTCGGTTGACCACTGCAGAACCCACATGGAACTGACTTCTTGGTGATAGTCCTCAGAAATTTAGGATTACTGTAGGATCTATTTAGAGCATTTACAATTGTTTATTTTAAGTTAACTGACATGATACTGCACTAGTTATCTCTTTACTGGTCTAATAAAGTGGTTTTAGACTACTGGATGTGCCTCATAATTCCTGTTTCGTCAAAAGTTACTACTAATGATCTGGAGGTCTTGATTTGTAGACACTAATGCGTTGGAGTCTTACTGAATATGCAGATTTCAGAAATAGCTGTTCTTTCAAGAAAGTAAACATCACTGAATCCATGGATGAGAAAGATCTTCAAGAATATGCCTGGTTTTTATATTGGCAAAATGAGTGCTTATGTCTGCCTCTTAAGATGGTGAAATTGAGACTTTGTTCTTAATAGACTTAAGCTTCTGGGCTCCAATTCATAGTACCCATAATTTATCTTTTCTTTTTACTTCATAATTTCTGACACATATTTGCCTTCTTTCTCTCAGTTCATGGTGGTCTCTAAGTGCTTTCCTCTCAGCTCCTGAGGCGAGAGAACATTATTCCAAATTATTCCCTTCCATGGTTGTAGATTGATTGGGTTTTGATTGTCCAATACACTACTTCAAAAGTTATAATTCTGTTCATGCCTGAGCGCATTTTCTGCCCAGTCATTTTCATTCATTCCTCTCCACTTTGGGAAATCCAGTCTTGAAAGAATTAGCTAATTTATTCCAATTTGTAACTGTTACTATAACAACTTTTGTATAAGAAAATTATTTTTCTGCAGAAAAAGTAGTTACTGGTTCTTAAGCCGCATGGATACCTCATTTCATTGACTTGTTTGCAGTAGTTATCCTGTTGATCGTATTCTGTGCTCACCCTCCTGTATTCACAAGTGCTTTACCTCTAATTCCAGACAGCCAGACGTGCCGCAGACACAGCCAAAACCTGCTGTTCCTGCTCCTCCAGAAGCAGCTCCTGTTGCCAAATCGTGGGCCAACACCAAACCAGGTGGACAAGATGGTAAGGGTTGTTCAAGGTGGAGGGGTTCTTGACTGGCCTGGCAGGCTCTGAGTGCTACTGTGACAGACCCCCAGACTCAGCAACCGTTTGAGTCTTGATTGGGTCAGTTGGGACTACAAATGCTGTGGAAGTGACTTTCTTGGCTGGAAGGTGAGCTGGTCCCCTATCACTCAAGTGAGCGCCAGCCTGATTCAGCGGCAGATCTGACTGCCTTTTAAAAGGGTTGGCATAGTCACCTCTTTTGGATTGACAGGGAAATGGTGGTGACGGTATAAGATCACAGAATGATAGATGTTGGAAGGGATCTCTGGAAATCATCTAGCTCAACCCTCCTGCTAAAGCAGGTTCACCTAGAGCAGGTTGCAAAGTATTGTGTCCAGGTGGGTTTTTAATATCTCCAGAGAAGGAGACTCCACAACCTCCCTAGGCACCCTGTTCCAGTGCTCTGTCACCCTCAAAGTAAAGAAGTTTATCCTCATGTTGACATGGAATTTCCTGTGTTCCAGTTTGGGCCTGTTGCCCCTTACTCTTTTGCTGGGTGCCACTGGAGAGAGTCTGGCCCTGTCCTCTTGACACCCGCCCTTTAGGTATTTATAAGCATTGATGAGATCCCCTCTCGGTCTTCTCTTCTCCAGGCTAAACAGACTCAGGTGTCTCAGCCTTTCTTCATAAGAGAGGTACTACTCTGTTCCCTTTATCCTTTGTAGCTGTCCACTGGACTCTCTCCAGTAGTTCCTTATCTTGAACTGGGGAGCTGGACACAGCACTCTGGATGCAGCCTGGCCAGGGGAGGATAACCTCCCTTGACCTGCTAGCCATGCTCTTTAATGCACCCCAGGATACCATTGGCCTTCTTGGCCACAAAGGCACATTGCTGGCTCATGGTCAACTTGTCCACCAGGACTCCCAGGTCTTTCCCTGCAGAAGATCTTGAACATGGCTGTGGTGAGGAGGGAAAATCTCAGTCAGTAGTTACAATGCATACAAGTTTGGCATGGGGAGAAGTGTAAACAGTGGTCATTCTAATCATCATTTTGGATAATTTTGTGCAAAATGTATGTAGTCTTCCTTCTATTTAAATGTCTGCTACAGCAATACTTTTCCCTTAATTTTATAGCTTCCTTGGTTATTTTGTTTTCAAAGTGATAGTGTTCAAGTAGGAGGTTTTTTATGTGAAAAACTTTAAAAGTGTGTTTGGGTTTTTTTTTTAACATAATTGTGTGAAAGGATGGAGAACTAGTTCCTTTAGCGTGAATCTTAGCTTGAGTGTTTTTATTGCAGATGTAAGATCAGAGGGAAATCTTAAACAGATTTTTTTTTAATTGCTTGTAGAGTGAGAGGTTACTTAGGATTCCTGTGTCTCTGTTATGAAAAATAACCTATGACATGTTTTATTCCCTAAATTTGAGACTTGCAAGCTTTCTATGGCTATAAAATAGAGTTTTGGCTTCCAAGTTGAAAGTGAGCTCTCTTCTGGATAGAGATCTTAAAATATTAAAATCTGAATTGCATGGAGGTAACTTCTCAGCCATTATATGGACTTTGTTAACATCGCATATCTTAATGGTTTTGCCTTTTTTTTCAGTGAGTATTAGAAGTGACAATGCTAGATTCTCCACTTCTTGTTATTCTCTCTAATGTTCAGTGTTTCCTTCATTGTCAAACGTAGGAACTGTCCTCCTTTCAGCTTTTCCAGGAGTTTTGTAGAATGAAAAAAGGACTTAACACTGATGCAAAATGATCTGCATTCCAGCCTTTCTACATAAGCTGATAAGATCGTGTCTGTGACACAGGAAATAGTGATTCGGCTCAGTGGCTTCAAAATGCATTTAGCTAATTATTTTGTAGTTACCATGGCAGCTTGTGTGCCAAGCCCAGATGGTGCCCTCATTTTGTTCAATTAATGCAGTAGTGGGTTTGCTGTTTCAAGAAGAAATAAAGAATGTGAATTGGAATCAGCTGCTTGCTGTCCTCCTCAGTTTGAAGCTCGGGATACACCTGTTGTGCTCATGCTTTCCTTATCAGCAGTTGGCTGGTAGAACTTGTAGTTTTTCCAGGTGCCTTGTACGTGTTCCAGCAGTCATTGAGCTGGCTGCCTCATGATCTTTTAAGACTTCAGTTGGGTGAGGCAAGGCTAAATCCTTCTCTTATGCTGTTGGTGGCCATGTAGAAAGGAAAGACTTCTGAAATGTAGTGGGAGTGTGTATTTTTAAGCCCATGTGTTGGTTAAAGTTGGGGTTAATTGCTACCATAACTTCTTTCTGAACTGTTGGCTGACAATCTGGCTATTTCAAGTTGATAGCTTAAGCACTGTCAAGCTGATCACTGAAGATGCTACTACTTTGCAATTAAAACATTGTTGCTGTTACTGTGTGGACTTGAGCAGAAAATATACTTCAGGATTCATAAAACTCAATTTTGCATGCCACAGGAGCTCTGAAGAGGCTCCCTTGCCTGGCACGCCATCTGTTTTGTGTGACTCTGATTTTCAGTCCCCTTAAGCAAGTCATTGGATGTAGCTGCTTGGGAATGTCAAAAGTCCAATGTCTGTTAACAAAAAAAAAAGTTAACATGATCTGTAGGTGAAGTTTGAGTGAAGATGAAAAGATTAAGACTATTTGTAGGCACAGGGATAAATAGTAGTATTTGTTCTAATGCCTTTACAAAGAAAGTATAAAAAATGAGGAATTTACCCCGTGCTTCATTCTTAAAGCCACAGAATCCATGTGTGTTATTGTTATGAAGGTTTCTGTCACAGATTGGAGAGAACAGAAGCTTTTCTAGATGTCGGCTAAAAAAAAAAGTACAGCGGGGTTTTGGACAGCATATGTTCAGATCCTTTTTTGTGAGTTTGCCCTATAGTCCGTGTAGCCTAATACAATGTCTCTTATAGTAGCCAGTAGTAAAGATGATATGTGAACAGGGCGTTATTTAGGCTGTTGGAATAGAAATCTTCCCTCAGTAAGCCTATCAGTGATTTGGTACGAGAACACTATTCACCTAATAGTTCAATATCCGTTATGTGTAGGCCAAGGCAGGGAATTGAGTCAAAGTATATGGTAACAAAACCTGCTAAAGAGGAAGACAATCTGTATTTTTGGCTTCCCTGCAACAGGAGTCTTAAATTCCAATCCAGAATTATGATGTCAAGGGTTTTAGAAACCAAAGAATGCTACAGGTTTTGATACTTTTTTCATAACGTAAAAGCTGTGGCCTTTCAAAGTCCTGATGAGTTGTTATTAGAACCGTAATTAATCTTAAGGGCTTTTGCAATGACATAGCTGCCTATTCTTCTGTTAACTATAGTTGTGTAATAAAATGAGGGAAAACTTGGTGGTGGAGGGGGAGGTGGGGGAAGAAAGTGTTAACAGAGCTGAGGAACTTCAGGTACTGCCCATGTTAAATCTTGTTCTGTTGTCCATTATTGCTCTCTGGTGCTTCTGATTTTTTCTCAGCCCCAACAGTTGGCCTAGTAAATTCAACAGCTTTGGTTATGAATATGCAAATTGCAAATGTGAATGCTTTACAAGGATTGTTCTTCGCTTATGTGAATTACATTACCAGTAAATTGAGGTGGCTTTATTGTTCACTTTTTAAGGATGATCAAGCTTTTACTACTTTCTGAAATGACTACAGTTGTGACTTTCTGAATATCTTACTGTGTAGGTCCAGCTATTCAAGTAAATAGTTATTTCCAACAAGAGTTTCCCAGTCTGCCGGCAGCTGGGGATCAGGAAAAGTCAGGCAAAGAGAAAGATGCACCTGAAGAGCTCCATGGATCAGGACCCAACTTGCGACCACAAAGTAAGTATATACTACAATTTTTTGTGAAATTGCATGGGTTTGTGTGGAACTCCTTTATTACAAGATTACTTGTGCCCTGTACAAAATAAATTGATGAATTGTTTGTTTTAATCAACACACTCCTACACTGAAGGAACAGATTTTGGGGGCTTTCTTCTGTTTTACTCTGTTCTGCACTCACTCTGGGGTGTGGAAAATAGGGGATTTAATCCTATCCTCAAGTTCACTTTCCATTTTCCTGACCTAGTCAGTACTCCACTTCTGCTCTGAGGAACATCTGGTAGTTGCACAATAATGGAATCTTTTTACTTCCAGCTGCTAGATGTCACAACAGCTAAAATATGTTTTTATAGAAATCTCCTAATATTAACTAATTATATAAATCATCATTAGGGTTGGCTCCGAATGGTTAGTACTCCTAAGACAGTAGCCTGAAAAATCCTGAGTGGGAAGTGTAATCTACAGGATATTGAAAGAGTGGACTGTGATTTGAACAGCTGAGGCATCTTTAGCTCATGGCTGAGGTGCTTTGATTAGCTGGATGTATTTCAGCTCTGAGAGATTAGATCTAGTGAAAACAACCACAACAGTGCTGGCTTTGTATGTCTCTGTGAAGAAATGTGTTGCTTCCCCAGATCCTTTTCCTCCTGCTGGGGAGGCGTTTGGGATTGTGCCTGTTGCCAGCGAAAAACAGGATTCCTTTCTTCCTTAAAAATTTGATGAGGTTTGGTGGACTAGGGACCCTTTCCTGCACTGTAGGTGGCACTATCCTGTGGCAGTGGTAGACGAGGTGTGCACTGCTGTTAGAGGGCTTGGGCTCTCCGGGAGTCCTTAACTCCTTTCTGTGTTACAGGCCTTGGTTTTCATTGATTTGTTTCAGTCAGGTCCTGCAGACCAAGGCCATGTGCTTGTTCAGGTTCTGACTAGTTTTGATGTAAAGAATAATCTTCTAAGAAATTTGAGAGAAGTCCAACATCAAATTAGGAAAATAGCTATGTTTGTCTGTTCCAGCCTCCTGCAGGCAGTTGTAATTGTGGTCAGTACTGTACATGCTATTATTAAGTCCTTCTTTCAGGTCTGACAGCAGAAAGCTAAACGAACTTGGCAAGTACTGCCCCTTTAGCAGCTGTGCTCCCTGGCAAAGATAAGTGGAAGAAGTGTAATGGATATCTAGGAGCATAGTTTAACACAGCTTAAAGGGTTTGTGCCCCTAAAAGAGCATTATTTACAGTGTGGGTCTATGAATTGAATTGTTGGTGGTCCCCATGAATCTGAGCAGTTTACTCTTTCTTTTTTCCTTTTTTTTTTTTTTTTTTTTTTAGCCTAACCCATGTTTTGTAGGCAGAAACTCCTAAAAGAATGGACTGCCTGGCACAAGTGATAGGTTATAAAAATCCCTTACTTTGCCTGGGCTTAGATATTCACACCCAGATGTAGGCTTTTCCCTGGACTTCTAGATATTCACACCCACAAGTACAACCTTCATCACTTTTATTCCATTGTTATCAGATAGAGATGCAAGCAAGGATCTGGATACCAGTCTTCACTTAAATAAATAATGCGCAGATGTATGTCATTTTGAGCTGATTAAAGAGTTTTGTGGTAGGTCTCTGCTGCTTAAGAAGCTTGATCTGTCCCTTGGCAGCATTTTCACACTGAGTGAACAGCAGCCCACTTACCACAGCTGAAGCTGTTTTCTTTCTTCTGCTATTATCAGTATACTTCCTAAATTGCATTGTGTTTTGGAAGGTAGAGTAGGACAACTAGAGGAGTCTATAAATTCAACTCTTGCCCTTCAGGGCTGAAGGGGATTAGAAAACAGCCTCTATTTTCTCCATTGGCTGTTGCCCATTTCAGTACCAAATATGAACATGTGTCTGCACAGATAGCTGTGTCACTGAAAACTGTGTCGGAACAATGTGGTTTTCATCACACCTGTCTGTAAATCTGTAATATAAAGTCTGTTCTTGTTTTTTCTCCTACCGATTCTGTCCATGCAGATGCTACTAGCTGGAGAGAAGGTGGTAAGAGCAACTCTCCCAGTTCTCCAACTGATCAAGAAGCTAAGGCTCTTGGGCAGGAAGATGGTAATGCTACACCAGCAGAACAAAATGATGGCCAAAAGGCAGCAGAGAAGAGGGATGTGCGGTTACCACAGGTCCCTCAGCCCAAGCTGAATGGCCAGCAGCCACCACCTCTCTCATCTCAGTACAGGGCAATGATGCCACCTTATGTAAGTGACAGTTACATTCAAAATTTTTAAGCTGCAGGGACTGATTATTGGCTAGTGTGATTTCCTTATGGCCCTTTCTCCTCCCTCCATAGAACACTCAGGAGCTGTGCTAGAAGTGTGGGATCACAACCAACTCCTCAAAGAATGTGGCTACCTGTTACTGGTTCTGCTACATTGAGTTTGAACTTGTCAGTTTATTAGCTCTTGTAATCACCCCACTTTGGTGGCTTGATGTCACACACTTCTCGTTAGATAGCAAACTGTCTTGAGTGAGGAGTCTTGCTATACTTCCACTATGATTCCTTTGATGATCTCGGTATGCTTAATGCAATGATATTTTTTAACAAATGGCTCCTTTTTTTTTTTTTAATCCTTTCTTAGATGTTTAATCAGTATCCTAGAATGGCATATCCTCCTTCCATGCAAGGTCCAACAAGGTTTCCCAATTCTGAGCCTAGCAGGTAAGAAACCTTATGAGTGTTATTGTTGTGTGGGTATGAATTCTGTGACTCAATGAAAAAAAAATTGCACTGATTATCGTGATTGTGATTATACACTGCATAAGAACTGCTGCTAGTTAGTCTCACAAGTTTGGCTTGTGTGGAGCAGTGCCATGGAGTGGTTTGTGTTTGACAACTCAACTGCAAAACTTGAGGGAATTCTGCACATTACAGGGTTTTTGGTTGGGAAGAGCAGGGGTCACTTGGGGACACCTTTGAAACTTCAACCAGTATTTTGCCTTTAAAAGGACTCTTCCATTGTTATAATGAAAGTAGTTAATTCCTGGTTCTCAACTCTACTGCTCTCCAATCAAAGTAGAACTGTAATGCATTATAAAATAAGTTTTCTTTCTTTCTGTGCATTTCTCCATAGTTGAGGATGGCTGTGCAAATGCATGAGGAAATAGGGGATGCTGTAGGCAGTAGGGTACAAACTTTGACAGGTGATCTGTCGTTGGAAGAAGAGAGAAAAGCTGAAAAGGATGACCGGGAAAACTTGAGTATAGGAGTATGGAGAAGATACAGAACCTTTGACAGTGGTATAAAAAAAAAATGTATTTTTTTATAAAGAAATATGTCCAAGGTGGATAAATTAGTCATAAGAAGGATGCCAGATCTACGCAGTGTCTTGTTTGAAAGCTACAAACCATGTGGATTTCTGCTGTCAATTGATGTTTGGCTTGTTTGTGAAGTATGCAAGCAAGGCTATAGCATCTAATCTTCCTCTTCCATAAAGAACCATCTAGTGTTGCGTCAGTAATTATTTGAACTTTAATAGTTGCGCACGTGGATTATAGTTCACATTTATACTCTATTTGAGAGAACAGGACTGTATACTTCAAATAATTGTCTTATAAGTTCACATTTTATCTAGTCATGTTGCTGGATAAATAGTGACGGTGGCCTTTGTTTCTTTTTTTCTTTTTTTTTTTTTTTAGAGGGCCAAGGGGAAGAGGACCACCTTCCTGGTGTTCAGAACCTATTGAGCGCCCATCCATTCTTAGTGCTAGTGAACTTAAAGAACTTGATAAATTTGATAATTTAGATGCGGAGGCTGATGAAGGCTGGGCAGGTAAGAACATAAGATTAATGGCTTCTGTTCTTTGTACATTGAATCTTTCTCAAAGATTAATTGAATATTTGCTTATGTATCAGGTGCTCAGAGTGAAGTGGATTACACGGAGCAGTTGAATTTCAGTGATGATGATGAGCAAGGAAGTAGTCAAAAAGAGAAGGAAAGTGGGTGAGTTGGCATTGCCAGTTGGGTGTGAATGCCACTTAACTAGCTTAGCATGTATTCCCGTAATTAAACACTGTAGTAGATTGCATAACTACCTGCAAACTCTGGTCAGCTGGGCATGTAATAGAAATGATCCTTGCTGTGAGGAAATTTCACTCTTTATAAGAAACACTGAGGGTAGAAGATAATTGACTAAATACCTGTGTGGAGTACACCTTCCATTTTTCTTCTTTGCACACAGTGATGAACAAACACCGTCAAAAGATTCCCAGAGTCCTGATGGCCAGAAGGAAGAAGAACAGACAAATGCTAAGTCTGCCACCCAGGCTTCCACAGCAGCAACCAAAGGGTCTTATGGCAAAAGCTCTCAGCTTGAGCAGGTTTGTGTGTTCTTCTCTTCAGCTTTTCTGGCAACAGCCTCATGAGGAGAGGTCCCACTCAGGTGTCTTTCCAAACTGTCAGGTCAATTAAGGTTATGAACATGAGTGAAAGCATTAGCTACTGCTTATCTGAGCTGTGGTAACTGATCGGGTGCTGCTTAGAGAACGTAGCTGCTTCTGGTCACAAAATAAAAATAGCATGGCTTTATCTAGTGTGTTATAATCCACAGTTGTGAGGGAGTGAGAACTCTTGTGTCAGTTACTGTGACTCAGCTGACAGGCTTTAATTCAATACTCATGTCTGTCCGTCCCTGTAACAGTGAATGAAGAGGTTCTGGTGTCCATCATGTTTTATAGTGGCACAGAGTAAATAGTGCCCAAGTGGCCCATCCATTTTTCCTGGGTGTGGGGATTTTTGTATGGTATTGTGACCCACCTTCTTCAGTGCAGCTTAGTGGTAATGTGTCAGCTCACTTCTGATGTCTCAGGCGAATGTAGACTTCATCAGCTCAGCCTTTTTGTTTTATCCTCTAGCAGAGGAAGATTGGCAGCCTCCTCAGCTTATGCCTGCTTCAGCTCTATTCTCTACCCTCCCACCCCAGGAAAGCTACTGTTGAATTTATCTGAAAATTTCCCAGAAGTGTTTTCTCTTGACACCAGTAATAATGAAGATGGGAGATCTTTAATTGGGTTTACTTGCACTTTGTCTATATATAAAGATGATGTTGTCTTTCAGGGTTTGATGCTACATTGAATCTAAGGAAAAACAGTGCAGTAATATAAATGCTGAAAATTGGATGTGTGAATGTTTAAAGTAATTATCTCTCAGTACATAAAGTGGAAATGTTCTTGATGTTGTTTTGCATGCAAATTTGTATTGTATGCAGATGGTTCATTAGGTGTAGTATCTTAATGCAGTACAAAACAGTAGATCTAAATTTTTCAGCTTGGCTCTTGTTAGGAGCTTAACCCTGGTACTGTGTTTGATCCAATAGGATCGAGGTCCACAGCCTTCTATACATGAAAGAGGTGGTCCCGCTCTTCATCCCAAATCTATTCTACCACCGGTAAGAAAGATTAGAATTGTCCTTATTTCCTTAAGTTAAATTCTTTAATGCTGTGGTGGAGGGATTTAGACTAAGAAAAGTAAAAATATGCTTCACATAGGGATAAGCCTTTTATTTATCAAGTAAAATGATTGTAGTGCCTGGGGCTGGTGAGAACGGGACCCCAATACAGCTGTGTTGCTAATTGTGTAAAGCAGCCCCATCTTGTAAGTGGCGTACAAAATATGTGAGAACTTCAAGATCTTTCAGTTATCCAGCCTCATTTGGGAACTAGGGAGGACAGGGGCATAGGAATAGTGCTGGAGGGCTGGCTGCCAAGGCAGATGGGGAGATGAAATGTGTACGTAGTAGCTTCTTACCAATTTTCAACAATCCTTATTAAAATCTCTGTTATCTTGAGCGACCTTGAATTGCTTTGGCTCCTTGGGAGACTTTTGTCTGAGATCTTCCCTGAGCCTTTGTGATTTAGAGCAGCCTGTAACCAAATCCAAAAGATGTTTTGTCATCTTTGCTGTCACTTTGCATTAATGTTGGGGAGGAAGACTGACGTGAGCCCAACTGAATCTTTACCTCTCCTTTCTGAGCTTGGGTTGTGTAAGTCTGAACTGGGGCAGGAAGGTGGGGACTTGCTTTTTCTTCCAAATCTTGCTTTTTAAAGGTGCCATGCAAATACAGGTATTGACAAATAGTTAAATATAATATTACAGCTAGCTGTTTATATAATACATCCTCAACTTGATTTAACTGATTTTAATATTGCAGCACCCTCCTCCGCCTGATCGCCAGGTAGGACCTGGAAGGCAAGGACCCTTTCCCCCTAAACCAGTACCAGATGAAGATGAAATCTGGAAACAGAGGAGAAGACAGCAGTCAGAGATATCTGCTGCAGTTGAGCGAGCCCGTAAGCGGCGAGAAGAGGAAGAAAGAAGAATGGAAGAACAGCGAAAAGCTGCTTGTGCCGAAAAGCTAAAACGGTTAAATGAGAAATTCGGCTGTGTGACAAAACCCTCCCGGGAAGACCCTCTGAAAGAGCGGGAGAGGGAAAGGGAGAGAGAGAGGGAGCGGGAAAGGGAAAGAGAAAGGGAGCGGGAGAGGGAGAGGGAAAAGGAGAGGGAGCGGGAAAGAGAGCGAGAAAGAGAAAAAGAGAGGGAGAAGGAAAAAGAGAGGGAAAGGGAGAAGGAGAAAGAAAAGGAACAAGAAGAAAAAGAAAAATTGGAGAAGGCAAAAGAGCAGGAAAGGGAGAAAGAGAAAGAAAAAGAGATGGAGATGGAGAAGGAAGAGGAGGAGGAGGAAAAGGAGAACGAGAAAGAGAAAGAAGAGGAGAAACCAGCACATGAGGTTCCTGAGCCTGTAGAACCTGTGGCAACACCTGTAGAAAAACAAGAAACTGAAACTAGGAATAACAAGGAAGAAAAAGGTATGCCTGCACGCTAGTAGTTGTCTGTTTTAAAGCTGAGCCACAGAGCACAGTTGTAATCTAGAAGGCTAAGTTGCATACCTAATTAACCTAGTGGATCTAGACCATTTATTTTCCTGGCACATTACAGCTGCTAACTATCCTTGGAGCTAGACGTGTTTGCCCAATTCATCAAAACATTAAAGAAAAAACTGTGCTTTGTGATTTAGGCCAGACTTTGAAGAATACAGAAAGACAAGCTGGCTTTCTTTTCTTGTTAAAGGAGGTTCAGCAACTCATGTTGCTAAAAGCAGTGTAAATTATTTCAGCTATTCTGTTCTTTCAGCAAGCTTAGAGAAGTAGACACAAGAGCGTGTAGTTAAACTTGGTGCATTTTTTGTCGTAGAACTTGAATGCCACAAGAGAACCGTTAGACTATGCTTAATAAGGTTGTGTTATCCGTTGAATGGATAAAAGTGATCGTAAAACCAAACCTTTGTTCATTAAAAAAAGTTGATTCAAATGTAATACAGTAGCATTGATACAGCACTTACTTAATCACGTAATAGTTACAACCTAAATGTTGGTGGTTGATTACCCAGTGTATTTGAGTTTAAAAGGGACACTGAGGGATGTATTAACAACAACTGTTCTGTTTTGAGGGGTGGTTCTTAGCTTTTTTTGCCTTTATTGGTTTTGGAAACTAAGACTGTGAGGTTAGAGAAGGCAGACTGTTTTCATTTTAGAACATCCTTTATCTGACATTCTGGTGAAATTGTCATAGTTTTAAGATTCACTCTTGTCTCCCACGTCTGTGGGTTGGTTTTTGTTTTATTTTTTTCCAGAAGATCAAGCAGTCTTTGCCAGACAAGATAGCGGTCGGAATGAGAAAGAGATTTCACAGGTGACTCATGAGAGTGAGCCAGATTCAGGATCTCAGCCTCGTCCTGCTGTTTCCTCGGGCTATTCTAAACAGTTCCAGAAATCGTTACCACCAAGATTTCAGAGGCAACAGGTAACTAACTAGTTCATTCAAAGAAGGAAGTTCATTAAAAGAATGTCTTCTGCCTCATTTTGAATAAGAACGTGACCATAGAAGTCTCAAAAAACTTAAGTTGTTGCTTTCCAGCTTCTGTAACATCCTATAGTATTGGCGGGAATTGCTTTGCCTGAAATACTTCTTGTAACTTGCAAAGCATGTGAGTGAGCAGAAGGCAAGAGAGGCTTTTAAAAATGGCTGGGTTTGTATCAGTTGCTGAAGTAGATCATTGCCCTGTGGTTATCTGTGGAACCTGGGATTTGATAGTCATTGTTTCTACAACTTTTCCTTAAAGGATGTGACATTCACAAATGTAGTTTGGATTTGGGTCCCATGTTCTGAAGAGCAATTTGCATTAATGACATGAACAGAGTAGAAGTTGTTCTTTGTCTCAGCTGAATATTGGCAAAATTAGCTGTTCTAAATTGTCCAGTCTGGTTTTCCCCCTTTCTCCTAATTCATCCTGGTGCATGTTTTCAGTTCATTTTCAGAATGCTTAGTGTCCTGGAGATAAGTGTAACTGTTATTTCTAAGGGTTATTTGAATTCTGTTCAAGTTTTCATCTTAATAAAAAGTCTTGTAAAATTGCTTTCTGTTATGCAGGAGCAAATGAAACAGCAGCAGTGGCAGCAACAACAGCAAGGTGTCCTTCCACAGTCTGCTCCCTCACAGCCTTCTAGTGGCCCTGTCCCGCCTCCCCAGCATAGACCCCTTTACCAGCCCATGCAACCACATCCTCAGCATTTAGCTTCAATGGGCTTTGATCCACGGTGGCTTATGATGCAGTCTTACATGGACCCACGAATGATGTCAGGAAGACCTGCAATGGACATGCCTCCTATTCATCCAGGTAAAATCTGGCAGCACTTTTTGACTGTTGAACTTTTTGTTTTGAAATAGAAGTCTTTTCCTGACCACATTATGTATAGTAACAGCAAATGGGTGGGTTTCTTTAAAAAACAAAAAAAAAAAACCCAAAAAACCCCCACATTATTTCATTGTTTGAAACAAAACAGGTATTAGTAGTACTGGAAGAATGATAATCATATGCCAATGCATAGCTTTGACTATAAAATAAGATCACAGCTTTTTCCTGCATTGTGGGCATGTTAGTCGACAGTTAAGGATGTATTCACAATGTCAGCATCAGCCTTACTTTGTTGCAGATGTTAAAGCTGGCATGGGTTAGGTGGAACTGAAAAATAGTGTATTTACCATTTGTGTTTCATTACATATTAGCACTTGATACTACATTGCTTATTAAAAAAAACACATGAATTTTTTTTTATTTTTGTATTATGTATTAGCACCTCTAGAGTCTTGCTAAATTTGTATTTTCAGATTCTTGGCACTTCCTTTTTAATTTGTGGAATGGCCGTCTGACTTGCAGTTAGGAAAGCTACTGTGCATAAATAATACAAGTTTGACATATAATGTAACAGATACTTACCTGTTACCCTGCTCATTAGCTGGATATTCTGAGTGAGTGCAAGTAATGAATGGAGGAACCAGCAGGCTAAGCAAAGACAGTGAAAACTAGAATTTCTTTAAAATCGTAGAATGGTTAGAGTTGGAAGGGACGTTGAAGATCATCTAGTTCCAACCTTCCTGCCATAGGCAGGGACACTTCCCACTAGACCAGGTTGCTCATCAGAGAGGAGTAGAGGAGGAGAATCCCTTCCCTTGACCTGCTAGCCACACTTCTTTTGATGCAGGCCAGGGTGTGGTTGGCTTTCTGGGATGTGAGCACACATTGCCAGCTTATATTGAGCTCATGAACCAACACCTCTAAGTCCTCCTCAGGACTTCTTTCAATCCATTCTTCCCCAGCCTGTATTTGTGCTTGGGATTGCCCTGACCCATGCGCAGTACCTTGCACTTGGCCTTGTTGAATTTCATGAGGTTTGCACAGGCGCACCTCTCCAGCTTGTCCAGGTCCCTCTGGATGCCATCCCTCCCCTCCAGTGTGTTGACCACACCACACAGCTTGGTGTGGTCACAAACTTGCTGAGGATGCACTCAGTCCCACTGTCCACATTACCAACAAAGATGTTAAACAGCACTGGTCCCAGTACCAATCTTGCATCAGAAATTTCATCCACAAGTTTGCAGGTCTACAGACCTGGTTTATCCCATTATAGTGGAAGCAGACGGCTTTTCTTTCTGTTGAATATAGTGTACTAGTGGTGAATATGATTTAGTCATTCTGAGGTCAACTGGCAGTGAATGGATGTTTGGTTTCAAGAACAGAAGGTACAGAGGAAAGGAGATGAGAGAGAGAATAGCGTTCTTTAGTACCTCCTGATATGCTTTGTTTGTCTAGAGGTAGGTCTCTTTGCTAATGTTAAACTGGTTTCAATTGTTGAACTTAAATCTTTCACAGGAATTATGCCTCCCAAACCACTGATGAGAAGAGACCAGATAGAGGGATCGGCAACTAGTTCAGATTCATTTGAACATATAGCTCGCTCAGCAAGAGAGCATGCTGTTCCTTTGTCAGAGCCCCGCATGATGTGGGGGTCAGACCCATACCCCCATGCAGAACCTCAGCAATCTAGTTCTCCTCCCAAAGTGCTAGAAGAGCCTGACGATTTGAGGTAAGCCTGAGTTATTTACTCCTGCTTGTCACCTCTCCGAGCCATACATACTTACACTGTTGGCTGTGTAACTTAGGTTGCAAAATGCAGTTTAAACTGAGTTATAGCTGCTCTTTACACAAAACTTAAAAGTGGTGGCTGGGGGTTGGAGTATACTTGGCACTGTTTTATAAAACAAAAGACATGCCTTCTCTATAGTGGGTTGTAGAAAGACAATTTGCCCCTTGTTTAGGATCCTTAACCAAATTTGATAAACGGTGATTGCCATAATATTTTGAATTTTTGGTTTTGTAGAACATTCCTGCAGTGTTTTCCTGTTTTCCATCTGCTCTCCATCCTCCCCATATCGGGGAACTTTTTTCTGATGTATATTGGTTTCAAAAGTGGTGTGTTAAGTGCAAGTGGCATAAAGCAAGACAGTCACTTTTGACCTTTGCTGCATGATGAATGGTTAGGAAGGCTTCCTCTGCATCTCATAAGTACCCAAAAATTCTTTTTGCTGTACTGCTCTCTGGATAACACTTGTGATATTAGCCTGCTCACTCTATTTAAAATTGCATATATAGCCATTAACAATAATAGATTCCTAAAGATGAGTGTACATTTGACACTGAACTCTTAACTAGGATAGAACAAAATTGACCTCTACAACTACCAGCCAGTGTGAAAATTAATACCTGTTATTTCCTTGAGCTGACATCAATCCTTCATAGAAATAGAAAATTATTTCATTTAAGTAAATATTTGAGTAAAACTTTTTCCCCTGCCCTAACGTTCTTAATTGGTTGCTGCTTAGGTCTGAGGCACACTTGGAGCAAGAACGAGTTGCTGTCCCTGCTGCTGCTTATCCTGTAGAACACAACCAGTTGGACTCTCATCCAAAGACAGACTTTTTCAGAGAATCAGGAGAGGTGGAGGTACAGAAGTTCCCAAGCAGGCCTTTGGAAGATGTACAACCTCTCCAAACTGACACACCTAGCACGGCAGTTAACTTTGAAGGAGTGAATGAGAAAGTTACCCGTAGCTCTCCAGAAGAATTGGTGCCCGCGGGGGAAAGTCACTCTTCACTAAAGAGAAGCATTTCCCATGGTTCCAGTCACTCTCTAAAATCAGAAGACCAGAGGAATGAGACAGCAACAAATATCCCTAAATTAAATAACAGGCCTGTTGAGACAAAGGAGACAATTGAGAGACTTGAGATTAAACCAAAAAAGGAAATGTTGATCAATAATAGAGCATCAGAAGGACCAAAACCTGAAAAAACTTTCAAACCTAAGTCTGAGACGAGATGGGGTCCTAGGCCGGGTTATGGCAGGAGAGATGAAGGTAGTGATAGACCAGTTAGAAGATCGGGTCCTATTAAAAAACCTGTGCTTAGAGATATGAAGGTTTAAGAGCGTGAACAGAGAGAAGAGCGTGAGCAGAGGAAGGAAAAAGAAGGAGAGAAGGCATCTAGTGAAAAACCTAGCAAGTCTGAAAAAAGTGACAAAAAGGAAGCACCTCAAGTGCCACTATCTCAGGCTGAGCCAGAGACATCTGCCTCCAGCAGCGCACCTCTGGCTAAGAAGATAACCCAGGATGCTGCTCCAACACCAGCAAGCCAGGAAAGCAGTCAAACCGAGACTGCAGCTAAAGTTCCAGTTCAGCCACCAACACCTCCAGTCCAGCAGCAGCTACCGGCTGCCCAGCCTGCTGCTCCACAGCTACCCTCCGCAGTACAGCAGCAGCCACCTGCTCAGCCGGCAGCACAGCAGCAGCCACACGTTCAGCAGCCAGCTACTGGGGTGAAGGAAGAAAAGCAGACTGAGAAGGCTGTTAGCAAGGAGGTTGGAGAGAAACCACGCTTAGAAACCAGACCAGTAAAAAGAGAGCCTGGCTTACCACCTAGGACATACTGGAAAGAGGCTAGGGATAGAGACTGGTTCCCAGATCAGGGATACAGAGGCAGAGGTCGTGGGGAGTATTATTCTAGAGGTCGTAGCTACAGGGGTTCTTACGGAGGACGTGGTCGGGGCAGTAGAGGCCATAATAGAGACTACCCACACTACAGAGATCCTAAGCCTAGAACAGACCATGTGCCTTCAGGTCCTGTTAGGCAAAGAGAAGAGAGTGAAACTCGTAGTGAGAGTTCTGACTTTGAAGTAATCCCAAAACGACGGAGACAGCATGGTTCAGAGACGGATTCTGACAGCGAAGTCCATGAAAGCGCAAGTGACACTCTGCTTTCAGACAAAGACAGCCTAATCAAAGGCAAGCACCCGAAAAGAGAAGAGAGAGCTGATGGCAAGAAGCCTCCAAAGCCTCTGTCTTTCAAACCTGAAAACAGTATCAGAGTAGACAACAGATCCCTAGAAAAACCATACATAAGAGATGATGAGAACAAACCCAAACCAGGATTTCTTCCTAAAGGAGAGCCTTCCAGACGAGGCAGAGGGGGAATGTATAGACGTGGTGGCAGGGATCCTGGTGGACGTCCTCCACGTCCATCCACAATAAGGAGACCAGCCTACAGAGACAATCAGTGGAACCCTAGGCAAACAGAGATCATTAAAACAGAAGATGGGGACCCTCCACGAAGAAATGAACATTATGGTCCTATACCAGTTGATAAAAGACCTCCAAAATTTGAGAGAAAGTTTGATCCAAATAGAGAGAGGCCACGAAGACAAAGACCTGCTCGGCCTCCAAGGCAAGATAAGCCACCACGCTTTAGGCGCCTAAAAGAAAGAGAGGCCGCATCAAAGATTAATGAGGCAGTAACCAGCTCATCAACAAGTGCCACAGTTAGTAATGCAGTTAGTGAGCCCTCCAACACTGCTCTAGATGTGTCGGGAAGTAAGACACCAGACTTGTCCAACCAGAATTCTTCAGACCAGGCAAATGAAGAGTGGGAAACAGCTTCAGAAAGCAGTGACTTCAATGAAAGGCGGGAGAGGGATGAGAAGAAAACAGCAGACATAGCAGCACAGGTGGCTGCAAAGGCAGGAGAAAATGCTGGAGCTCCAAAAAGGGAAATAGCCAAGAGAAGTTTCTCCAGTCAGCGGCCTGGAATAGACCGTCAAAACCGACGTGGCAACAATGGGCCAGCTAAACCAGGGAGGAACTTCTCAGGGCCTAGGAGTGAAAGGCGGAGTGGTCCTCCACCCAGAAGTGGAAAAAGAGGGTGAGTACCAGCTTCTGTTAGAAAGCACACATGGTCATGGTCTTCTGTGGTCCTCTTGTGGTTCAAAATCTTAAGTAGTTATTTTAGATTTGTCGAATGGTAGAGAAGAGAGTAAGACAAGCGCAGGCACCTGTGGCTGTGTACTTTCTAATTTTACTCTTTTTATACAGCCACTTAGAACATGGAGCTAAGAGCAGAGTATTCTTGTATGCACAGTGTTAAAAATGCCTAATAATAAAATATTGCAGTGCTGGCTGGGTTGAGCTATGTTTCTTAAGATTTGGATGCAAGCTGAAGTGTTAATGTGAGCAGTTTTGCAGTCGATACGTAAATTGCTGCATTGCATTTTGGATCAGTCACCTAACAGACAAACATGTTGAGAATTGTTTGCCATAGAGACTAAACTGTGTTCCTCTGTATGTTAAATTTGATTGACACTTGATAATTATTTGATGTTACTATTTGCCCACTGTTTTTGTAGTCACAGTGCACAGTCTGGTAAGTGGGAGGCAGGACAAGACATTTCTTGATTGAATGCCTACCCTGTACTCTAGGACTCTTGTGCTTGTAGGTTGCTGTATTCTAACTTCGGGTTTTGCCTGGGCTTAAAAACTTGTGATCAATGCTTTAACCTCTGAGTTAAAACTATTAAGAATTCCTATGGTTAGTCACTTAAAGGTGACGGTGAAGCAAAAATTGGGTATTCCAGGTTCCACAGCAAAGTCAGAATGCTGCAAATCTGACTCATGGCTTCAGATAGCTTTTGGTAAGTGAGCCTGTACAGCAAGTATATTGTACCTTGTTTGTATTTGCTCACATTGCATACTGTAAGCTGTTTTGGTTTTTTTTTTTTTCTATGGAAGACTTCACTGCTGTTGAATTATACTGAACTCCATACCTGTTGAGTTTTGGTACCTCTAACTACATAGACCAAGCCAGAGGTGACCTTAAAATTATGCTTTTTTTTTTTTTCCCCTGTGATTCTTTTTGGCAACGGGGCATTTGATATGTCCCCAAAAACAGCTTTTGCTGTTAAGACTCCTCTTGTTGAGGAGCTAGAAGTAAAAGTCTGGAGCCTACTAACAAGTTGCACAGTAGACACTTATACCCCTATAATGGGATTTGCACTAGATTGTTAGCTCCTTCCGGAGTATTTTCTGTGGCTGGTCATTAGTTTTCTCAATTTTTTTTTTTTCTAATATAGGCCATTTGAAGAGCAGACAGCAACTGTGCCTGGTGTTGATCCCAACAACAACAACTCTTTACATCAGGAGGACGGAGGTGTTACTGCTGCAGGACAAAAGAGCACCAAGGATGCAAGTGGCAAAAAGAGAGAAGAACCTAAGGCTGGTCCAAAGAAGCCTAAGGAAAAAGTGGATGCCTTGTCTCAATTTGATCTTAATAATTACGCAAGTATGTGTTGATAATATGCTAAAAAGAATTAGTGATCCTGCTAGCTTTGCTGCAGGTAGAGCTAGATGTTTGAAAACTTGGAAAAGAGGAGAGGTGATTTTTTTTTTTTAAACACCAGAATAATTGTGTACTTGAGTATTGCTACCTTTGTCATATCTAATTAACAATGTATATGGCTCTAAAAGGTAACAGGTCTCATTGTGTGTTTTTATGTATAGATGAGAACCATCTTGTTCTATTATCTAATCCTAACCGTTATTCTTACTATTTTCTGCTATTCTAATAATTTGCTTAACCTTCATAAGCAAAGGCAGTGGATATCACTGATAAGCTTACAGCCAGTGTCCAGGAAGGCTGTTCATTATTCATTGTTATGTTTTAGTTCCTATTTCCTGGAGAGTCTGGTACAGGCACCTGCAATTTCTCAGTTCTTAAATATTAACTCCTTGTCTTCAGACCCACGAATGACACACTAGTCAAGCAGAAGCTTACCTTTAATCAAAGCCACCATCTGTCTGTGGGAAAATAGTTTCCACTCTAAAACGTCTTGGCTTGGTGCATTCCATGTGAAGCTGTTAAAACAGCAGATTTATACCTCTCCTTTTTCTATAGGTGTTGTGATCATTGATGATCACCCTGAAGTGACAGTAGTTGAAGACTCCCACTCTAACTTGAATGATGATGGTTTCACAGAAGTGGTGTCTAAGAAGCAACAAAAACGCTTGCAGGATGAAGAGCGCAGAAAGAAGGAAGAACAAACAGTGCAGGTACAAGACCATCATTTATACTGGGAAAGAGCTCCTTGCAGTACTGGGAACGTTGTGAAGTATGCAGAATCTTCCTTCCAAATAAGCTGTATTTTTCACCTTATAAATATAACTAGATAGTTGTATTAATACTAAGTTGTTCAGAATTAGTAAATTAAATTACTTTTCACTTAGTCATCGTAGGATTCTGTACTTCCTGATTGGGCACTGTCAGGCAGGTGGAACTGGCAAACTGAAAACACCGTTTTTCATACTGTGATAAAGATTTATACTACTGGTTGTGCATCAGTTGATTCCAAGAGGAAAATGGATGAGAAATCATTCTTCCTGTGGTTAAATACCCCTAAAAAATAACCTTCTTTAAGACAGGGTTAATCAGTTTGTATATTTGCTGCTATACAATGTTCAATTGGTGTCCGTACAGATTATCAGCTTTAAGAATAAAATTGGCTTCTGCTTACAGGTTTGGACCAAAAAAGGATCAAGCGAAAAAGGCCGAGGTCAGAATTCCAAGCTCCCACCCAGATTTGCCAAAAAGCAGCAGCAACAGGCAGCAGCCGCAGCTGCGCAGCAGGCACAAGCTCAAGCTCAGGCACAAGCTCAGGCACAGCCTCCGTGTACAACACAGGCTCCAGGTCAGCCACAGGCTTCTGTTCAGACGCAAAACCAGACTGCAGGAGGGACAGCCACCACGGAATACACAGTGTCAGGCAAAGTTCTGCAAAACACCCAGGCTCACAATGGTCTGGGAACTGAATTATGGGAAAACAAGGTGCCTCCTACAGCAGTTCTAAATGACATTTCCAAAAAATGTAAGTGATGTCTTTTGAACTTGGGGTGGGGGGGCAGCAGCCGTTGTAGTTAGAGAATGCTGATTGTCAGCTCTCTCTGTCTCATTTCTACCTGCAAATGTAGTTTGCACAGGGAATAGAGGGCAGCATTTCAAGGTGCAGCGTTGTAACCTATGAATACCTCTGAAAAGATATTTTTGCAGTATGATACTACTCAGTATTTTATGTTGTGGTCACGTTCTTCATTCACTATGAATGAGCCACTGTCACTTCAGCAGTCTGTTTTGTTGGGCTCGGTCGTGCTTCCAAATGTGATGATTGCCCCACCTGAAAGCAGCATATTGTTAACTGCTGAATAGGTTAACAATTTCTTAACTAAAGCTTATTTAATCAAGACATCTATAATTATCAGTCAATTGTTCACTTTAGTAGAATGCATTTAGCAACATTTGAGGTATTTTTTAAACTCTCTTTTCTTAATTGTCAGTGGGACCCATTAGTCCACCTCAGCCACCTTCGGTCAGTGCTTGGAACAAGCCTTTGACATCTTTTGGTTCAGCTACATCTCCAGAGGTAAGAAAGAAAGGAAGAAGAGTAGCTGTATCTGCAGCTTACCCAGAATATACCTTACTGGGACTGGGTACAGATTATCCATTTATTCAGGCATGCAGATACTTAAACTGGCACGTGTAGAATTCCATGAAGTCAGGAGATAGTACAGAAACACAGGATACAGGGTAGTGTTTTTATGATTGCAGCATGGGAATACTGTTCTCTTAATAAAAACTCAGCTGTTCACAGATTCTATTGATAGCTATTATTTGGTGCATTTTTAAAGTAAAAATATTGCATAGTTTGCATGTGAACACTTGTGTACAGTTCAGTAATGTAGACAGAAATGGGATGTCTCCAAGAACTAAATGTTTTCTATGTCCCTTAAATCAGAGATACAAAAAGCAGTATATGCTTTTTAACTGTTAGCTCTACTTCTCCCATGGAATTTGCATAGCCTTAAATTTTATGTTTAAAATCCTGTGGTTTTATTTTCTTGGGCTTTTTTGGTTTTGAGCTTGTATAAACAGTAGGAACTGGAGGAGGAGGAAGTGTACATTCACATATTGTTTACTCTTACAAATCTGTTGCAGTCATAAATGCTTTTGCTGGCAGAAAGTAAATGTACTTTTTCAGTGGTTTTCAGCTGAGGATATTTTGTGTTCTTTTTCTGAATCAGTAGCATTGTACTGATCTAGAAATCTTTTGAAATACATTAAATGTTTACACTTCATCTAGGGGACAAAGCCTGGGCAAGAAGGTGGAGTCGATCTTGGTATAGAAACTATTCAGTTTGGAGCCCCAGCTTCCAGTGGCAGTGACAATGAAGTTGGCCCTGTGCTTTCTGAGAAGTCTACTGACAAGCTACCAGAACCAAAAGAGCAAAGGCAGAAACAGCCTCGGGCTGGACCCATCAAAGCACAAAAGGTAAAAGGTCATATCTTCAGTACAAACTTCTAAACTTCAAGAAGTTCAGCCAAAAAGAGGTTACAAATGATAGAATAGAATACTAATTCAAATAGGACTAGACCTATAAAAGTTGCATTCCCCTTCTGTATCTCCTAAAATAATCAACAAGTTCTTGGAGAGAAAGAGGATGGGGAATTCAGTTCGAGAAGCAAGCGAAAGTAATCAACGTTAGTTCAGCAAAGTTTGTCCATTGGTTCTGTGTTTGGAACAAGGGATGTGGCTAGAGCAGGGGTGGGATTATGGATTTTCAATAGCTTTGTTGGGAGACTAGGGATGTGGTAGAGTGTTTCGGTTTCGTTTTCCAGGTTTGGGGTTTTGGCTTTCTCTTGAGCTTACTCGGCACAGGCTTTGAGAGCTGTTTTGAAGCAGGCATTCTGTTTCTACCCTGGCTGTATCTCCAGTTTCAGTAGTTCTTCCTGCCACCATGCCTGCCTTGCCCTCCTCTAAATGATGCATGGTCCTCTGCTTAGTTTTGTAGCCAGATTACCAAGATGGCTAATAATATGTCAAGTTGCAAGAAAAGTGTTTTGAGGAAAGGGGATGAATATTGGAGCCACTGATTTGAAGTCTCAAATTCAAATGCACAGAAGTCTGGATAATTAATTTTTTTTGCAACTAATCTAGGAAGACTGGATAGGTAATCAAACTTCTCTCTTTTTTTTTTTCTTAAATTATCGCTTGCTCTCCAGAGATTTAGGGGCTCCATTCAGTCATGATCATGTATTTCCATTGTTACCACTCATAAGGAGTAATACTTTCTCCTCCTGTCATTTAGATTACACTTAGTGATCTTTCACGTTAGTGAAAGGTACTTTCCTGTTATTTCTACCTCCAATGCATACTTACCTGTGCATTGCTAGCACTCGGCACCAGCTTGTTACTTCCAGAAAGAGATGGTTATAGTAGATACACTTGGCTGGTGACTTACAGAACCAGCTGTTTCCGTCACGCTTGATGTCTGAGATTTAGCAATGCCCCTGATGTAATTAAATCCCTTTTGTCTTTCTGGAAGACTGGGTGTTTCTTTGTGTTGATCGTGTTTGGGGTTGTTTTTTCCAAAAAAAAAAAAGGTGAAATCTGAAAGTGCAGTCACTTGTAGAATGAATTTAACTTCTGCTGCATGAGGCATTCAGTGGGTGTGCTCCAGTTCAGGGGTTTTACTGCAAAATATAAAACCCATACAGCAGAGAAGTATGCAGTAGAATGCTGGTGAATTGTAGTAACCTAGCACATTCAGAACCCGTATCTCAGATATACTAGCAGCATGCCTAAAACTGCCCCAATGAAATCGCTGAACTCCAAAGTTAAATACACTCGCAGTCTGCTTTTTACTGTGTAGAAAGTTCCTTTTTTCTGCTTGGTTTTAGCTATCAAGAGTCCTGTAGATTTTGTTGAAAGACAAATGTGTGACTAAATGGTAAATTCACTGGAAATTAACATTTTTGTGTGCTCGTCTGAATGAGATGGCTGTAGTCCTTTAACTGTCTTGATGACAGAAAAACCTCAACAAACAAACACTTCCTACACACCCACCACCCCCATGGTGATATTGTTTGCTATGAAGCCTAAATACAAACTTATGTTCAGGATCGGCAGTTAGTATTTTTGAACTAATATGGGCAATGTAAGAGGACCATACTTGAAACAAAGCAATTTACTGTTTCAAGTGTGACTTTAAAGGGTCTGGAGGAATTTCTGCCTCTGTAAACTGCAAGAGCAAAAAATATTTAGGGTGAGGTGGTTCCTGATTGCTGCACTGCAGAGCTCAGGCATCTGCTTCTACTGTTGTTTTCTTCCTTCCCTTTGAAAGCTCGTCTCTACTCTGGCTTCCTGAGGGTACCATATACCTTTGGGAAACTCCACCCTCCCCAAAGCCCAAAGGCATTGTATTGTAAAGAGTCTTCCATCTACTCCTGAAACAGCTGGTTTGTATTTATAGAGACAATACCAGCGACTTCTGTCTTTCCTCTATCAAAGCTTAAGGAGTAGGATGTTAAGGACTGCCTTTAAGGAATTTTTGTGGTACTCTGTAGTGAAATGGGCTGAGTAGTCTCAGCCAGAAAGGATATGGCTATTTAAACAGCAGAGCATTCAGGTTCCCTGAGGCCCTTCATTCTGCTTTAATTCAGCTACGCAGAAAGGAACTACTGAATTGCAGCAGTTATTCCAGCCATGGTGTCTGCAATAGAAGGCAACACTTGCATGCAGGTGATTCGTTTTTTCTGGATATCTCCTTAGTGCTCAATCCGTAGGGAAAAATGCTGCCAACAAATAATACATCGAGATATCTTCAAATGAAGGTAGAGTCTTCTGTTCTAGTTTCCTGGGGTCCTGTAAAATCCTGATTCTCTGAAAACTAAAATAACCCATATGTATTTGAAGTCTTGTGGCTTCTATACTTTTTTGTGCTTTTATTGTAAGGAGAGTCGAGCTGGCTTTTTTCTGTAGGTTTTTACTAGGTCTTATTTTAGTTGAGCTCTACCACTTCACATAAAACATGTATTGCTTGAAAACAATGGTTTAGATTCCTAATGTTCAAAGTTAATGTGTTTCATGTACAGATTGCTAACTTAGTCTCAAATGATTTATCTGTTAGAAAATTCTTACACTTCAGGAAAGCTTTATTCGATTTAAGCAGAGTTATTTTAAGCATGTTAGAATATTCTTGTGGGATAGGACGTGGGGGGGAAGACATAACTGACAAGTTAACACTAACTTAGCTTCCAGACTTGAGTCCGGTAGAAAACAAAGAGTATAAACCTGGTCCTATTGGGAAAGAGCGTTCTTTAAAGAACAGGAAGGTGAAGGATGCACAACAGGGAGAGCCTGAGGGACAGGAGAAGCCATCTCCCACCTCTGTCAGAAGCCCAGAACCTGTCACTACAAAGGAAACCAAAGCAGCAAGTGAACTGAGCGCGGAAATAGGAACCATGATAGCTGTGTCTGCTCCAGAGTTTGGAACAAACACAAAGGTAAGAAAAATATTGACACATTATTGAGCGCTATATGTAAAATGTACAATGATATAATTGACACTTGGTTGTCTGCTGGTGGTGGTTACCTCGATGGCAGAGCCCACTGAATAGCAGATATGAAACATTTCAGTACTGCTTGAATTAAACAGTTCTCTGGAAGTGTACAGAGACGTGTTGTTTGTCATACCCCTGTACAGACATCAGCTTGGAAGGTTTTAAACTTTTTTGCTGCTTTATGAATGTGAAAACTCTGTCCTGAGCCTTGCTGTGGAGAGTGGCACTGGAGCCTGGTATAGGCAGATTCAGATATATGTGATATATGTGAGATGAGTGCTTGACTTTCAGCAGAGAACTGCTGTGAAGCAGTGTGCGTGATTGTTGGTTGAGTGCATGGATGACCTGAAGCTGTGAATTAAGTGCTGTTCTGTGAAAAAAGAAATCTCTAAACTAGGAATATGCTGAAGCATTGGATAAGGCTTGTTCAGTTTACCTGAAGGGTCTGTATGTCAGCTCCTGTTGGCTTGGATATTGTCAAGGTAACCCTTGCAGGACTCTTTCAGGATGTTGAGGACTCATCGTAGTTGTCTGCGTGGAACTCCCCGACTTCTCTATAACTACTCAACAGTGAGATGGTGACTTGCTGTCGAGATTAATTATTCTACAGCTCAGTTCTTCACTGTGGTACATTGATAGCACTGGCTGAAAAACATCCCAGAGCCGCTCTCTTTTTTTGCTTAAGGACCTGTGTGGGGACTGCCCTGTACGGCAGCGTTTTGTCTTGAGCAAGAACTATGGTTGTCATCTCTCAAATGTAAAGAAACCATGCAGCTTGAGTAGCTACTAGCTAGTTGTTACACCTGCTTTGGTAAAGGAAAAAAATGCTTCTTGTATGTTTGTAAAGCAGTTTTGTGAGTTTAGTCTCAAGTTTATTGCATGCTGTCTCAATCTTCCTTTTCCTAGTCTTAAGCAAAAATTTCCTGGTGCCACTTAGGAAAGCTGGTCCTCTGCAAAAGTTACATTAATAATTGAAGAATCTGAAATGCAGATCACTCACGATTTATGTTTGTCACCTGCAGTTGGAGGGGGCGGGGGAGACAAGATGATTTTGGCTCTTTTTTGCCAAGGTGTCATGCAAGCAGAAGATGCTATCTCAATGAAGTGTTACACACGTTAACACAGAACAAGTGTTAAGGAGGATATTTGTGTCTGACATGGTAGCTGCAAACTTGGTTTTTGAGTGGAGTGGCAAATAAGTAAGAAAATTCAGTGCTGGGATTTCTCATCCTTCCTGGCAGTTTCCATCTTGTAAGTAGGTGTGAACAGTTTATGTTGATATGAGAAATGGATAAATTGCCCTTCTTGTATGCGGAATCAGAAATGTAGAGCCATAAACACCAGTTTGCTCAAGTATTTGGTAAGAAGGCTGTTTGTATGTACGTCATGTGCTTTCTTACTGTCTTTCAAGCTCCTGTAAACAGAGCTCAATGTAAGAGGAGATGCTGCTTCTAAGCTACGTAGAATAGGAAACATACTTTTCTCAATTGCTTCAGGCTAACTCGATACAGAGTAGCTCTACTAAAATCAGCGTGATTTCCTCTCTACAATTGTATGTTTAAAGTATGAGGTCTTCAAAGGGGAAGTCTAGATTTTGCGCCTTTCTGGCCTTAGTTAAACATGGGTTGCCAAGGTTCTTTGAACTACTACAGTATTAAAGTGCCAAGCTTCTGTCTTCTGGAGGGAAAACCAAAGTGAAAAACTTTTTGGTTTGCGATAGATATGAAAATTCAAAAAAACTTCCTCATTAAGTGGTTGCTAATAGAAGCATTTAATAATAGGTGTACATATTCCTGTCTCAACGGTTCCAGGTTTGCTTTTGAATTCCTTTGTCATGAGTAAGTAAGGTGTTTTTTTTCTAGGAAAGGGGTGGCCATATTTTATATTTATTTCTCTGGAAGTTGAACTAACAACCTGCAGATTTATTGGATAAGATAAGCTTCATCAAGATTTTGCAGGAGTAAACTAGTCTTGCTATCTTTTAAAGTGGCTTTCAAAATGGGTTCAAATACTGCTTCCGCCTTGGAGTTCCTGTACCGATTTGTATTGCAACTGCTTTCTTTTGGTTTTGTACTCTTTCCATTGCTCATTAATGAGGGAAGAAGTGATGACATCTTGAATATGTTGTTTCAATGTCAAATGTTGAAGTTTTAGCAAAGCTAAATGATTTCTCTTTTGACACTCTTTAACATCCTTCTCAGAGACCACTGCTCAGCTTCCAGGAAAGCAAACTTTCTTTAGTGGATTTGGTGATTTAAACATCTGTGAAAGTCAAGCCAGCTGTCCTCCTTCAGAAGCAGAAGCTTTGTAAGGGTACCTCATCCATCCCAAAACAAACATCTTAATAAGAGCCATGTGCATTTAATCATGCAGGACTGTTTTACCGTAGAAACTGTATAAATATGAATCAGCTCATACTGTTGAGATGTTTAAGTTTAGAACTTAAGCATGGTGCTCTGAAGCAATTGCAGCTCTTGGATTTTGCAGTATTTTTGGAGTAAAGGCAATGTGATGGGTAAGTCTCTGAATTGGGTAAAACACCTTATCCCTTGACTCTCTCCACCCTGGCATATCTACATTTTTGAAGTTTTCAAATCACAGGAATGATCAATACCTGGTTGTGGACATGGCAATAAAATGTTTGCACAGATAGTAGGTAACAGCTGTGTTTTACAGAGGTTATGTCTAAAAGGACACAAGCTGTACTTGAGAATAAATTCTGAATATCTGACAAGCTCTCTGGTTTGGGCGAGTTACATAAATCAGGAACAAATCAAATAGCTAATTAATCCCATATAGTACCCTGAGCCTCTATAGCAAGGTCAGCTCTGAAGTCTGCCTTGTCCTTTTGTTCATAAAGTCACTTCAGGTTTTGTGATCTCTTCTTTTTGGGCAAAGTAGGTAGCTATAAAAAGTTTGCCTGTTCTTTTTCTTCAGGTATAAATAACTTGTAGAAAACTCCAAAAAAAAGCATGTACAGCTCTTTCCTCTTGCTATTATCACTGTTACTAGTTTATAATAAAGTAATCAATTAGTTTCTTCAGTGAAACAGTTGTACAGAAGAATCACTTAAATTGAATTACAAAAGCTTATGGTGGTAAGCCATGTCTAACAGATTCCTAGACTTAATGTACCAGTAAATAAAGGATGGTACTTAACCTACAGTTTACAGCATGGTGTTCCTGTGGCTAAAGTCTTATCTGCATGTTCAGCATGTGACTCGTCCTTGTAGGATGGTTCAGCATTGGATACGTACTTCTAAGGGAACCAGAGTTGATACAGTAATTTGCTTGTAATTCTAGTGAAAAGGCAGTTTTGTGCTCTAAGTTTCCAAAGTGACAAAAACTAGCGATAGTCTTGGTCTAATTTCTTTTGTAAGGAATTAATAGTGCTGAAACCCTGTAAAATTTGCATCCAAACCTTGAAGGAATTTTGATACTGTTATATTAAAAACTTCCTTTTTCATATGCAGTAAAGCATCTTAACAAACCAAGAAGCCAGTTAATTACTTCATTAGAAGGACCTTGTGATTAAAGCAGCCTCATGTGCTTGCCTTATTTCACCCAAATTAAGGTTGCCCATTGGAATCAAATATAAACGTGCAACTTGCAGTTTGGTAGTTGGGATTGTGGAACACATCGTATAACTCGTATTTCACCATTTTAACAAGTAAAGGAAATAACTAAATGGAGAAAATAGTTCTATTTCCTTCGTAAATACAAAAATAAGTCAATATGTACATTGTGTCCTCTCACCCCATTATGGTTTAGTTTGTTGCACTAGTCTTTAACCAAAATGAGCTTATCCTTTTAAGGAAATCTTTGGGTTTTTGCCAGTTAGTATCTTGGTGGTTTAATTGCTCTGTTAGGAGATATTGCCATATGCTTGAGGAGTAAATTGAGTGTGAACTTTTTAAATAGCTTACCATACCAGTTGGATGCAATTAAACAAGCATTATGTCATTTGTGCCTTCAAAATCATTGGGTTGGCAAGTCCGGACACTCATCAACAGTCCTGCTGCTAATTTGTCCTTCAGTTGCTTCTTGATGTTTGGTTCTGTAAACACGATAGAACTTTTTCTGGGCTTAGACATGTAAAACTTTGGAGTTTGCAGTGCTTGCTAGAGAGTGGATCTTGGCTGATTCAGGGTCGCACTGTTTATCTAACAAAGTCTGTGGGTCAGGTTCTGATAATACCTGTTTGCCTGCCCAGAACACGCTCAGTATCTAGTGACAAGAATTAAAACACAGTGCTCAACGTGGCTTCAAAGAAGTACCTGTGTCTTTTTTGTTCATTGTAGGTCATTCTCTAGAGAGCTGGCAGTGTTACCAATGAGAAACTTTCATCAGGCAGCTTATACCTACACCTGCAGAAGTCACTTGCCACAGCTAGGTCCATGAAAATGGACCTTGTTCATTTAGCACATTAAGGTCCACATAACTGTGACAAATAAGCTTCAAGGAAAGGCTCTGGGTAGACTGGAAACTTCAGCCCTTTTCTTCCTACCCAGTGCAGAAATCAGGAGATAGACTTCACTATCTGGAGAAACTGAGTCTTGTGGCTTTCAGAGACAGGACTTAAAGGAAAGAAAATTGCTTTGCAAATTGCAACTGTCCCTATGTGTTTCTTTTAATCTGGAGGGCCTTACTTGTCATAGGTTTACCCAAGAAATTTCTGTATTTGTTTAAAGCTACAGAAAGCTTTCAGCTAATACATTTTACTTTTTAAATTGGCTAAAAGTGCTTACGGGTGGCTAAAGCATCTTAGATGACAAATGATTTTAGACCACCGCAGTTCAGTACGTCTAGTGCCCAGGCAGTACATCACTGTATATTCTTGCTTTACAGACTGTATTTTGACTTGTCTCCAGATGTATGTTGTGAGGTCATGAGGCAAGCAGTAACCTCCCAAGAATTCTTCTGACCTCAGTAGCAATTCAGCAGCAGCTGGATGTCTTCCTAAAAAAAAAACAAAAAGGGGGTGTGAAATTCTAATCTTCTGTTGCTTGGTGAACTCCTCCTGTAGAAAGGCTGACTGACGTCTGTCCGAGAAACTTAAAATCTAATTTAGACAAGGGAGATATTTTAATGGAATTATTTTTCTTCACAGGAGTCTGTAACAGACTACACTACACCTTCTTCTCATCCTAACACAGTGGCTACTAGCAGTACAAAAATGGAGGAGACTTTGGTGACGAACGTAAGTCTATTGCAGTGATAGTCTTGACTTTGAAGACAAGAAAATATTTTCACACCTCTTTAAAGCTCAAAATAATACCTTCAGTAAACAAGTCACTAAGGTTTCTTTCATGTTAACTAGCTGTGCATGGTCCAGTAATCTTACTCTGAAGGACAGTTGGTTTGATTAGGATCTGTTCTGGAATTCTTCAGGTGTTTTCTTGTCTTTTGAAAACCACAATGAATTAAAGAGCACAGAAAATGGAGGAGATGTTTCTAGGGGCAATGCTAAAAAAGCAAGGATAGGCATAAGGAGAGAGCATGCTCTCAGCAGCAGTTAGGACTCGAACCTGGTACCAGTAGCAAAGCCCTGTAGATGAGTTTGAAGAAAGACTTTTACAAACAAATCTATTTTGAACTGTAGCCTGAAATCATAGCAGCTGCATGTGAAGGGAGCAGCACAATGGTTTCTGCAAGCAGACAGCAGTCTTTCGGTTGTCCAGTTGCTACAGAGATGAAATGTTTGCAGTCCTTGTAAAGCCAATGATCCTGACTCTGTGAGTGTGGTGTAGCAATTGAGATGACCAGCTGCGTTGTGACTTGTAGTGAAGTCAGGTTTGTCTTGAGTGTGCTGAGATGTCAGGTTGGGAATTTGGATCTTGTGATTTTTGTTGTATGAGTAGCAGAAATAGAATTAGCTCAGAGTTGAGTCACTTGTTGGTTGCGGGAGGAAAGAATCATACAGTGGGATCTCGGGTTTTTATGAAGACGTCTTGTGAATTCCATATCTAAGAAATGCTTTTCAGCTTACTGCAGCATCCTTTAATGCAGTTTTGAAGCAATACTGGTTGAACTTACTCTTTTGCTCGATTTTCTGGTGGTCTTGTGGTTTGTGCCTTTGGTGGTTAGTGTGGAAGATTGAATTCTTTTGTGTCAATGATGTTAGTGTATGCTACCCTGTGGTGTGCTGGAGTTGAATTTGCCACACAGGAAATGGGGGCTCCTGGCCATAAAGAAGAGGATAGCTGTGCTATCCTCTCTGCTTCAGAGCTTCGGTATCTCTGTCTTTTGGTTTAGCCTTATCTCAGCCAGTGGAAGTCCATTAGCTGTGCTCTGAATGGAGAAAGAAATGGTCAGAAGTAACAGACTGGCCACTGCACTATTTTTGATACGATTCATTTAAAACTTCTAGGAAATCCATCAGTGTTTTCTTAGGCAAAGATAGCGATAGCATTATGTCAAGTTTATTTCCTTAAGTTTCACATCTTTCATCTTTTGGAAGAGACCATAACTGAATTCAGTTATTGGATGGCAAATCTGTTTTGGTTTGTTTCATGGTCCTGTGACTCTGGAGGTTTATAGCTTCCTCTTTTCAGAAACTGCATCTCAAAACTCAAGGTCACGAAGCCCCGTGTACTGTATTAGTACAAAAGGGGCCAGACTTGGCTCGGGAAGAATTTTTGCATATCAGTAAACTGAAATGGTACTTTAAAGTAAATCCCAAAGCAGAAAATTAGTATTTGTTTATGTAGAAGACATAGACGCTTTAGAACCTTAGTCTTCAGCCTCTTAAAGAGAGATGAGAAGCATCTCAGCACCCGCTGAATGGCCTTTCCCTGCCTACCAAATTTTCACCTTATTTTATCAAAATCTCCCTGCCAAATGCTCAAGCCTTGAAGAAATTGTAGCTCACTTAATAAAGCTTGAGCTTTGCTTTTCTGGGGCTTTTGTAGTAGACGTAGTTAGAATGTGATGTGTGTTGCCTGCCTTTCAGGTGCCCCTGCCCCACACCCTTCCCCTCCCTAGGAGGGAGACTCTACAACAGAGCTCCAGCCTAACTCCAGTTTCTCCCGCTACCGTCGACCTCACCCTCAAGGTATGTACCACATCCCTCTAAGGGTCGTTTTCTTGCATGCAGGGGAAAAAGTTAATGGAGAACTTGCTAGTGAACCTTTTTTTTAGAGCCTTCCTTTGTTTCCTCTGCTGAACTGCTTTTGCATATAAACGGATGGCTGAAACACAAGACTCTATCAAAGGATGCATTTAAATTATAAATCTCTAACCCCGTTTTGCATTAACACTTGGCATCTCAACCAATCTTGGCTCCCACTGCCCTGAAAAAAAAGATCCTAGCATTTTAGCATTGTACCATAGTGTTCGTGACAAACCATCAGAATCTGACTGAGGTTTTTTGAGAGCTTAGCTTCAAATAAGTTGCCTGGTTTGCTATTAAAGGCCGTAAGGAGTTGCTTGGTAAGCTGAGCTTGATCTCTTCTCAGCTGTAAGATTTTGGTGCTGTGATAATGTGGTTTTGAGTTGGATGGCTAAAGTTCTAAATGAAATGTAGGTGGTCTGTTGGTGTCTGTGAAGGGCAGTTTGATCAGCTAGTCAGGACGTGTTTTGTTGTGTTTTCAATGTTTTGTTGTTTTCTGCTCTCCAGTGTAGAGCAGGTGTGTAGAATATTTTGAATGGTGTTTTCCCATTTTGTTGGATTTTGGACTGTGTGCATTGTATAACTCACTAACATAGAGTTGGGCTCTAGCTTTGCTACTGTATCTTTAGAAGTTTTTGGTCTTTATTTTGTTTGCTGGTATCCTAGATTGGCTTTGTGATTGTGACTGCAGGTGACTGAACGAGTAGAAATATTGTTGCTGCTTCTAGTATTAAGAGTGATGTTTGAACTTAGTTTCTCTAAATTTTTAAAAGAAGAAAGGAAACTAGGGATTGGATGTGGAACTAACACTGGAGAAACTTGCTTGTCAATCCCAGTGAGACTTGTGTCTTGCTGGCAAGGACTGACAGCTGCTTGCTTGTGTTCTTTATGGATTATAGTTATTAATGATCTCTTGTTGAATGTTTGCTATTCTTTTGTTAACACTTTATTTCCTGGAAAAAATGTAACATCGCTTTAAAACAATAGACCAGTAAAACTGGGGAGAGGGGGAGAGGACAAGTAATTTAACGAAAATCTGGTTTTCTATTATATTCTTGTGTAATAAGTTACCAATAATCTGACTTTCTGGCGCCTGGAAGCTTTTTTCTAAAATAGCAGTCTCCAACTGTTTAGCAGCTGCATATCTGATTCACATGTAATACAGGTAGGAATGTTACTACAGCATGATGCTGCAAAGAATGTGACACTGCTCGGTTATAGAGCAGACTGTGATGTTTGTCATTCATCCTGCAGTTTCTTTTTCTGCTGTTCTGGTGTTGGTGATTTGATTGCTTTCTCAATAGATGATAGATCTTGGATGTTTGCTAACAAAATATGTCAAAGATCCATGTATTGAGGCTATCTTGAAGAACACTTGGACCAAAATCTGAATGGAAAAGCGTTTAGAAGCAGCTTTGTCTCTAATTTCTCCTTTCCACCCACTGGAGCTCTACCTCCTTTTTGTAAATGCTGAAGGCAACAAGCTTGTTTTGAAGCACGCGCTGAGACAATCACTTTCACAGCAGGCCTTCTGGTCCAGAGAGAGCAGAGCTGCTCTTTGTCATCCTCTTCAATGTAATCCTTGCTTCTTTTAAAATGTACTTTTAGAGCAGAGAGGGGAAACATTTCCTTCCTTCCGTTAAAAGAACAAAATGTCCAGGCTCTGCCTACATAAAGGAATAACCCTTGCATCTCCTCTTTCGTCTGTCCCCTGTCACAGAAAGCTGTCTGTGAGGAAACTCGGCAGAGACACTCGGCCACAATTGCTCCTGCTACTTGGCATCATTCCGCCAGGGTTTAGGTGTAAGGTGCTCATATGGGAAGGCTTGTTGAGATCTCTTGTTTCCTTGGAGTAACTTTGCTGAAGACACCCTTACTAAGGCAGACATCCTCTTAAGGCTTTAGCTGGTGTGGCTATTGGTAGGTAAGGAGCTGAGCAACAGAAAGTCCATAGCAATCTTAAACTGAGCTGCCTGGACCTCTTCCATGTTCCAAGGTTCCATCCAAAATTCCTGTGTAGGCATCTAGTCCAGGATCTGACACCTTTTGACTTTCTTTTTCTGATCACTTTAACTTTGGCATACTTAAGAATATGCACATTGGTATTTGTCTCCAGTTCCATTTTTGGGTAGTACGTACTGGACCATTATTGCAGTGTGAAGGCCCCCATGAGTCAACGGTGAAGAGAAGCATCAAGCAACTATAATCTCCAACCTGTGCTCTCCTTTTCCCATAGTTAAGCAAGCAGTGAAATTACAATGCTTTCCCCAGTATTACTGCATTTAAAGCTTCTTAGTCATATTTGGTCTGTAGATGGTGCTGCATAGGCACTCCTAGAGTACCAATCTGTTTTGCATCTTTTTTCTGGCTTAAGAAGTTAGAGAGTGTTAAGGAGCTCTCTAAAAGCAAAGCTATTAGAAAACTCGGGACTCTGCTATATGCCCTTTATTGAAAATTGGTAGGGGTGTGAGTTGATCTAGCATCTTGGCAGTGGATAGGTTTGGAAGACCAAGTGCAGTATGTAGACTCTAGCTTTTGATATCAATAGTTTCTCCAGGGCATCATGAAACTCATTGAATGAAGCTTCTATACCTTCTCTGTTCAGGCATTCAGAAAGGAGCCTCAAGTCTTAGCTGTACTCACCTTAAGCAAAATTCTTTCCAGCAGATTAATAATAAATTTTGAAGTTTGCCCTGGCAGTCTGCAAGAATCGGAACCAATTTGGAGGAGAATGTTGTGGAGAGGAAACTGAGAATGATTGCTGGGGAAGATGGTCTCAAAAAGGAAAATAGGTAGCTTATCTACAAACAATTTAACGTGTGACAAAGTTTCCCTCCTCCCCCTTTACTCTCTTGAGGAATGCAGAACTCCACTTTCTATGTGGGTATGTATCGATCACCTGATAACCACTTCTTTGGATATTGCTTTGCTTTTTTTATCAGTTCTGAAGCATCTTGACAAATAACCTAATTCATGTTTGGTCTGTCCAGACTGTGCCTAAATCATGGGAAACAGGGTAGGTTGAAAGTATGACTTTCAGAGACTGCCAGGCCCATTTAGGGGGCTCTGTTGATCCAAGCAGTGAGGTCAGATTTGTGATACAGGTGAATATGTATTTGCCCCTTTACATATATCATTATGATCTATATCATATACCATTATATCATATATCTTTAGTGATCTGTATCATTAAAGACAGCACTTTGAGAAGCTTACAGTCTGCCATATGAGCAATTTCAGCCTATGGTACCCAGCTCTGCTAGCAGAATCTGTTTCAACTGAGGACAGCTGAAGGCTGTAGGGAAGTCCATGGACTGTTTGAACCTTTAAATTAGTGGTTGTAGTCTGAGCATTAATATTTCTTTTCAGTAGTCCCTCAAGAGTCTCAGTTCAAAGATCTGGCATTGCGTGTCTAATGTGGCAGTAATTAGATTGTTATTAGGTGCAGTAAAACTGCACTAAAACTTCCACTTCTGGTGGAAGAGAACTGTGTATAAAGTATTTAAATTAAAGTTCCATCTTCCTTGCTGTGCAAAACTTAAACTGATAATTATTTTAGAAATAGAGGAGTGTGAAGCATTTTTAGCATTAATGTAAGGCAGTATGCACAATCTGTGTCAGCTCGTGATTGCTTCTTGAGCAGCACTTGCTTTGGAAAACTAAACTTGACTACTCTCATGTTTACTGAAGTCTGCATTAGATCTTTTTGGTGGTCACTCGAAGTGGATGCTTTACCAAGAAAGCAAGGGGCTGTTTCATTTAAATAGCCCAAATAACTTGTAAGTAAAGACTTCATGGAAATACTTAGAGGGGTTTTTACCTTTCTTTTGCTCACCGTTTCTTTTGCTCTTCATGTCAAACAAAACAAAGCCAAATTAGTGTGAGTGGATTCTCTTTTGAGCATTGAATGTTAAGATGATGAACTGTGCACGTGTGCAGTTGGAACAGATAAGAAGCTCCAACTTAAGGCTGTATGCTTTTTGCATGAACAGATTTGCACGATTATGGTGACTTTTAAAAAAGAGGCTCGCATGAAGCCTGAATTGCCTTTTGAACTGAAAAGAACTGTTAAAAGAGGAAGACTGTTTGACTAGTTGAAGCTTCCTAATAGGTGAGGAAATTTTGTTTTCTTTTAAATAGATGGAGTCTGCACGCAAGGCGTGGGAGAATTCCCCAAACATGGGGGAGAAGAGTTCACCAGTGACCTCAGCAGCATCTCCCATCGCTGGTGGCAGCGGCAGTAGCAGCAGCAGCAGCAACACTGGGCCAAGCAGTGGTACTTACAGCTCTTTCTCTAGTGCATCAATGCCTCCTATTCCTGTGGCCTCAGTCACACCGACAACTTCGCTATCAGGTACGAGATGTCAGGATTGTAGTAGCCTGTTGTAGTGTTCCTTGATTATGTTTTTCAAGAGATTAGATTCCCTTTGGAATTATGTTTTAATGCAAAGCTAACAGAAGTTTTATGCTAGTATGAAACGTTGGATCTGAATAGCAGCTTCCCAAATACATTTTAATTAACAAGGAAATACTTTACCTGTTTCCCTTCAGTTAGCTAAAAGACTTAAGACGACATCTCTCTGCCTATGCTACTTACTTGAAAGAATAGGTAAAATTCTCCTGTTAGCTGCCTTATTGGTTTCATTTTTTTCAGCTGAATGAAGGCAAGCAAGGAGATTTTGGCGCAGGGTGCAGATGGTAGTTCTGATATCCAGCTAGTTGCAGTCTTGCTTGCATCTGTGCACTTCCTTAACATGAGCCAGCAATGTGCAATCACAGCCCAGAAGGCCAACTGTATCCTGGGCTGCATCAGAAGTGTGGCCAGCAGGGCAAAGGAGGTGATTCTGCCCCTCTACTCCACTCTTGTGAGACCCCACCTGGAGTTCTGCATCCAGCTCTGGAGTCCCCAACATAAGGACATGGACCTGCTGGAGCATGTCCAGAGGAGAGCCACGAGGATGATCTGAGGGCTGGAGCACCTCTCCTATGAGGAGAAGCTGAGAGAGCTGGGGTTGTTCAGCCTGGAGAAGAGAAGCTGCAGGGAGATCTTATTGCGGCCTTCCAGTACCTAAAGGGGGCCTACAGGAGAGCTGGGGAAGGACTTTTTACAAGGACATGTAGTGATAGGACGAGGGGGAATGGCTTTAAACTGGAAGAGGGCAGGTTTAGATTAAACAGGAAGAAATTTTTTACTTTGAGGGTTTTAAGGCACTGGAACAGGTTGCCCAGAGAGGTTGTTGAGGCCCCATCCCTGGAGGTGTTCAATGCCAGACTGGATGTGGCCTTGGGCAACCTGGTCTAGTGGGAGGTGTCCCCGCCTGTGGCAGGGGGGTTGGAACTCTATCATCTTCAAGGTCCTTTCCAACCTAAACCATTCTGTGATTCTTGGTTTTGGAGCCAAAGCTTCAACAGCTCATACCAAGCAGAGCAAACATCCAGCTGCTCTTCAGAAACAGTGGTAGTTTCCACCTTGTTTTTTTGCAGCAAACAAAAGATCTGATTAAATCTTCACACCTTGGAATATTTGAATATATGCCCAAAGCTCAGCTGAAGTGACCTTTCTTTGGAACCCAGCTCTCAACCGTGAGAGGCACAACCACCATACATTGCTATATTTTGTTGCGTAATTAACCAAGATGTCTACTTCAGTATTTTTATATGCTCCTGTGCATGAGAAAGGAGATGTATTACGGTTGCAGCCCTTCTTATAGTGAACTTAACAGAATTGTCCTCCCTGTCCACCTTATGTTGATGGAGAGACCTGCATTAGATTTCACTATTCTTAACCAGTTGTGGCTGTGCTTGCATAGCTGTCCCAAAACTTTGACCGCTGAAAGATGAGGCTTTGAAATAATCTTTAGCTGGTTTATGATGTATGATTTGCCTCTGTACTTCTAGGAGCTGGGACATATACAACCTCTTCACTGAGTACGAAGACTGCAAGCACCTCAGACCCTCCTAATATATGTAAAGTGAAACCACAGCAGTTGCAGACAAGCAGCCTAGCTTCTGCCAGTCACTTTTCCCAGATGAGCTGCATGCCATCCCTCATTGCTCAGCAACAGCAAAGTCCCCAGGTCTATGTGTCCCAGTCTGCAGCAGGTAATAGTGTTTGGGGCTGAGAAGCCATGTGTCTGCTTTTTTGGAGTTTTGAAGCTGGAGAGTTTAGTTCAGTTCTGGTTTTATCTGCAGTAAAGTCAGAATGGTGGAGAGCATTCTGTGAGCAAATATTCACTAATTATGTCTTACTCTAATTATGCAAGTTTCTGTCAGTAAGTATAAAGATAATGCTGTGTTGTTAGTTTATTGAGGAAAGTAAGTTTGAACCTTTCGATGTACCATTTTTCTATTGCAGAAATGTAAATCACTATTTAAGACCAAGCATTGACTTAGTCTTTACTTCTTAAGGTGCTACAATAGTTTAGAATCAGGGCATTTTTCTTGAAAGAAAACCCTCCATATAGTTACCCTAAATTACATGACAATACAGCATGTTCTTCCCCTTTCTTCAGCCAAATGCGTTTTGGCCAGAATCTGTTGTTTGTCCCTCAAGAACTGTATGGGACTGAAGATGCATATGCAAGACTGATAGATTTTGGGGGTGAATTGGAAAAGATACCAAAGCTGGTTAGGCACCTAGCTCTTCAGTTCTGTTTCTTCTCCCAGTCTCTCTGGTAGCTGTCAAACTGGGAAGGTACTGACAGTGGCTGCATCCTGAACTCTTGATGAAAACCTTTCTATAGCAGGGAGATGTTTGGAATCAGGTACTAATTATATTGCTCTTCCTGAGGTACTGCAGCTCAAATCCCAGCATTTTATATGGATACCAGTCATCTATTCAACACCCAACATGCACGTTTGGCACCACCTTCTCTGGCCCAACAGCAAGGCTTTCAACCAGGGCTTTCTCAGGTATTTGGAGATTTCTTTTTTTGTCTTTTTTTCATCTCTCTGTCCATATTGCCTTTAAAGCTCTACTAATGAGCTAATGAGGGCAGGGGAGAGTGGGACTATAGACTCTGCAAAAATTAGGTCAGACCTGCCCTTGCTATTTCATTCTGGTGTATGCAGGTGGTGTTTGATCTCTACTGTTCCCCAGAATGAAAGCATTTATCATGAAAGTTGAGAGAATAAGCTTTCAGTCACAAATATACTATATGTAAAAGTACATATTCACAGGAGGTGTTTTTGTGGCCATGTTAGTGCAGGGTTATTCAACTCTTGTAGTACAGAATTGTATGCAGTCTTGTGCAGTTGTTTTGTATGCAAATCTGAATGATTCGTTCAGATTCTGCTGGTTATTTGCAAGGACAAGTATAAAATTCAACTAGAAAGTAATTTTCTGAATGGGAGCAATACCAGCTCTTCATGCAGCCTTGGGATTTGACATTCCTCATTTACTTTTTATAATGTTACACAAATCCTAGCACACATTTAACTGTAGCTTTTTCTGTGTGACTTTTGTCCTTGGATATTTAATGATTTCTCTTTTATGCAGCCTGCTTCAGTTCAGCAGATCCCCATCCCCATCTATGCACCTCTGCAAGGACAGCATCAAGCTCAGCTGAGCTTAGGAGCAGCACCAGCTGTTTCACAAGCCCAAGAGTTGTTCAACTCCTCCTTACAACCTTATAGGTAGGTAGCATATGCAAATTTCTCTGGGTTTTGAGTGGCAGAATTTACAGAACTTGCTTCCCTGTGGACTTCTGTTCTTTGCTCAATAGTTGCCTCATCTTCCTGTCTTCCCCAAAATCTCTTCCATCTGTCTCACTGAGAACTCTGTATGAGGGTTGTCTGGCTAGTCTGCATGTGCAGATGTAGTTGTGAAATCATGGGTTCTAAAATTATGCATGATGTTTGTATCTTAAGAAAACGAGACTAAAAAGCACAAAACATCAGTCTTTCATACTCAAAAGAACAGAAAGAGTCTCCTCTCCCTTTAATTCAGTAATTTGAGTTTGTTGTTTTCTACTCAAACCAACACTGGAGTCTTGAAACACTTTGAAATCCTAGTTTGAGCCCTGTAGGTGGTAGCAACTTAATTTCAGATGTATAGGGGATAGCAGGCTATGTTTTAGAACAAGTGTTTTCTGTTTGCTACAAAAGATAATAGGAAGGACCAGTATCTCTCAAATGGCATGGATAGCCGGACAAATTTCCACTGTAAGCCTTTCCAAAGCTTCCTTGCCGTTCCTATCAAAACTGATTCACTGTGGTGTAATTCTGACAAATTTTGTTAGTTTCATTTAGAGAAAGTTTCTTTAGAAATTTAATTACAGGGTTTTGCATGTGCTGTAGAAAAACCTGCTTGTTGCAATGTAGAAGGCTGAAGCTACAGGTTTGAGTGACTACATGTGTATCCTGACTTTACACCAAATATTGCTTGTTCTGCCACAGCTGACAAAAGTTGTTGCAAACAGTTGGCTAGTTGTGAAACACAATCAGTCTGGCATGAAGTCCAGATTAAATAAATGCTTCTGGTTGAGCTGGTCACGCACAAACCCGGTATTAATGGAGTTTTGGGTTGTGCTGTTTATAAGAGTATGAATACTTTTCCCTCACCTTTAAAGGTGCAGGGGAGGATAAGCTTTGAGATGTGTGGGTTACTGGTTTTAAAAAAAACACCACCACCAAAAAAAAAAAAAAGCTTGTAAAAATGTTTTTGGCTACACTGAAGATAGTCCTCTGCATACATTCTGGAAAAGTTTCTCCAGTGCTCAGACTGCAACTGTAAGAATGTTTTGCAGTTAAGGAAAGGTACAGAGCAAAGCTAACCCGGGTGTTCTGTCAGGCCAGCTCGTGGCCACTATGCTAACAGATTAACAGGACCAGTCCTGTGCTGGTACATATCAACCAGGTGATAAAGTGAAAAGTGTTTTTACATCAAAATCACTCTCCTCTGAGCTGAAGAGCTTTGACAGGGCATTTATGTAAAAACTCTTAATTCTTCAGTCTGAAGATGGCTATTCAGCAGGCTCTTAATGGAAATGTTTGGATAAATACTTCTGATGGACTACAACAACCTGTCTGTTGGTGCTTTGCTGTACTGGTTTTGGGCTTTGTATTTTTAAACAAACTGCAACTTCCCCATGCTGGTGACAAGTGAATTGAATATCTAGTTAAACTTAAAGGCTGCGGTGTCTGTCTGTGTTACTATTTTGAAGCCAAAACATTCATTTGGAAGCCACAATTGTCAGCATCCAGTGATTTAACCTGTAAGTATTAAAAGTTGGACTATGGAGATCTGTGAAGGCAAGAGAACAAAGCAGTTTACTTTATGACTGAGTGGAACTACTTGAATGTGGTGCTTCTCCACTGTCCTACCTTATAGCACAGCAACTAAGAACTGGTAGCTTCTGTGTGTTACAGTTAAGTTACGCAAAAACTATTTTAGCACGTACATCTAAATAGCTATGTGTACTTTAGGATTTAGATAAAAATCCTAGTAATTTTTTTCCTGTGGCCTTTACTAGCATCTGTTATTTTGTTGTGTGCAGAGTAAATAGAAAAATCTACCTTTCTCCTGTGAAAATCTGTTCAATAGAGCTAACCGTTCCAGTTCTGTTTTAAGGACACAAGCTATATTCTTTAATAGAGCTAACCGTTCCAGTTCTGTTTAAAGAATATAGCTTGTGTCCTTAATTTTTGGTGGCTCGTTGTTGAGCTCTGTCTGCATTTTTATGTGTAATGCTTCAATCTCTTGCAGATCCCAGCAAGCTTTTATGCAAAGTGGTTTGTCTCAGCCATCACCAGTAGTTCTGTCTGGTACAGCCTTACACAACTTCCCAGCAGTACAACACCAGGAGCTTGCTAAGGCCCAGTCAAGTCTGGCATTTCAACAGACTTCTAATACACAACCTATTCCTATCTTATACGAACACCAACTTAGTCAAGCTTCAGGACTGGGAGGCTCTCAGCTTATTGATACACACATTCTCCAGGTAGGAAATGCTCCAAAATGCAAAACTTCTGCAATGGTTTGATCCAGATAATGCAATAATAAATCGAGTATTGCTCAGCTTGGGCTAAGCTCACCTCTGTGATAATTACATGATAGTCGAGGTGGCAGGAAACTTAAGACACCTGGAAAAGAAGGGTCTTTTAATTTCATAAAGGTACATTAGCGTAATCTGAATTGAGGATTGTTCCTCAAACTACAGGGCCCGTTGCACTTCTATCGCTAATTGGAGCTTCAGGTTTAATTTCTGTTATGGGAGACGATAAAGGGCTATTCTACCACTTGCAAATGAGAGCTTTATCACAAGCTTAAACCTTCAGGTTGTCAGCTTCTTCTGCTGTGGTTTCTACTGTACTGGTTGAAATGCAGAATGATGTGTCATGGTGTCTCTGAGTTGTTCTCCTGAGTATTCTTAAGGTAATGGTGTCTTTCACTCTTCCTAGGCCAGAGCTACGCTCACCCAGGCTTCAAATCTGTACTCTGGGCAAGTTCAACAGCCTGGCCAGAGCAATTTCTACAACACTGCACAGTCTCCCAGTGCTCTCCAGCAGGTAAACTATGGCATGGTAAATTTCCTAAATTGTATTCTTCTTAAAAGCATGTTGTTGTTGATGTGTTTTGTGGGGTGGGGTTGGAGGTAAGGGCTGAGACAATCTTTAATTCTTCTAAAATGCAAGAATCGAAAATTAATAGCAAAGGAGAGCTACTGCAGCAACACTGAAAAACTGAATTGCTGAAAAGTTGGATGGCCTACAAGTTCATGTTGATCATTTGTCTCTGGCATCCTTCTCTTAAATAGTTCATTTTCCAGTGACAGGCAAAGATTTAGTTGGTACAGTGATGTTGCTAATTGATCGTGGTATATGCTGCCTTTACGGGGGGCAGGTATGAGTGATAGTGGAGGGAAAGACAAAGTCCAGCTGCTTAGTGCAGTCTAATTGTTAACACCAGTTCTCACCGAGACAAAACCTCAGAGCTGCTACATATGTCAGCAATATCAAATACATAAAAAACAAGCAGATAAATGATCATGCAGACAAACAGGACAACCAAGTCAGTAACCTATATCAGGAGGTTTCTAAAATAACTCCAGCAATTTTAAGTTTTTTGAATTCTTTTGCAAAAGATCTGTTAATTTGCTATGTGCCAGCATTCAGTCATACTTACAGGATGCTGTTTAGTGGTTTTCATCTTTTGGTTAAATTTTTTAAATGGCTTTTAAAAAAATAATCTTGTGATGGGCTAGTTTATTATAACAGCCTACTTCATATGCATGGAAAGTTGTCCAGATGGGTATATACAAGAGTCTTAAAAAAAATTGCCTCTCATCTGTTGAAAATCTAGCATAAAGTTTTAAGGACCTTTTAGAAGGGTCAGTGTTTTTAATGCGTTCAGCTTGGCTGCCTCTGTACTTTGTTATCCTTCAGCGCAGAGCCTTAGTAAGTCTTTTCACATCTGGAGAATATCATTCTTCCAGTCATGCTCAGAATATAATTTTGCAAGATGTGGATTGATGGTCAGACTAGGAAATGCAGCAGCTCCTGCCAGTCAGGTCACTGCTGTGGTATTTTCACGTTTATCGCTACCATTCTGTGGGCCTTTTCCACCCACAGCACTCCCTGTTAATCCAAACAAGGGACAGGCCACGGTTGGTTTTTTGGTTTGGTGGGTTTTTTTTAAGCTCAGAAATGCTGGCTAATGGGACTCCTGGAAAGTGCAATCTAATTTTCATCCCAAGCAGTGTCCTTAAGATGACTAAAATTATTTGAAGTTTAAAAAAAAAAAAAAAAACAAAAATTTAGTTCTAGACAAACCAACTGGCTGTTTCATTCTAGTTTTATTTTCTGAGTTAAATTTACTTCTTCATACAATGAAGTCATGTTGAATGATGGAGTTAGTAGCTAGCATGCAACTTCATTTCTGAAAAGCAAAAGCCCCAGAAAAGAACTGATTATAAAGACAGGCTAAACAGTGAATTCAGTTATTTGCTTGCAGCTGTCTGGGTAAATGTATGCACTCATTAAGCCATTTACTTTGAATGTAGCTGAAATCATAGAGCTAGTAAAGTTAAATAATGGTCCTTGTGTATATGTTACTGGTGATTTTGTTTGGTTTTTTTTTCCAGGTGACGGTACCTTTGCCAGGATCACAAATTTCTTTGCCCAACTTTGGATCCACAGCACAGCCCCTTATTGCCCTACCCCAGTCTTTACAACCACCACTACAGCACACGCCACCACAAGCGCAGGCTCAAAATCTAAGCAGACCTGCACAAGTAACCCAACCTTTCAGAGGATTAATCCCAGCAGGAACTCAACACAGCATGATTGCTGCAACTGGAAAGGTAACAGTATTGGTAAATCTACAGTACAAAAATGAATACGAAGCACAGCTGTATGCTGTTTTATAGAACCAGCGCGGCAAGCTGTGTTGACTATTGCATCTAAAAACCTGTCTTGACCTTAAAAAGTGAGAAGGGGAAGATAGAAAAGCCAGTGAAGATTAATCATGGGCTAGTAGGGTATTTCATGTAGAAGCTGTGTAGAAAATAGTACAGACCAGTTGTCAGAGCAGCAGATTAACAACATTACACTGTCAGGCCTGGTTTCTGATTCTGGTCGTGTGTGTTTGTCATTTTGCTGCAGTATGAGACCAGAAACAAGCTGTAAGATTTCACTCACATGCTTCCAAACCACCAGATGCACTGACTGCATTTGTAATGCCTCTTCCTGCTGTATGAATCTGTTTGGCCACATACCTATTGTACCGTCAAATAGGGAATGTCTGCGGTTCAGGGTAGATCTAATCTTCACTATTACTGCCCTGTCCTCCAGACTGATGAGTGCCCCAGAGAATTCCGGTCAGGTAGCTGTGGTGAAAAACACTGCAAGAGACAAATTTATGCATTTTTGTGTAGATACTCTAGAGAAGGGAAATTATCCATTGTACATTTGTGAGGACATTAAAACCTGTTCCATTCCATCCTAAAACTTGAAGCTAAGAGCGAATGTCAAGGGATCAAATCTTTCCAGTGCAAGAAATTGGAGTTTTAGGGGCTTCAGTGGAATCTATCAGCTGTGACCTTTAACCAGAATTAAACTCTGCTAATGTTGCTGGGGCTCTGCTTTTCTGAATAGCACAGCAAGATGCATATTGAGAACATGGCATCGTATGCAACGCAGGACCTTTGAGTAACAAAGGCTGGTCTTGCAGCTGAAGAAAACTCTCCTTGAGTGACAGGTCCAGTAAGGAGATAACCCTGAAATAGTGCAAGAGACTTGAATACCTAGGAGGGAATCTCCTTGATCTGAAGCTGCTGTGGTAATTGCTAATGAGGGAATGTGTGGAACTGGCTTCCAATCACAAGGTCTCTTAGATGGAATGGAATCACAGATTTACAGGCACCTGGGATTTTCAGATAGTGTGCAGCACAACACAGTTGCAGCATACTTTCAGGTGAGCAGTGGGTGATAACACTGGACATGAACACAGCTGAGCTTTCTGTCAGATGTAGCAAGGTTTTTCCGCAGAGCAGGGAGTTATCTAGCTCTGGAGCTGCTCCTGAAATCCTTGCAGCTTGTGGTCTAGGTTTTAGGATGCTTTTGAGTATAAAACAACCCTGCTGTCCCAATGGTTTTACAGCTGTGATTAGAAAAATGTCTCTTAGAAGTTAATAACATGTCTTGGACAGTAATGGCAACCACAACTCCACATCACCTAGATCAAGTTTTCATCCTGTCACTCACCACACAGTATATGATGATTTTTGCACCATGCTGTTTTCTAGCTTCGTGGTATCTGGCCAAACCTTTTCACCTTTATAATGTTTGAGTCCACTTTCCAAGCAGCAACTTGTTTCTTGCTACAGTTGTCGCTGGAAAAAGGTCACTCATTTCAGCAAGAAATGAGGACGAGCTACCAGTGGGATGGTGACCTTAGGTGACTTTCCTGTCCTGTGTTAAGGGTTCCATTATGTTCCTGTTAAAGTCGGCTTCAAACAGCCACTCATTTTCAACTGATTTATTGTTGCCGTTATGCTTCATGGCTGTGTACAGAAAGATACTGTTCTAGAGACTTAATTTATTCTCTTGAGCATATCTGCAAAATAATATGCAAGATTCATTGCTCCCGTTAGAGTCTGGAGATTTTTTGCATGAATGACAGCTCTTTTTCATTGTGCTTTTGTTTTTTTCTATAGAACTGGGTTGGTTTATGGCATTCTTCACTTTTGATAGCATTTTTGAGAATTGTATCTAAATATTTTCATGTAGTACCTGAGATGGGGAAGGAAATTTCAACCCTGAAACACTTTTCTAGGGCCAAATATGTAAAATGAGTAATGAATCCCCTTTCATTATGCAGGAAGATAAGGTTAGAAACCCAATACCGTTGCTGAAAGTGCCAAATAGTGGAGGAAAATTGTACACAGAGGTGCTTATGGTGCTGTGGTTGTCCTAATTATGAGAAACTCTTTTGCAATCTGGCTTTCACCTCCACTTAAGTGACCTATTTTCATTTAGAAAAATGTGAGGTAAGCTCACAGTTACTTAGTAAATGTAACTTTTGTTTGAATTTGCATTAATGTGTCAATTGCTGTGTTTTTCAGATATCAGAAATGGACCTGAAGGCCTTTGGAGGTGGCATTGATGTTAAACCTGGAACACCACCAGTTACCGGTAGAAGTACTACTCCAACCTCCAGTCCCTTCAGGTAAATCTCTCTTAAGCTCAAAATTCCTTGAAATCAGAGCTAGAAAATGTACCTAGTCATGCATGAGCAGCCAATTCTGAAAGGTATGAGGTGAGAGGCTACTAATACGAAATACCATGCTTACCTTTAAAGCAGCATTCCAGTAGGTCATCAGATCTACTATGGTTGGCCAGAAGTATATAGCTCTGAAATGAAACATTAGGAATATTTTTTTAAAAAAATTAAAGGAAACTAAACAAGTCATGTAAAATGATCTGGGACCGTACCAGGAAGGCACAGAAGTAGCAGGGAAGATGTATTTTGGGATAAAACTCTTAAAGCAGTTTCTTAACTGCAGTGTTTAAAGGAAAAACACTTAAAGGTTTACACCTCGGTTGGGGCAACAACTAAGTTAGACAACTAAGAATCGGCGCAAGATCCATAAGCTTCTCGCAAGTGAAATTAGTAAGCTGTTTGCAGGTTTGCTTGGTTAATTGGCAGAATTAACAGAATCTTGCTCATATGCAGATGCACTTGATGGTAAACCTATTGGGCTGTTTGTGGGTGAAGTTGTTAGTGGGCTGAAGGAACTTGGAAATGGAACTTTGCTTCAGGATAGTTTTGTTCTTGAAAGCTGTGCTCCCATGCATAGTAATTACATTTGGTGGCTTCCACTGTAGCAGACTGGCAGGGTTCAAGCTTTTCTGGTGAAGTAGAAGTGAGAGTTTGACCTCTTACATGCAGTGCTGAAGCCATGCCTCCATTACTTTAAGAAAAAAAGCGAAGGGATGAGGAAGAATAAACATTTGAATTTGCAAACTAGTCAGCATTTAGGACAATTGGCTCAATGGTATGTATCTTAGAGATTCTACACGAGACACCTCTTCTCCTGGCAACCAAAGCAGGGCTTATCATACGCTCTTAAGTGTAGAGGTGACAGGAAGACCGACAGAAGCATAATAGATCTCAAAAGTTCAAAGTGAAAACTAAACAGACTTCTTTAAGCTTACAAAATGTTGGGGTGTGTTATGTTTAGCTGACTTCCTTGCCAGTTGTGCCCGGCTGCTCATTTTACATTGAGTAAGTGTATCATCCACATTCTGCATGAGAGCTCTGCAAATCAAGCTCCATTTCCTACAGATGACTGTTCACTCTTTTCTCTTTCTCCGAGGGCTGTTTGGTGCCATTCCCTCAGATAATCTTTCAGGCTCCATTTAATTCATGGTGATTCAACACCTCTTGAAAGTTTTCATGGAGAGGCATGTTCTTAGCCAAATAAAATGGGGAGAGTGTTCTCTCTGAATTCTTGAAATCTGCTCAAGCACATCTTGAAACATTTGACAACATGTCAGAGTGGAAGCAGCTGCACATCACAGCTTCTCCTGTGCGTGCTTAATGTCTGTTGTGACAAGCTCTGAACTTGACATGATAGAGCAAACAGTGTAAAGGGGTAGGACTGAACATAAGATAGCAGGGGTGGGAAGGGGAACATGCTTTTAACATTCATATTTGTGTTACAAGTCACTTTCGTACACAGTTTACCCGGGAATCTTTCCATATCCTGAATATTTCTGATTGTTTTCTCTTTGTACCCTTAAGTTACCAGTTTGTTTGCATTTGAAACTGATGGTACAGCCAAAAGAATATCTGAGAGTAGCTTCTCCAAGAGATTATTTTTCCCCCCTCCAATGCTGAATTTCTAGTTAAGTTGTAACTAAAGGCAGAAACATCCTCTGGTTGAGAGCAGTGATTCTAACTGATGTCCTTTTCTTTAGGGCCAGTTCTACAAGTCCTAACAATCAGTCCAATAAAATGAACAGCATTGTCTACCAGAAGCAGTTTCAGTCAGCAGCTGCTGCTGTGAGAATGACACAGCCGTTTCCTGCACAATTTGCACCACAGGTAGGTGACTGGTGGCTTCCTACAAAAAAAAAATCTGTTTCTCTGTATGACCTACCGACTTTAACGCAGCTGTGTTTCCCCAGGGTTTATTGTGGGGCAATACAAATTGGAATCCTTAAAATGAAATGGCGTGAGAAAACTGATTTCAAGATCCAGACCAAAAAAAAACTTCTCTGATCTTGCTAACTAGTAGTGCAGATCTTGTGGTGCATTTAATTTTGAAAGTTCTGTGCATGCTGAGGAATTTAATACAAATTGTGAATGATACAGAACAGGCGGTTGTTCTGCTGGCTTCCCCATGCAGCTGTAATGCACCTCATCCTGCAAAAGCAAATCATTTGGTTGGGGAAGGGGAGAAGCTTCATGTCTCAGAAGGGTCCCAGTGCGTATTTTAAATGTCTAAAAGCAAAGCAGATTTGTAGTTGTTTATCTGAGGTGCAGCTCTGAGGTACTGATGGAACAGTTCAGGTTGGAAACGATCTCTGGAGGTCATACAGCCCATACAAAGCAGGGCTGGTGGCAAAGGGTTTGGTTTGCTTCTGGCGTTCCAGGGAGCACAGCTTACAAGGGTGGTACATCCCTGTTACAGGTGACTGTAGCCAGGCTGCTAGGGAAGTGTAGCCTCTCTAAAAATGTAGGTTATTTCTCTTTTTTTCTTTCATTCTCTTAGCATTTGGAGTGTTTCGCTGCAGGACTTGGTTTGATTTTTGGATTGGCACTAGCAGAGGGTACCTAGCCTTTTCAGGGCTGCCTTTCAGTTGTGACTCCTCCACTGCCTTGTGTGGGTCTCCTCCCTTATTACATGCTGGTTTCTTGTTGGTACTACTTTAGGCACAGCAGCGCTACGGGGCTGGGTTTTTTCTGCAGTTCATGCATGGCCTCTTAACATAAAAGCCTAACTTCTTGACATCGGTTTGACAGCAGAGCAGCAATTTTTTCCCCTTAAAGATAATGCCAACGTGCAATCTAGTTGGCAATTTTCTAATTGCAAAATGTCTCTTTTTGTTGTTTTTCCACCACTTAGATCCTCTCTCAGCCTAACCTGCTCCCTCCATTGGTAAGAGCCCCATATACTAACACCTTCCCAGCGCCTGTTCAGAGGCTGCCAATAGTACTGCATAGTCAGATGCCGTCTCAGATGACCACAGGCCTAGTGAGCCACCCTCATTTACCACGTGTGGCCAGAGGTCTTTGTGGATCAGTATCTGGAGCCAGAGGCAATCAGGCCCAGGCTGCGATGAAGGCTGAACGAGACGTGAAGGTTAGTATTTGAACAGCAGTGCTGTTAACACCAGTTCAGTCTGGACAGCTTGTAGGGCAGGGATGTGTCTGCAAATCATGTCTTAACTCAAATGCCTCTGGACCCAAAGCCAGTAGCCGGGCCTCTAACAGCTGAACACAGACCTTCTCGAAGCCCTATGTTTTTTTTAATAAGAACTCGAGACTGAAAAATTGGTAGGGAGCTTCCTTCAAGTGGTCTTGCAGTCGGTGATTGTGGAGCTGTCACTGCTGTCGAAGGCAATCTCACAACTAGGTTTCGAGAGCCAAGTTGAAGTTGAGTGAAGCAGCCTACAAACCTGGCTGTTAGCTGTCATTTCACGTCTGCCTCTCCAGCTCTGAGCACCAGCATGAACTCTCATGTTCCAGCCAGCCTCGCTCCTTGGTGAATCTGGAGATTGATTTCCCGGTGGTTTGAAATGCCTGTGATGATTTTCTGTGGTAGAGCGCGGTAACGTGGTACACTCTGCAGAAAAGATGGCTGCATTTCAGTAGCAAGTGACGAGCATCGTCTAACTTGTTAAAGCACTTTGGGACCCTTCAGGATGAGGCAAACTCTTTTTACCAAGGCAGGGACTGCAGTACGGGGCGTCTGCGTAGGGACATCATTGTACATTTAGCCTGTTTTCTGCAGAATAAGCTGCTTATCCAGATAGATGGTACTAAGAAGCTCCTTCATCTATTGTCATTTGCCATAACCCACGCATTGAGGTGTAAAAGCAAGAGAGTGCTTTTCCCAGTGATGTCTGGTTGTAGCAGAATTGATTACCCCTTAAAGTTCTAGATATTTGGTCTGTTTAGTTTTCTACCACCAGTTTATGCTAGCTGTAGACTTACCAGCTGATGCTTAGTATATTGTCTTGAGTCTATATTAAGAATTGAATCTAGCCAGTCGTAGCAAGTACAAATATGCAGCCCCTGGGTTTCTGAATCTCCTTGCAAACACTGTTCAGAAGAATTTGAGTTATTCTGTCACGCTTGGTTACTTGCGATAAAGTTATTCAGCCTTCTAGGTTTAACCTCAGGGGATGGCTGAAATCCGTGCAAGATTTCAGATGTCCATCTGGCTCCAGTAAAATCAGACTGTTGTTGCAGTCCTGCACACCCAGAGTTCATAGGTTTGTTTTCTGTTCTGTTGCTGGTTGAGTTACTTGGAGCAACTACACAGTATTAAAGCCAAGACCTCTTGTTCCAGGCTTTTGCTGTTTTGTCCCCCTCCATGTTGTGTCATTCTCACTTACACCAGGCCCCAGTTTCTGTAGAAAAAGCATAAAATACTTGGAGAGGCACATGGAGGCTTAGTGTCTGTATTGTAGTTGGGATTTCTTGTATAAGATAGACCTTTTTAAAATTAAAAAAAGGTGTCTGACTGCATTGGGCTTTATCATGCTGCTTCCAAAAGATTGAACTCTTAATGCGACTCCTGCTTTGACTGAGTCTGAACAGGAAAGCCAAGTGCTTAGTCTGAAGCATGTGGTCTGCACCGTGCTTCACTGACAAATTTGAAGTTCAATGTAAAACTGAGACATGCAAGCACAAAGGCTGAATTTCACAGGTGCAAGTCAAGGTTACCGGTTGGATTCAGAGGAGGGATTTGAAGGAAGCCAGGCAGTAGTTTGTGCTTTCTGGAATGAGCCCCTGCTTTGAGTGGGAAGCAGATAAGGCTTCAGCTTACATAGAACACAACCTTGAACCAGATTCACTTGCACTGCCATTGCAGACTCTGAAGTCTGCGTTCAGAACAAGAAAGGGGAAAAAAAAATTGGGTGCTCAGACTAGATTCTACTCCTGTGATACAGCCCCTGCGCTCAAGAAGTCCAGATCACGCCACAGGAGAAGTGACAGCTGGCATGGCCCTCGGTGCCGACAGTGCTTGCGTAGCTGGGGTAGAGTCGGGGCACGGGCAGCGTGCAGACACGCACGCCTTCTGGTCATGTCTGACTCTTACTGAGGAATGAAGCTTCAGTTTGAGCCTTCTGGAGGTGGCATTTATACTTTTTTAGCTCTGCAATAATCGTGGCATAAAAAGATGTCAGATAATGCTTGAAACTGCTGTCCTTGATCCTCTTTCCTGGGGTGAGGATTAGGAAGAGTAAGGGAAGCCTAGGCATGATGTTAAACTGCTGCTGAGGAGCCAAGCACCCAGATGTGGTGACACCTGGGAAGCAACTGCACGGAGACTGCCTTTCTAGGAAAGTCTGGCTACTGTGGTCAGTCCTTCCTCTTTCGTTTAGGGAATACTTTTGTGAAGTCACTCTTATTCCAGTGCCCTCTCTTCAGTAAACGTATTTTCTCCCTTTCTTAAGGCAAAGCAGAGAGCAGAGGTACTTCAGTCCACTCAGAGATTCTTTTCTGAGCAGCAGCAGAGCAAACCCATAGGAGGCAAAGCGCAGAAAGTGGACGAGAACGGGAGCAAACCCGCTGAGGCAATTGCTGACTCTTCAGGAGTCTGCCAGGACAAAACCGAGGAAAAGCCTACCCCTGCGCCTGCTGCAGCTACGAAACCTGTTAGAACTGGACCAATCAAACCTCAGGCAATCAAAACCGAAGAAACAAAATCTTAAGAGGCTGTGTTTCCATGGAGGTGGGGGAAGAGGGGAGGGCGGGTGAGATTTACAGCAGCGTGAATTTGTAGCCCAAAGGACAAGACAGCAGTCTTCTCTCCTTGCAGGGCTCAGCGTAAAGGGACACAGAAGCTATCAGCAGTTATGGATGCAAACTGCTGCGTATCCAGCTGAGCTTCTAGGCTCTTTGGGCTTGTATCTTCTCTAACAGCATGAAGGCTGCTTTCGGTGTGTGCACGTTCTACACGTGTGCGCGTGTTGTGGCTTACACACCTGTATGCTTCTCAAAGTGGAAAAAATAAAAGAGAAATAGCAACGGTGGGGAAGAAGGTGGTCGGGGAGGGATGTTCCTAGCTGACAAGATGAATACTCTTATTTTCTTCAGGCTCTGATCTTCAGCTGCTATTTATCTTTTTATAAACCCATGAGTATGAGAACAGGCAGATCTGAAGATGGTGCTGGGCCGAGTAATGTGTGTTAAGTTTTTAGCGATTTAAGAAGCTTCTCTCTTGTAATAAACAGAGGGATTCATATAGCTGGCAAAATTGCCTTTGCCACGTGACACGTAACACAGAGTAACGCTGATGATGTTGAGTTTCCCTCTGAAGGCAGTGCTTTGCTGGCTGCTGCTTCTTGGATGACAATATACTGTATTTAGATCACCGTATGAAAATGCTACTTGGCCACCTGTGTTCTCTGCACCCGCTCCCCTCTCAGTCGTTCACCTCAGGAGTTGAAAGGTTCATTGCATCAATAGTCAAATTTGTTCTGTTCACCTCTGTCCAGCTATCTTTATATGATGCGAGTGATCTTTGAAACGGTTTCCAGCTTATGTCTGTATACAGCAACGAGCACTTAGAACCGTGCCACAAGAATAAAAGAAACCTTGTCGGATTAAAGAGAGGTTTATCTAAAAGGTGCATTCTTTCTATCAGAGCTGCGTCGCACCACCTCCTTGCCCACAGTGTGCTGGAAAGTAGAATCAAGTCAAATAAATGCCTTTTTAATTGTATCCTCTAGTATTATAGCTGTAGGACAGTACTGTATGATACTTCTGTGAATGTAAGATATCCTGTACCTGCTTATGATATGTAGTAGTGACTGTGCTATACTGGAGCTGTTTTTAATAATGTTATTCTAGAGGTTTTTTTCCAGACAATGATTGAAAAAGCTAATAAAAAGCACCAGGTACCACATCAGTAGCAGAATTTGCTGGTTTTTTCTGGGATTTTTTTTTTTTTTTTACTTTTTTTGGAAGGAAGAGTGAGTTGAAAGTCTAATGTGTATAATTTTGTTCAAATGACTGCAGAAGCTGGAAAGGCTGTTGCTGCTATTGATGCCTAGTGAATCGCTATTGGTTATCTTTTTATATAAATATATATATAATTTGAATTTTTGGAAACTTTAGCTGTGATGTCAACTTTGGAAAAAAGTATCCCACTTGTAGTGTCAGTTGGCATTGTACAGAAATTAACAGCCATATTGGTCTAGAAATGTTAAACTTAATTTTTTTTTCCATTTGTACAGGGGTAACGCACTGTATGAAATATGTACGGTCTTATTTACATGGGTTTGATTACAGAAACTAATAAAGTATTCTCTAAATAAAGCATCCGGGTAATCTCATGATTAGCGCAGTGCTGCAGGATGCAAGGGGAGCACCTGAACATCGTGTGCCAAGTGAAGAGTGTGTATTACAGCGTGGGAAAACAAACTTCTAAAGGAAAAAAAAAAAAAAAGGTCTGAAACGGCTTATTTTTGTTTTCCCCGGCACTTTTGATCTCCAGTGAAGGTCTTGCAGGACATGGCTTCCGTCTAGCCCTGGAAGGAGCCTGCCCAGTTGTGTTTGCAAGATGTTACATCTCCGGCGTGCTGCCCCGTGCTGGAGGTGTTTTGATGCCTAAAGAAGAGCTGCTGGTTGGAGGAGACCAGGATGAACCCAGCTGGTTACTCTCATTTGAGCTCGTGGGTGACAACCTGGCGGCTGCACAGGTGCCCTTGCAGCAAGAGGCTGTGAAAAGCAAGAGGTTTCCTGCAGGAGTGAGCCTTGAGTTGAGCCTTCCCAAGGAAGCCGGGAGGGGAGAAGCTTCCTTCATAGGCTGTTCCTCAGCTGCTCCCTTCCCGACTCGTTGCGAGCAACACAGGTGCGCTACCACACCTTCAAATCACACTGTTAGTGATGTGTGCCCTTAAGCATCCTCCCGTCCTTCAGTTGCAGGGGTGAAGGTGAAGCACTGGAACAGGCTGCCCAGAGAGGTTGTGGAGTCTCCTTCTCTGGAGATGCTCAAAACCCACCTGGATGCATTCCTGTCCAACCTGCTCTGGGTGAACCTGCTTTGGCAGGGGAGTTGGACTAGATGATCTCCAAGGATCCCTTCCAAACCCTACTGTTCTGTGATCCCTGTGTCCCCGGGCTCCCTGCCCTGGGGCTGTGGGGAAGAGGCAGGATGCTGTCTGCTGGCCACCAGAGGGAACTCTGGGATCACAGCAACCACCAGAAACCTCCTTATGTTTGAGAAGTAATTCCTTCCTTGGGAGAAGGTGCTGGCTTGCGTTGCACCTCCAAAGGACGCAAATAAAAGAAAGGCAGCCAGGGGTGTCGGGGTCACTCTGCGAGCGCCAGTGGGAGTCCTGCAGATCTGCCTTTCCCCAGGGGTGTTGCTGCCAACTCCGGCGTGGTGGGAGCAGGCAGACCTGCCTACGTTTGGATGGGTGGGAAGCGGTAGTTTGGGGGCACCACAGGAGCCGGTTCTTTTAGGGGGGGTTTCTACTGAAACTGCAGCATTATGGAGGAAATGAAGGTGCTGTAATCCACAAAGGGGAGCGATGGGCAGAAGTAAGCTCTGAGTAGGTAACGCCACAGGTAAATCGCCTTTTTTACAGGAACCGTACACACACACGGCTACAGCAAACCCTCGGGGAGAGGAGGAAGAAGGTAGGGGAGCAGTGAAGGCAGACAGTGGTTTGAACTATGAATCTGCTACAAAAGAGATGGTTGCGATGGGGATGATGCTTCCCTGGTTTGAGGCTGTCTTCTGGTTCATGTTGGAAGGACACCCTAAAAACGGGAAGTCATACATTGGAAAACTCTGGTTTTAAGGAAATGCTGCTGAAAGGATTAGTCTTAAATTTTCTAACAAAGCCACTGGCAAAGTCAGACGAATTTCCCACAGTCGGCTGTGGGAATATACCAAGCTTTTGGCTATTTCTTGCACTGAGCAGGAGGAGGATAATAGTTCTGCAGAAACTTAATTAAAAGCAAATGCTTGAGCATTCAGTGCATCGGAATAACCCGATTTTGATGTGTGCCTCCCCAAAACAGCCCTCAGCCACCCCGGCTGCCTCTGAGGCCAGGTTGAGCTTTCAAGTCACTGACCCTGCTTCATTGAATATTTTTATGACGTTTAACCAGATAAATTGCTTCTGGCCATTCACGCAGGAATAGATCTTGCTTTTTTAATTTGAGTGGGATTTGGTGCGTAATCTCTTTTTCTAGGACTCTGGTCATCACAAATAATTGTGCTGAACCTCCCATAAATTGGGGAACTGTTTTGTTTGGGAAATTCACTTTTTTTTTTCTTTTTTTCCTTGATAATGTTCAGTCCGCGGAAAGACTGTGACTTTTCTCAAGGGCAAGAGCAGAAGGGGGTTAATGTGACTGGGGCCAGATCCAGCCCCCCCCCGCCCTCGGCTCAGGCTGGCTTCTGGCTGGGACACGGGAGGTGAGGGACTCTCGGGACTTGTTTTTGCAAAGCCTGTTAAGTAAGGCTGTGTATTCACCGCTGTTCAGCTCCAGCCCAGCTTTCTGGAAATCCTGTGTACATTGGCTCGTCTTCATTTATTATTTTTTTTATCATTCATTTATTTATTTATTTATTTATTTTAGTCAATTAAGTGATGGACTTCCCAGCCTGAAAAGGCCCCGGCGCTGGCAGAGAGCGGGGAGGCGGGAATGGCTGCGGCTGTCTGCCCTTGGTGCTTCTCCTCACTGAGAAGCCTTTGGTGCCGCTGCTCCCCCGGGGGACATCTGACCAAGCACTCCCTTTCATACTTGGTGTTCAGCCCGTGTCTCTGGGGATTTGCGGGGCGAAGAAGAGCTCCAGCCTCCCCTCCCCTCCTGTTTTGGGACAAAAATGCCATTTTCCCGTCGAGACGCGGACAGGTCCAGCCTGCCTCCCTCGCCCCAGCCCCGGTGGGTGCGTGACAGCCCCCTGCCAGCTCCTGGGTCACCCCTAAAGCTGCCTTCACCCCCATTTTTACTGCCCCCCTGGCATTTGCTTCGTTAATCTCCACCAGTGCCCAGACAACTGCCTGTCCCAGGTGGCTTTTCACAGCAGGACACCACTGGGATGAGGCTGCTTGCCGGGGCAGGACTTATGCAGCCATGTTTTCTGAAGCCTGGAGAGCCTGAACTGCACCATGGATTTATTGCCATCAGCTATGGTCGGTGGCAGTGGGTGCCCTCTCCAAGCAGTAGGACCAGGGTGCCCAGCTCAGCGCAGACCCACTGCAAAGGGGGCCGGCGGAGGCTTGCCGCAGGTGGTGGGGTACTGCATGGCTGCACCATGGCGGCTGCGTGGGTGCATCACTGGCCGGGGGGACACCTTCGCTGGCGCTGGCTCACGATGAGCATCCCAGCCCCACACCAGGCCTGCAGAGGAGCGAGAAAGGGTCTTTCAGCCTCCTGCCTTGCTGTGCTGGGGTCCCACCCTACAGCCCCAGGTTGGTCCCCCATGGGATGCGTCCCAACCCACACCCTCCCTAGCCCGTCCTGGTGGTGTGGCGGGGCCCTTCCCTGGTTCCCCCCACCGGACTCACCAGGGCAACCCTCACCGTGGAGGAGTGTGTGCTGCCTGTGGATGACCCCCCAGTATTCCCCTGGCACCCTCTTGTCTCCTGCATCTAGAACAGCACCAGTACTGAACCAAGGCCCATCCCCGTGGCCTCCCGGCTCCGAGCAGGGCCATCCCCTTGGTGAGCAGCCAAACACCCCGGCACTGCGGCAGCAAAGGGGCTGTGCCTCTGTCCCACCCATCCCTTCTGCCACCTGGACCTCATTAATCTTTCCCATTCAGCAAATCTCTGGGGTTTAGCACTGAAGCTTTTGAGTTTTATTCTGGTTTGATGTTGTGGACACGTTGCAGCCCCTCTTCACATCAAATAAAGGTGCTTCTGGGGTCGGCCCTGCCAGCAGCTATCTCCCACACGTGGTGTTTTCCTGACCAAAGCTTTACAGCTCCTCCGCCAGCACCTTCAGCTTGTTGCTGCATCGAGGTTGGGGGGGGGGAACCAGCGCTTCACACCCCCTCCAGGCTCCAGCCCACCAAACCCCCGGGAAAACCCAGGCTTGGAAAGACGAGGTGCGAGGCAGCAGCAGGCAGTGGGTGACTTTTATTGAGCCAGGACCCTGCCCATCCCCTGGGCTGGAGGTGGCTGCTGCTGCCCCATCTGCCCCAAACGCCAGGGAAGAAGGAGGGGAAGCTTCCTACAGACTTTCTACAATAAATAGTTAAAACGGCATTTTTTGGACCAGTGTGGGGAGCACTGCAGGCCATGTGGGGCCATAGCTGCCACATGGAGTCGGTGGCCGGGCATGGCTACAAAGCCGAAGCGCGTGGCCGAGAGGGGCTGGGGGCACCACGGGGCCATTTGGCTGCGGGATGCTCTGCCAGCACTCCTTGCGATTG
>NW_009650188.1:2859513-2860810 GCF_000708025.1 Charadrius vociferus | reverse complement strand
CGAATTCAGGGTGGCCAGGCTGGGGTGTGCTCCAGGAGAACACTGGAGCAGTTCGGGGCTGGGTATCACTGTGGCCCACCTAAAACCCACCGAGGTGAGAGGTGTTTCACTGGCTTCACCAGGCTCTAGAAAAGCACTGAATTTCCCTCCACTGCACTCAAACACAACGGGATGTTGCAGGAGGAGGTACCAGTGAGGACACTGGGGGACCCACCACGGCGTGGCTGGGCAGCATGTGGCCCCCACCATCGCCTGGTGCTGTCCGAGCCAGAGGTCCCGGCTGTGCTGGGGGGAGCTGGGGAGCGAAGCGGGGTGCCGATGCACGCATGGGGGTCATAGGGCCTGAGCCAGCGTGGCCCCGGCTCACGCCTGGGAGAGGCAGGCAGGGTAGGTGACCATGTTGAAGCTGTCCCAGGCAAAGAGCTGCCGCTCCGCAGGGTTGTAGTCCACCATGCTGAGGTAGCGGAAGCGGTTCTCAAAGGGGATGCTGAGGGCCCGGCTAGTGCTGGTGGCCGTGTCATAGGCGAAGTTGATGGTGGCATTGGGCGCCGAGTAACTGCTGACAGTGTAGAGAGTGCCGCAGATGACAAAGGAGTTGGCCACCCCCCGCTTGCGGATGTTGGTCTCCCAGGTCTGCCGGATCTCCAGCGTCTCAGGGTCCAGTTTGGAGAGGACAATCGCCCCCCTGGCCTTCTCGGTGCTGTAGATCACCCAGAGCCCTGTCTCATCCACCGCCAGGTCGATGTCAGTGTAGCCCCCCCAGGAGTAGGGGTACTGCCCGTGGTAGCCGGCGCCGGGGATCTCCCTCTCGGCCGTAACGGCCTCTCCCCGCAGGTCATAGCGGGCCACGGCGCGGGAGCGGCGGGGCTGGAAGAAGAGCCCGCCACGGTAGACGACAGCCCCCGTGCTCTCCAGAGGCCGCGGCAGGATGTGCACCTTGGCAGGGTAGCCCCGGGCCAGCTGCTCGGCCGCCTCATACTGGAAGAGCTGACGGACCTCCGTGCCCACTGCGTCCACGCGCCAGGTGGTCTCCCGCGTGAAGGGGGGCACGGGCTCAGGGTCCTTCATCCACACGCCATACTTGCCCGCAATGGACTCTGCCCGGCCAAAGACGACGGGCTCCCCCACCCACACCAGCTCGCCACAGCCTGTTCAGGGACAGGAGGGGAGAGAGAAAGGGGTTACGGCGCGGCGGCGGCAGCGCCCGGCGAGCCCCTCGGGGCGGGGACGGGAGACCAAGCAGTATTTGTAAGCAGTGGAGCATGGGGCCGGCTGGCCATGCCAGTGGCAGTACCTG
>NW_009650188.1:2858954-2859459 GCF_000708025.1 Charadrius vociferus | reverse complement strand
TGCGGCTCCGGGGAGGGGGGGGCCTGCGGGTCCCAGCGGGGGGCTGTGGCGGGGCCAGGCACAGCGTGAGCAGAGGCTGAGCAAGCCCCCCTCACTGCCGCACCTGCCCTCGCTGCCCTTGGCAGGCTCCAGGCCGGAGCACTGCCCCCCAAAACACCAACACCTCAGTCAGGAGCCCGATGCCTTGTCCCGCTGCAGCAGGGCACATCCGTGACCGACTGATGGGGACCTCACTCCGCAGCCACTGACACTGTTGCCCCCCCCTCCCCCCAGGTGCGGGGTTTAATGCTCCTTGGGGGAAACACCTAGTCCCCGCAGATTAACCTGGTCCCCTGTGTCCCCCCCTCTGCTGCGCGGCAGATGATGGGATGAGCTCCAGCTGCCAACCCTGATTTAGGGATGGGGAGGGGGTTTGGTGCAATGGGCTGTGACCCCCTGGTAAGGCTGAGCCCCACCAGCGGGCAAGTGCCCCGCTGGGTGCCCAAGAACCGGGGACTGCTGCGGG
>NW_009650188.1:2845860-2856988 GCF_000708025.1 Charadrius vociferus | reverse complement strand
GAGTTGTGGGTGCCTTTGCCGAAGCGGCTCGTGCTGCCGCAGCCTTCAGCTGCAGGGCCCAGAAGCCCTACTGCTGTTTGTAGTGACGTTCGGTTAGCGAGGGGACTGTTCCTGCAGCAAACCTGGTCTGTGTATTTTAAAACAAAACCCGTTAGGAGATACGGCTGGTTCGAGAACCTGTTTCAGTTCCTCGAGGCTGTGTCTATGGCCCTGAGATCCTGGTGTGCTCCAGTCTTCCTGCGTCTCCGGCACGTCGTGGCTCTCCTCCCCACGTAGCTGGACTCGTGTGAACTTACCCTGCACTTTACAGCTGAGTTTTTCTCATGTCGTCAAGGTCCCCTGACATTTCAGGCTTTGAAAAACGGGTCATAGTGGTGCAGTTGCCCCTTTTAGACAAAATAGATTTAACCTGATGTTTTTGTCCTGGGGTCATGTTGTGCTAAAACCAAGTTTACAGTGTAGTCTAAAATGTTGCTCCAGCTCCTGATAGCTGTCAGTGAGACGAGGATCCTGTGTTACCAAGAGTGGTTCGCTCATCCCTTGAGGGAGGTGATGGCTGAAACTATTGCGTGGTCTCACGGGTTGCTTAAGTTGACTGAGCAAATGTGACAAGGATGGAAATGTAGGTAAGCTTCAGAATAAAAGCACTGCGCTTGCAGGTGGGAGCCCAGATTTGCACACAGGAGAAGCAGCAGCTATTGGTACCACAAGGACCATCCAGTATGTTCCCTGACTCACACATTTAGGGTGCTGGTTCCCCCTCTTGATTATTTTTGACCCTAAGTAGATGTTACTGGGTGCCCTCAGCTCCATCAGAAAATTTGTGCTGCCCTGGTATGAGAAATGAACTCTAATAATGTCTTTGTCTGAAACTTTCAGGTTTAAGTGGGATTGCTTTTAAAAATCAGCCTTTGGATCGCCTGATGGGGTGTAGTGGAACAGCAGATCTGAGTCTAGAGGAGCCCTTTGGCACGAAGCAGAGGAGCTACCAGACGGCTCTGCTTTCCAGCCCCACTGTAGCCTTTGCCTGAGTCAGGGATTTGAAGGGGCCGATCCCTCCAGATGTGCCATGCAGGGAGCCCGGCATGCTTCCTTCCAGTCATCCTTCTTACACCTGCTGCCATCAGATGGCTGGAGAACCCACATCCTCCAAGTTGGGAGTGGATCTGACTTCCCACGTGGATGGGATACTCCAGGGTGGTTGTGGGCGATGCAGATGTTTTTTGAGCAGCTGCCATTGACCGAGTGCAGCCCTGGGGATTGTCCCTTGAGCAGGGAGGACCTTCCTTCCACAACTGGCCTGCACAGGGGCTCTGCCTGCTGCTTTCCAAGACAGGGCTCAACACGCTGACACACTGGTTGCTTCTGCATCTTAGGAAGTTGTACTGATCCCTAGAATTGGGATCTGAACCTGTGCAGGCAACTGGCTGTTGACACAAATCCAGTTTGGCTCAGTGGCTGAGGTGTGAGTTGTCCCACGTCAGAGCTGCAGAGCTGTGCGTCGGTCTGTGCTGTACAGAGGTAGCAAACACCGCCGAGGTGATAATAGCGGCACAGAGACATCCAGCTTGGCCCCCGATCACAAGCAGAGAGAAACGGCATGACTCCAGACACCTAAAAAGTACCGCCGATGCTCTCTAAAGGAGGGCTCACGTGTAACCTGCAGTCAGAGGATGCTGATTGCATCCGAAGGGCTGAAAATGTGCATGGGAAATGGTGGTTGCTATTGATGAGGTGGTTTGTTTTGGGGTTTTTTTTGTGTTGCAGAGGAACCTGTTGGAGGAAGATTCGGATGAAGAGGAAGACTTTTTCTTGTGAGTTTCTGAACGACCGCTGTAGGGAATGCGATGTCCTAACTACTCACATCTCTGAGACTGGAGGCATTGATTACCGAAGTCTGACGATTACCTTAACCCTGACTATACTGTGATTCTGTGAAAAGCTGCTCCCTGCCACATAGGCGGAGGCTTAGGAATCAAAACCTTTGATTCCTTCGAGATGATCTCCCAGAGCCTTGGCATCAAGCATGAATTAAGACTTAATAGGTGTGACATTTATAAGAGCGGGGTGTCCCACCTATGCTGAGACATGGGAGGGACGGATGGGAGGTATGAGAACAGTCCTCTGTCCAAAAGGCATTGATTCTGTCTTGCATGTCTTTTGAGTCTGGTTTAAAAACGTGTTCTTGTTGTATCTTCCATCCTGATGGCTGTCTTTTGCGCCTGCAGGAGAGGGCCTTCTGGACCAAGATTTGGACCCAGGAATGACAAGATCAGGCAGTAAGTCGTTGTTCCTCAGTGTCACACAGATATTTTATTCTGGCACTGTGAGCTCCCGTTGCTGTCTTACTGGGGTATTTCTGTGTAGTTCTGAATATGAACACGGCTTGTGCTTGCTTTCTTCTAATTGACGTTTCCTACCCTACATGCCCACAGCTAAGGCAAACCTCAGATTTGATTCAAGATGTCAAGAAATTGTGCATTGACAGAGGCGAAGGGGTAGGATTGTATTACAGTAGCTTAGTGGAGTTTGTAAATCCCTTGCTGTATTTTGGTGGTGACCTGTTCCATACTTTTATAAGGCTATTTTTCTAGAGCATTAACCCTGGATTTTAACTTTCTCTAGTGCCATTTTTTTATTGTTTCATTGCTTTTTTCTTCACCCCGTAACTTGCTCCTTGATGTTTCAAGAAAGCAAGTGGTCAGGAACACACCGGGACTGTGTTTTTTTGGGCAGCGGCTGGTCCTCTGGCCTCCTCCTCTCAAGATAAAAGCTTGATATAGGTGACCTGGAGATGAGCAGTGACTCAGTGGGGTCAAAGCAGCTGGAAAACAGGAAGCCATTACAGCTGGGGGAGGATTAGGGCAAGAAGGAAGGAGTGAACGCTATGAATCCTTCTCCCATCGAGTCATTTCCTGGATGATGCTTGTCATGGGCTTCAGTTTGTCCTGCCCTTTCCAATGAGGGATGCGATGGTGGTACTTAATGGAAAGGGGCATGACGTTCACAGCCCCCTGGTTTTCTTTGCTGACCTCCGCGGAGTTGGAACAGAGATCTGTGTGGGGACTGATGACTGAGTGTTTTTCAGACTGGGTTGTCTTGTGTGCAGCCTGAGTGTTGCTCTTCGTTAGGGATTTTTTTTTTTTTATGCCAGGAAGAAGCCAGTGCAGCTCCGAGATGACTCATTGCCAACGTCAGCATTAGGCAGTGCTTGCTTATATGCCTCCTTGCCACGTTACCTTGAGGGGCGAAGTGCACCTGAGTTACAGAAAGAGGCAGTAGGTTGGTGACTGCGCCCTGAGTTTTCAGGGTGTTTCAGCCCCATTCCCTTCAGGGTGTGAGGATGCCGTTGGTAGAGGCGCACTGGTCCTTACAGTAAGCCAGTGTGGATAAAGCCTCCCTTCTAGGGCAGTGATGCACTGGCCTGGAGTGAATGGGAAGGGTAAGAATTGGTTTTACAAGTCAGGTCCTGCCCCCATAAAAAGGTAGAGAGGGGTTGATGTCTACCTCTTCATCCTCCTTTGCTGGAAAGGAATTACAGGGCATCTTCTGTCTTCCCAGTGTGGCTGGGGAAAATGGGAGCTCTTCTCTTCCCACTGTCTTGGCCAGGCAGAAGGGAGCAGGGGCTTAGGTAGAGGATAGCACCGCAGCTGTGAAGGGGAAGAAAAATGAAAGAAGAATTCACTCGGGAGTTGGTGGGTTCATAGGTGTGATGTGACTAATGCCCAACACACATGAGACTTGCCCGTTGCCAGAGATTGCCTGTCTAGTGGACCTGGTATGGGATATGTCCTTTGGGGTAGCAAATGGCTACATCTATCTAGTATCTAGAACATCTATTATAAAATAGTATCTATTTTCTGCTCTCATCGATGTTGATTGCTTTGTTTAATAAGCACTTAGAGTGTGCAGTCATCATTTCTTGTCATGGAGCTTATTATTAAGTTTCTGATCAGACCAGCCCTTGTGCTCATTGATGCCTGGTCTTGTAATGATGCGGCTTGCTCTGGTTTCAACAGAGGAGGAAAAGGAGGGTTGGGTTGCTGCTGAAACACTATAAGGAAAAGACATTTTAAGGAGGAATCTGAGCATTTGGAGAGCTGAGGCATAGCTGGGCAGAGAGATTGTTGCTGTACAGGACTGGAGGAACGAGGTGTGAAGATAGGCACAGAAGGAAACTGGATGGAGGACTGGGTAGAGGAAAAAGTGATGGGATTATGGGAGCAAAGGTGCGGAACATGTTGAACGTGAGGGGCAAGACTGGAAACTTTTCCTAGTTGTCCTTGGCAGCCAAGGGGCTTGGGTCAGGGTGGAGAGTTTGGCAGCAGAGACCCTCAAGGCTGGCTCAGCTGCGGAAAGAGATGGTGGGGAACACTGCAAACCTCGTAGAGGAAAGAAACAAGTTACAGCCAGCCATAGTGGCAGGAGGAAGTGTCACAGTCCCCTCCACGCTGTGTCTTGTCCTGATGTGTCTGGAATTTCAGGCTCTGTTTTCCCAGCAGCTTCTCAGTTGAGGTGGATGATCCACCAGTAATTAAGTGGCCACATGGGGTCCCTTCAGCTTGCTCTGAGACCTCCCCACCCCTGGGGTGGTCTGGAGCTGAAAAGTAGCTTTTAACAGGCTTTTGTCCTTTTCCCCAAAGTTACAGAGAACAAGTAAGGGAGAGCTGATCTCTCTTCTTTGCCTTCCAGGTTTGTATGAAGCCCTGAATGTATGTTGTGAGAGCTCTTGGTGCCTTTCTGGGGGAAAGTGGGACGTTCATCTTCCACCTGGGTTTCTTTATTTAGAGTAGGAGCCTCTTACGACGCTAGCAAAATTGCCCCTTTGTCTGTGCCACTTGACTTTCTCCACCATTGATGTTTCTGCTTTCAGGCATCCATGCTGGTTCCTGCTGGTGCTGTCAATGAGGCTCAGCACACAGCTCCCCCAGGAGCCAGGTCTTGGTCCCAGTGATTGCCCCGTTGCACTGCTGGGAGCGGCCAGCATTCCCAGCCCCAGAGCTCGGCCCCAGTGGCTTTGTCTGGCTGCAAGCCCCAAAATTATGTCCTGAGGATGGGGAGGGTTTGGGGAATGGTTTGAAGGCAAGAGTTGGCAGCAGCTTCCCAGGGCCTGGCTGCTCATCGCAGGTGGCTGGTTGTACAGTGAACCCCATCTGTAGTCCAGGCTTTCATCTGAAGGTGGTACGAGATCGCATCGTCAGTCATCGTTGTTGGGTGTAATCTTTTCAAGGACTAACAGGCTTCAGGGAGGCATAGGTTGCTGTCTTCCTCACTGTTGTGATGAACCAGGAACTCAAACCCAGCGATTTGTGGCAGGGTTCAGCGCTGACACCCCATTGTTGAGTACAGCAGAGCTGTCTGCCGGGCAGCCCCTCTGCAGAGAGCCGTGCCTCGGGGAGCGCTGCGCTCTGCTGGCCTCCTGCCTTTGCAGCGTCCATCCAGCTTGGCTCTCCATCCTGTTCCCTTTTCTCTGGGTTACTGCCACAACGAGGGCTGTTTGGGTATAATTTGCACCAAAATACACAGCACTATTAATATCGTTGGGGTGGAAAATAGAAGTGTGTCATGCTGGCTGTAAACAGCCGGCTTGGAGACAAGAAGCAGCCTTGAGCAGCATATCCCATGGTGTGTGCATGGCCTGTTTACCGTGTCTGAAGAATGCAGCACTGTTGTTAGCCCAACACCGTGACCAGCCTGGGGAGTTTTTCAGTAGCTAACCCAGTGCAGCCAAAATGGAGAGGCTTATTCCTCCCACTCTGGACCCAGCAAAGTACAAGAAAAGAGGAGTCTAAACCAAACTAAGTGCTGTTTGGTCTCTTGTTTTTGCTTTGATGGTGTACACTTGCTGATCCTTCTTAAAAGCATCATATTTGCAATAATTAGTAAGAAGGAGGGTCGTGGGAGACACATTTTATGCATTTGTCTTCCTCCCTTTCCTGGCAAGTATTTATTCTACTTTATTTCTCTTGGAAATCTGGCAGGAGTGAAGCACATGAAATGTATGTGTCAAAAGCCAATAGCTCCCTAACAGGAAATACGCTTCGTACTAGAGGATTCATTCTCTCTTGCCAAATAAAACAAGAAAATATTTTCTTCTTGATGCGAGTTGAGTTTCCAACCTCAAGCATGCCAAACGAGTGGGGAATTGTTGAATTTGCTCTGAAACTGCAGGGCTAATGCATAGGCTGGGCATCATTCAGGCTCCTCCTGGAGAGGCATCTCTTGCAGCAGTGATGGGTGGGAGAGAGCAGAAAGCAAGTACTGGCTTAAGGTCTGGTTAAGGCACTGTGTGGAGATCAAAGTTTAATTATCTGGCTTGTTCCTTTTTTTTTTTTCTTTTTTTTTTTTTCCCAGGGTTCTCTTTTACATCTGATAGCAAAAGGTATTGGGGTACTCAAATGTGTCTGTGTTCCACGGGAGTTAAAAACCTCAACATTCGTGAGAGTTCAAGCCTTGATTTCTCTGTGCCTCCATTCTCTGTCTGTGAATTGTTTTGTTTTCTTGGGGGGACAGCTAACAGCCTGCCCAGGCTATGGGCAGGCAGCAAAGGCATGCAGTGTTCCGCTAGCAGCTCACGTGAAAAGAGGTGGGATGCTGAGATGCAACTTGGGCAGTAGGGGTCTGCGCTCCATAGGTCTCTCCAAAATGCTGGTTCGCAGCAGAGCACTTGAAGTTACATGTCTGCCCACTCTGCCTGGAATGTTACAGGGTGCCCTGGAACTGCAGCAGCAACTCTCTAGGCTCTGACCTGTACTGGTGGAGATACAGGTGGCATCGCACTGTGCTGCCCATTCCTAGGTGCACTGTAACCTTGCATGCTCCCGCTTGTTAGTTGTACCAAGAGAACTCGGTTACAAATCTGTTGTGAGAGGAAATCTTTATTTTGAAGCCAGTAAATTATTTTAGAAACGTTTACATACTGCAAATGTAGTCTTCTGCCCGTGAAACTGATGTTTAAGGCTTAGAGTTTTTGCCAAGTTGGCTCATCTGGGATACCAGATGTTTCTGCTTTTCCTCTCTCGCCCCAAGCTATAGCAGTGTTGCTGGCGGCTCAGAGCTGGGACTTGTCTGTTGCGCTGAGGTAAGGAAACCCCCTCACAGAGCGTGTCTCCTCCCCACATCCTCACCCGCTGCCCCAGTGAAGGGCCACGGAACTGCGCGTGTCCTGCGTGGGGTGGACACCTTGCTACACAGGGTACCACCATGTGTTTCCTGGGCAGCATCTGCCTGCATCCTCAGTGCCACCTTCTGCACTTTCCCAGTGGTGACAGCTCTGCCACTCACCCTGTACCACTTAAAAAAAAAAAAGGTTCGTGGGCACAGGGAAGGTTCCGGCTGAGAGGTGTTTGGGGATTATCTATGCCTTTCCATAAGGAAACCCCCTCACAGAGCGTGTCTCCTCCCCACATCCTCACCCGCTGCCCCAGTGAAGGGCCACGGAACTGCGCGTGTCCTGCGTGGGGTGGACACCTTGCTACACAGGGTACCACCATGTGTTTCCTGGGCAGCATCTGCCTGCATCCTCAGTGCCACCTTCTGCACTTTCCCAGTGGTGACAGCTCTGCCACTCACCCTGTACCACTTAAAAAAAAAAAAGGTTCGTGGGCACAGGGAAGGTTCCTGCTGAGAGGTGTTTGGGGATTATCTATGCCTTTCCACTCAAGATAATAAACTCCTGGCAGGTGGCTGCCGTTGATGGGGAAGACAGGAACTGCCACCACACAGTGTAGGTGGGTGCAGAGAGATGCTGCTCCCACGGACTCTGCGATGCAGCAAAGGGAAGGCAGGTTGCTTTCTTGCGGTATCCTAAATAAAGCAAGTTTTTACGTGCGCTGCTGGAGTCTAGCATGTGCCATATGAGGGCTATTGAGTCAGAAATTGGCTTCAAAGGCGTTGCCTGGGTGTTCCAGCTCTGGAAGCTGCAGTGCAGTGGTGCTACAGAGCCCAACCTGAAATGCTAAGATGGGAAGTCCCTTCATATTCAAAGATCTGGAGCTCTTTCTAGAGCTTTTTGGGAGAAAAAAGCTTTTTCTTTTAATGACTTTCCGTGCCTGTTTTTGGAACAGTAAGTAAATACGAGCAAGGCATGTGCTTTTCCATTGCGACCGCTATTGCTTGTTGCAGGCGCTTCTCACATGTGCGTCTGAGCACAAGTGTCTACTTGGGGAGAGGCACGTACCTGGTATGGAGACAGGAGAAATAGGTCAATGTGAACCTATGTCTCTAATTAATGAATTAGGGGCATGGTGGCTAGGGTTCTTGGTTCTGCAGTGCCCCATTGATGGGCCTTGTGCAAGTTGCTCTGGGTGTCCCTCGGCCCCAGCTTCCTGGGCCGTGGTGGAGGATATGCTGTCCATGTTGCACCAAGTGCCCTGAGCTTAGATGCTGGATGGTGGCTCTCTGAGTGGTGGAGTTGGGTCTGGTGCTGCTGTAAAAACTTCTTGACTTGGCAAATAACGTCTTTTGAACATCCGCATCTGTAGGACAGCAGTGGGGAGGAGAGGTGTTGCATGGGTCCAAAGAGAAAGACGTTGTGACTGGATAATTTAGGGAGTAGGAGAGTGTGGGTGCTAGGCAGGCAGAAATGACAAAGTGGTGGCAACCGTTCTTCCCTTTGGGGACACCAGTGACACACTCTTAATAGGAGGTGTATGTTTCTGGTAACATGGAGAGCTGCTGAAGTGACCTATTTGTGCTGTATATTTGAGAAATGCTGGATGCACTTTGATATATTTAAAGTGCTTAAATGTTTTTAATCAAGACGACCTAAGTCATCAAACCTAAGACTTATGCAGAGCGAGTGGCCTGGAGCTATTTCTGTTTTATTGCCCTGTGTGTAGTGTTGCCTCCAAGACATTGCTGTTGCCATTTACTTTCTGGGAACGGTATGTCTCAAACAATGTATTGTCTCCCTAGGGCCCCAAGAAATTTCTTATTTCTATCTCCAGGAAAATAAAAGTGTATTAGCTCCAAAATACAAACCAGAATGTAGCAGTATTTTTCCACCAGGAGAATTTTTCTCTCTTACCAATGTGGCTTTTTTATGGAGTGAATAAATGCATTTATAATAACCCTGCGGGTGTGATTTAGACTACTGTTCGCTGAAGCGACTACCCACAGAGTTGCGTAACCTATGAGAAGATGGATTATAATAACTCGGTTTAGTTCATATCAGCCATTTCTTTACTGTTCTCTTGGTGCCCCTGGCAGAGTGGGTTTCATTTAGCGACTCAGTTCCCAGAGCGGGGAGTGCACCTTGCTTTGATTTCATCCCAAGTCATTCAGCAAAGGTGTGAGGTGTGGTGCGAGGTTCTATGAAATCTGGAAAGATAAGGTGCAGTTTTTACGTTTTGGTTTTTTTTTCCCCTTTGATGTGAGCTCTTCTGCGGTAGAGTTGCCCATCAACAGCAATTAGTGCCTTTTCTTACTGCATTTTTGTCTTAAAGGTGTTACAGAGGATGCCCCACTTTTTCTGACTTCCCAGTGCTCTCTTTGAGCCCCTTGTGTTCCCTCACCCTTCCTGGGATTGCCAGAGACCTACTGCAGGTGATGCTGCGCCTCTGGCTTTCTGGAGGTTGATGGTGATACCGTCAACCTCCCTCCATTGTTGTCCCCTCTGATTTTCATCGGTGAGCTCTCAGGTTCTGCCAGCCCGGGCAGCTCTGAGCGAGGGCTGGCGCTGCAATGCACAGCTAGTGGTGCTCGCTTCTGCTCCTCATGCTGCTTTTGCTCTGCTCTAGTGTCCAGAACCAGGTGGATGAAGTCATCGATGTTATGCAGGAGAACATCACAAAGGTGATTGAAAGAGGCGAGCGGCTGGATGACCTGCAGGATAAATCAGGTGCGATGCTAAATGCAGCTCTATTGGCCTTTTCCCCATGTCTCTTCCCCGTTCCTGGGCCAGGTTACTTGATTTCAATTCAGAAAGTGCCTGACGACAGACCTGGGCTTGTATTTCTATCCTGGAAAGTGGTGTTTCCCAGTCTTGGGCTGCAGATCTGACTTTCTGCTGACATTTTTCTCTTTCCACCTTCACCTTCTGCTGCTCTGTGCAGAGGTGTTAGTTTGGAGGCATTTGGGTGCTGTGATCTCGTTGGTCCTTCAAGCTAAGGTAGATTGGTCTGTCTCCCAATGGCCCTGAGCACTTCAGCTGTCCGCTTGCTTGCTGGCTTGCAGAGTGAATTCCTGTCCTCAGAGGGCATCCAGTACAAAGGGGGCTCAGTGGGACTCGGCAGGTCTGTGTGTGCTCTAGCAAAGGGCGTCACATTGGCATCTGCTGTGGCTTTGGTGAATCACGCTGTGGTTGGGTCTTCTCCCCTCATGCCGAGTTTATTGCTTAAAACTGTGGAGTTAGTAGAACGAGTGGGTGCTCTGCCTGTGTGCACGCTGCTGAATCGCCTCTTTTCTTTCCTTCAATAGAAAGCTTATCAGACAATGCAACAGCTTTTAGCAACAGAGCCAAGCAGCTTCGGAGACAGATGTGGTGGCGAGGTTGCAAGGTGAGCAAGAACAGGAACAGGGGTGGGTTTGTGGAGGCACAGTTACCTGCCCTCCCCTGGGAGCGGGTGGAGAAGCTCTATTTTCTAGCTGAAAAGATGCTGGAAGCCAAAGGCCTGCTTTCAGGTAGAAGCAGGTACACATGTAACACACCTCTGTGCTTCCCTTGCAGATGAAGGCCATCATAGCACTGGTGGCAGTCATTCTCCTGCTCGTTATCATTGGTGAGTAGCTCCAGGTCACTCCAGCCACATCTGGCATTGAAATATTCATGGCGCTCCACACCATGACTGACACCGTGGTGCTGTTGTCCCTGGGGGAGAGCACCTGAGCCACTCCCATTGCGCTCCACTCTGTCTTAAGCGGTCATAAATGGTGCCTGTAGACCACTCCGTGCTGCTCTTCTGCAAGGTTTAAATGCAGAGGAACAGGCTCAAACTAAATCATACTGACTGTGGCCAAAGGAAGCAAACATTTCCCTGCCCTGACAACATTGTACCCATCCCGGGTTGGCACCAACTGATCCCGAGGCTGGTGGGAATAGATGGAAGAGTTTCAGACTGGAGCAATGTCTCCCAAAGGCCTCTCCATATATATCAACCATCTTGCAGTGGGTCTGGTCCCTGCAAAC
>NW_009650188.1:2841316-2845750 GCF_000708025.1 Charadrius vociferus | reverse complement strand
TCCCCAAAACTGCTGAGCTGCTTTATTTTCAGCAAGTAGTTGTTGTGGCTTTGTTGTTGGTCCTTTCCCCTGCCTTCTGCCCTTCCTGCTCATCCTGGTCCCTCTGGAGCTCCCCAGAGCAGAGATGTTGCTGCTTTTCCTACCAAAAAAGTAATAAAGACCGGAGCATCTTTATTCTAGGCAGAAGTAGTAATTCATCCCTCTGCCTGCAGAATTATGTGCTCCACGGGTCCAAGCAGCCCAGCGCAGCACCGCAGCCCTTCTGTGCCACTGGGTCTGGAGGGTTTTCCGCTCACCGACTGTGGCCGGGGGCAGCTCTGTAATGGTTCTTGTTACTTCAGCAAAACCCCTGTGGCCTGTTGTCCTGCTGACACATAGCCTGCAGCAGGAGAGGCAGAGCTGCCAGCAGGGTGGGAGCGTTGTAGAGAGAGAAACTGATGGAAAATCCCATCTGGTTTAATTTTGGGAAGCTGGAAGGAGATGAAGGTGGCAGGAAATGTTGTCTAGCGTGTGTGCAGGCAGCAGATTGCATTAGCTCAAGCTTGGAAACACACTTTCCCTCGCAGCTGCTTGGTGTTTGTCACTACAGAAATGGGGGGGATTGGTGTGGCATGTGAAGGTGTGTGGCTCACCGCTCACTTCTTTGTGTTTTCCAGTACCCCTAGTCCTGAAGTACCATACCTGATGGAGCAGCTGGAGGCTTCGGTGGAGCTGGCTCTGGGATAACCAAACTGCTGTGTAATTTAAGTGAGATATCTGTATATAGCTTTGAAGTTGTTTTTCTCCAAGGAGCGAGGAGGCAGCGGCAAGTAGCCAGTTCTAACAGAGTGTTTTAAGAACTGCCAAATGACCCTTTTTTTGGTCGAGTACCTGCTCCTGCTGTCAGACTTTTTTTATAACAGACGATTCAGTTCCCAAACTGCCCATTTTGTGGAATTCTGGGTCTCTGGTTTGGAGCTAGCTACTTGCCACTACGGTTTATCTGTATATATGGTTGAGCTGTAATATTAATAATAATGCCATTTAAGCAGTTCCCCACTGCCTGCTGTGGAAGGCAGAGGGGACTCTGTCCTTTCAGAGCAAAGGAGGGGAAAAATGAAGAGAAACATACCATTATGTTACAGGGAAGTGACCCTTCTGTGGAGAACTGCAAGGGTGGTGTTTCTCTCTTCAGGGGAAAAAAATAAAAGGGGGGGGAGGGTGGACAGGGAAAAAAAAAAGAAATAATTAGGTTTTACAATCCAGAAGACTTTCTGGTCCTGCCATGGGAATGCACAAGCTCAGTGTTTTCAGTATTGCTGCTTACAGCTGTGACTAAAGACATTCCAGTAAACCTATTTTTGACTGTACATCTAGAGTTCCTATGTGTCTTCATAGCCTTCTGGAGGATGTACACAGCTCTCCACTGCCGGAATTCCCTAGGAAAGGGCTGTTTCGGTGTTTTCTTCACCAGAAGCAAGAAGTGTGTGTAAAAACCCACCTATTAGCCCAATGATATAAGAGATGCAGCAGGAGGACAGCAACTCTCCTGAAACCAGTCCAGGGTGAACAAGCCCACTTCGTATTCGGAACCCTTCACTTTGATGTGGTGGTTGCAGTCCCAAATGCCAGCCCGTTTTGCTTCCCTGTGATCCAGCGGGCTGGGGGTTGTTCCCAGACAGATGCGCTGGGGTGCCTGGGGAGGTGTAGGGATCTCTGTGCTGGACTACACAGGAGCTGAGCTCTTCCATCCATGGGTGGGACTGCTGTGTTTTAGCTGTCTCCATCCTTGGTCTCGGGTGTTGGTGGCATTTCTGTCTGCCCTTTATTTTTGGGACCCTCATTCCTTCCAGCCCTGAGCCTGGGACTTTAGCTAAGCTGAGATCGGGCTCTCCTGGTTCTCTTTTTGCTGTCTCTTTTCTGATGAGAGAAGCATTGACCTGCTTAGCATGTGTCTGAAGTAATGCTGGAGAGGGGAAACAGTGCCCCAGAGAATTCCCGGTGCCATGTCCCAGCTTCCTCTTCTCAACCTGCCCCCAGGACCTTGTACACAGTTTCCACCTGAGTGGTGGTGCGGCTCCGTACAGAGAAAGGGATTAAAAGTGAGCACAGCAGGCTGGCGGGTCGGATGTGATTACAAGCTCTGCTTGCCCAGCTGGAATATAAATAGGGCTTTTCCCCTCTGTGGGCCCTGGTCTCTCCAGGTGGGAACCAGAAAGCCAAGCTGGGTTTTTCCTCTTGATGCGTATCCTGGTTTTAAGATCATGCACCCACTGAAAGGGACAAAAATCATCCTGCCTATGCCTTTGGCTACTCCCCACCTGCAAGGGAACAAGAGGGAGGGAAGAGGGACTGTGTCTGTCTACAGGGGGGCTGCAGGTCTTGCTGAACTATTGCGTACCTTTTCCCGCCAGCTGGAAAGTGAGTTAATGGAACTGCAAGCCCGTGTAATGGCTGTGCTGTGCCTGCTCTGACCCATCTGCTAGGGCAGGCTTTACTCCTGCTGCTGGAGAGTCCTTCCAGTACCTCTGGCTTTCTCTCCCAGCCACATCTTGCTTTGCTGCTGCCACCCACAGAAGGACCTTGGTGCCACAGCAGCGTGTCAGGACTTCAAATCCCTCCTGGCACCAGATCTGAGAAAGAGAAGTTAGTTTTGCAGTTGCTTGCTAGACGCGAAGCCTGGCTTTAAAGCTGGGCTGAGGGCCTTGGAAAATGGGTGCCTGAAGGATGAAGGCTTCATGGCAATCCTATTGTGGTAAAAAACTGCTTATAGCTCCTAAATTTGGGAGCTGCTGCTATACCCTCCGTAGCCCTGTCCTTGCTGGGTTCGGCAGATCTGTCAGCACTATGTCCTTAGGGAGAGTTTCCAGATAGCGTTGAACCCTACTCAGTGCAGGCATTGGTATAACCACCCCAAGAAGTGCTGTTCTTATCACCATGCCAGCGGTGTGCTGCTTCAGACAGGCACAAATGCTTTTCCAGCTGACCCAGATCCATGGCAAATGAGGTGGTGAGGCTAGCACCCCTGACCCCGGACCACTTATGACTTGTGCCTGCCTTGGACTCATCCTTCGGTACCAGTGGGACTGGACCAGGCCTAGCACAGGCAGCAGATTCTCACGCTAGAAAAGCTGGCTTTCCTCAACTGCTTTGCTGGAGTGCTTTCGCAGCATCTCTCAGGAGGTTGGGGTGCAAACAGTTGTACTTGAGATGCAGGGCAGGGAAAGCTACCATGTCCAAAGCCTTCAGTGTGCTTCCCTGGGTTGCCAGGATTAGGTGTTGATCACTTTTATGTTCAAGTCACTGAATGCCACAGTGACTTGAGCACAGATCTTCTCAAGGGACCAGCTCTGGCTGTGAAAGGCACCACCAGCAGCAAATCAACAGTCCTGGCCGGTAACTTCACTGTAATAGAAGTTATTGAGCAAGTTTTATGGATTCCCCCTCACCTTCCCCCCCACAAGGTTGAAAAGACCATTGCAATGTCTGGTCTCAGCTACATTACAGAGCAGTCCTCCTTATGTTCTTTTGAGATATCATGGTCTTCATATTGCAGCCTGCGCTATGCCACCCTGGACTGGTGGCAGGGAGAACTGTAGTGAGTGCAAAGGGTTGTTGTTTCCAGCAGCATCTGCATGCTTCGGGGTTGGTTTTCACTTAGGAGATGTTATGAAGGAGATTTTACAACAAAAACAATTCCTTCACCCAAGTGTAGGGTCTGTTTTATCCATTCCCTCTTTGTGCAGAAGACAGACCTCTGCATTAGCTGCTGTTTTCCACATGATCACTTTTTTACAGGGAACGGCATGTTTTGGCTGAAGTTGTGCGTTCCTGCTGCAGGGCTGGTTCCTCCTCCCATGCTTGCTGGTGTGACCCATGCGGAAAGACCCCAGGGTCCCCACAGCTTAAGGGCACTGGGGCTGCAGGGATGGATGTCAGCAGCTCTGATGCAGGTGGGGAGAGGAGTCCCCACTCCCAGCTCTGGGAGCTGGCCACACCAGAAGGGACGAAGTCCCTTTTTGGGGGGCTGGGTCTGAGGTGGAGGGCTGGGTATGGCAGTGGGAGAGCTCCCAGAACCCTGCTGCTTCACAGGGCACTCATCCCCACTACCCTTTGGCTGGGGAGCACTGGGCTTCACTGACCCGTTCCTCTAGGGCTCCACACTGGCAGCAGGGACCATCTCTTGACTCCCAAGTCCAGCTCTCCCCACTGAGGTTTTTGCTACAGCCGCCAGCTGGTTCTGCATTTACCTTCAGAGAGATGGAACTTGATCGCTTTCACACAGGAAATGTGCAAAGACGTGCCAGAGGTCGGGGAGTAAATAGCAGCACCGCTTGGAGAACAATCCATTACCCAACTCCTCCGACTACATGTGATTCTACTTCAGGGAAAACAGAGAGAGGGATCCTCCGGCCGCGGCTGCCAAACGCTGGGGAAGTAAACAGGGAGGCGGCC
>NW_009650188.1:2836649-2840703 GCF_000708025.1 Charadrius vociferus | reverse complement strand
GAGGGGCGGCCCGGTTCGGCCCCGCCGTCTCCTCAGCGCTGGCCTTTGTGTCCCCAGTGCCGGAGTACCAGGGGGAGCCGGACGAGATCTCCGTGCAGAAGTGCCGTGAAGCCGCCCGGCAGGTCGCTCGCTTTCTCTTTTCCCGCTGGTCGGAGCAGTGGTGTGGGTGCGGGACCTCCGAGGGACTCCCGGCCCCAGCGGGGCATCTGACCCGGCCCAGAGGAAGCTCGGGGATGTGTCCGGGCCTGGCGTGGCCTCGCTGCACTCCCGTCAGCCGGCTGTTTCTAGCCTATGCTGGGTGATGGTGAATTCTCACTGGTGACATAGTGTTTAGGCAGTCCCGCTGCTGCTCCTCTGGCCTCATGTGTCCCTCGAGCAGCAGGAGGACATGACAGCTACTTCAGTCCAGCTCCAGTGGTTGTGGGATACTGAGTTTTCCATCAGCCGAAGCTTCTGATGGATTACCTTCCAGAGCTGTCTCTGGGATAGCCATCTTAAAAGAACCAAATGAGGGCTTGAACTCAAGGAAAATGCAAACGTGCCTCCAGGACACAAGCTTTCTCTCTCCTTGTCCATTCCTTTACCCAAGAGGGCAGGGGGTATTCAGCTCTGCTCGGTTTTCTCCATGAAAGATCTTGCCCACCATGCTTCAGCTACTCCTGCCTGCCTGGCAAGAGCATGGGTTTGCTTGTGTCTGGCTGGTATGGATTGCCTCTGAGGTGAAGAGCTCTAGTGGCAGGTGGATTTTCGTAATGTTTCTGTTATCATAGAAGCATGGCAATAGAATAGAGCAAGAAACTGGGTTTGGAGGCAGTGCCATCCTCTAGGTCTAATGTTCCCATCTCTTGGGCTTTCGCTGTAGGTTCGGGGACCTGTTATAGTCGAGGATACCTGCTTGTGCTTCAATGCCCTGGGGGGGCTTCCAGGACCATACATGTAAGTAGGAGGGAACTTGCTTCACTTTTCATGTCCTAGAGTTAGGAACGCAGGCTGGCAGGGTGTGTTTCATGGGAGATTATCCATGCGCCAGGAGCAATAGAATTAGAGAGGTGATTACTGGTCTGTGTCCTCAGCTTCGTCCTGCACCCTAGGGGCTGGTCTTAAACTCCTTGAGCCCTGCTGTAAGTTACGGTGCTGGACGAAAGAGACAGACCTGAATCTCCCCACCTATGGTGCCTGCTCTTGCAGCCAGCCTGGGAACCTGGCCCCACAGCAGGCTCTGTGTAGTTAAGGCATCACGCATTTCCACAGGACTCTGGGATGAGTGTCCTATAGGTTCTCACAGGGATGCTTTAATCCAGCAGATAACAAGATTATTACATTGCAGTGTAAATCCTATAGTAAAATACTGCCTTAGCTCCTGGGATTAACTTTTGGTGTAATTAATTCTCCAAACTATCTCCGCTGAGCCAAGCAGAGACATAAAAGCTTTATATGATTAAGTTCACACTAGAACTGGGTGTAAGATGTAAACAAGTTGACTTGAGAAATGTATTTCACCATGTTATTGCTCACGAGTAGGAACTGGGTTATTTACATAGACCCCAGTACTGCAGTAAATTAAATACCCCACTGTTGTTTTCACTGTGTCTCATTCAGTTTAAGAGCTAAGTTGACTTTGTTGGTAAATAGCCCAGAATGAGGTGATTTGACAGCACATTTTAAGAGGGATTCAAAAGGCTATGGAAATGTAGACAACAATGCCTCAAGGATGCCTGTATTTCTGAGAAATAATAGCAAAAATTCATTTTTCCTCTTTTCTTCTTTTCCCTTCAGAAAATGGTTCCTGGAAAAACTCAAACCAGAAGGTACTGCCTCCCATGTTACTGCTCTGCGTGTAACTCGGTTCTTTCCAAATGAAATGAATCCTTGCCCATGCTGGGTTCTGCTGAGCATGCTTGCCCACCTCGCTGCCCGTTTCATAGGTGGTTCCTTTCTGGTCTGTCCAGCTCTGTCCCTTCAGCTTCTCTCCTTGAACCTGTTCTGTGCCTTTTTTCACTGGATGTTATTTTCCCTCGGTAGCTTCAGCATCATCCCTGCATCCCTAGATTCCCAGACACCTGCCTCTGCAGGCTGGTGGCAGGGCTTGTGGGAACTTCTTGTTTGTCATCAGCGTGACCTGGAAGACCCTTTGGCTTTTGTGCAAACTCCTCTCCACTGATGCTCACCTCCCCTGCTGTGCAGTGACTGCCTTTGATCCTGCACTTAAAGAGTGTGACTGCAAATCCTGCACTGGCATCATGAGCGTTAATCACGCTAATTCAGAGTGGGCTTTAGTCCTCTCTGGTGCTGCATGCTTGCTTGCTTCCACTCCTAAATTAATAGCGGGGCCCTGCAGCTCACACTGTGTTAGATATGAGGTGCTGGCTTCAGTCATGCAAGGGACTGTGCCAAGAGCATCCTTGTGCCCGAGCTTTGTCACCTCCTGTAGTTCTTCCTCTCCCTTGTCAATGTGAATGCAGAATGCTCCCTCGATCCATCTCTAGGTGGGCGTGTTGCACTCCGAGGGAGAGGCAGTAACGCCGGGATCCTTTCTGTGTCGCTCAGGCCTGTACAAGCTGCTGGCTGGGTTTGAAGACAAATCTGCCTATGCTCTCTGTACTTTTGCATTCAGTACTGGAAACCCAGAGGAGCCAGTGAAGCTGTTCAAAGGCCAGACTCATGTAGGTGTTGTGCCTGGGGAAGGGAAGATGCTGAGTGGGGGGGAGGCTGTAATGTCAATTTCGTAACAGCATTGGCTCTATTGAGGACCATTTTAGTGGCTCCTGGGTCACTGAACACCCTTGGAGCTTGTTGGGAACATGCAGAGGGAGAGCGCAGCTGGGGGGCAGTGGGTGCTGAATGCTGCAGCCCTTCTGCCCAGCTGTGCATACAGAACACTTTGCACGTTACCTCAGGCTCTTCAGCCCCCTCATCTCCCTCTGGCAGGGTTGTATTTCAGTGCAGTTGTTACCACCTCTGTTAATAGAGGCGGGGGGGGCTAAAGGGGCTGTCAACATAGTGCAGCGTGATGCAGCACTGGGGAGGTGCTGGGAAGGAGGACAGCACCACGCACTGAGCCTGTGGCAGCCACAGCGTGAGCGATGGCTGTGTGTAGCTCCTCAGTCTGTGTTCGAAAGACGACTGTGAGGGAAGTGCTGCAAAACCACGGCTTATGGGTCTTTTTTGCCATCTCGTGGCAGGGGCTGATAGTGGAGCCCAGAGGCCCTCGAGATTTTGGCTGGGATCCCTGCTTTCAGCCAGATGGCTACAACCAGACGTAAGTGGTGTTTTACCTACAGCTGTTTATGTAAGGAAAGCCGGGGTCAAGGTTGTGTGTAGAGAGGAACCGGCTTACGAGGAAGGGTGGCAAGGAGAAAACACCCTCCTAGATCTGAATGTGCTGGGTTATGGGGAACTCCCAGATCAGGATGGGGGCTGTTGGCTTTGCCAACGTGTCACTACAGATGCCCCTGCTGTGTAGTCGAGTGAGAGCTCTCTGTGTCTGGGGGGACGTGTGCTGTAGCATCTCTGCTGCTGAGACTTGTGGTTTCCCTCCCCTCCAGCTACGCCGAACTGCCCAAGGCAGTGAAGAACTCAATCTCGCACCGTTACAGAGCGCTGAGCGAGCTCTCCGCCTTCTTTCTTCAGAGCAACTCCACAGCGCCCGGCTCCGCTCCCAGCTAGCCCCCCCGGGACTGCAGGCGCCCTGCATTCTCCATGTCATGTACCGCCCCGGGAGAGCTCTGCTCCACTGCGGGCCGCCATTAAAGCTGCACCTTTACTGGTACCTTTCCCACCCGTCCTTGTTTTTGTTCCTCCCGAAGCGTTGCGCAGCCCAGCACGTCTGGATTATTTAACCGGCACGTTTGCGCCTCATGGGAACCCCGCAGGGGCCACCGTGCTTGGGATGGCTCCGGCCCGGCCGTGCCCGGGCATTCCCTGCCGCCCTTTCTGCCTTGGGAAACGGCAGAGACCTGGGTAGCGCAGAGCACCGAGTCCCGGAGCTGCGGTGGCGAAGTTCCAGAAGGACCGGCTCTGCCCGCCCCGGAGGGAGTTGCGGAGCGGGATGGCG
>NW_009650188.1:2824011-2836379 GCF_000708025.1 Charadrius vociferus | reverse complement strand
TGCCCCGTCCTGCACAAGTACGTCCGGCCCCGCGACAAGGTGAGCACCGGTCTGGAACCCAGCGCCCTGTGCCGGGCTCTGCGCCGCCGTGTCCCGGTTTAAACCGCTATTGTGCGCAGACACATAAGACGCGAAGACTCGGGTGTGCTGTAGCAATAGAGCAGGAGAGACCCACGGGTTGCGCTAGTATGGGGAGCTCTGGGGGTTAAGACACCCAGATGATCCCAAAAAGAGATGCAGCATGTGCATCGCTTCTGTGCCCGTGTGGCTTTTCTATATGGATATGTTTTCTCGGGGCCCTAGAGAGTGGGTTTGCAGGTGCTGTGGGCATGGTTTTCACAGAAGCCTCGTGGCTGTGGCTGATACTTGATTGTAAAATGCTTTGGGACGCATTTCCAGGGCATTCTCACCATCATGCTGCTCTTGTGCCACTCCCCAGGTTCTGGTGGTGGGCTGTGGGAACTCGGAGCTGAGCGAGCAGATGTACGACATGGGGATGTGCGAGGACATTGTGAACATCGACATCAGTGATACTGTGATCCGTCAGATGCAAGAGCGGAGTGGGAGCAAGAGGCCAAAGATGAGCTACCTGCTGATGGACATGCTTCAGATGGACTTCCCTGACACCCACTTCCAGGTGGTCCTGGACAAAGGCACGCTGGATGCCATCCTCACCGATGAGGAGGAGGCCACTCTAGCCAAGGTGGACAAGATGTTTGCCGAGATCAGCCGAGTCCTGCAGGTAGGAGGGCGCTACCTATGTATCTCCTTGGCTCAAGCCCATGTGCTGAAGAAAGCAGTGGAATACTTCTCCCAGGAAGGCTGGGTTGTCCGTGTCCATCAGGTGGCCAGCAGCGGGGACAAGCAGCAGTTTGTGCTACCAGTCTTTGTCTATGTCATGACAAAGTTCAGGAAGATCCCTGGCTCGACACAGCAGATCCTGGAGATCTGCCCCGAGGAGCAGGACAAGCCGATGCGGGTGGAGAGCGCAGAGCAGCTGGTGGCGGCAGTGAAGGACAGGCAGCATTACGCCCTGCTCTGCAGCCAGCTGAGCAAAGCTCCTTGTGGGGAGCAGGTTTCCCTGGATCTGTGTGACAAAGAGTGCGGAAGGCCTCGCTACACACTGCATGTTGTCGACAGCCCCTCGGTGAAACCTTCCCGGGACAATCGCTTTGCCATCTTCATCAGTGAGTACAGCTTCTCCTGGCTGCAATGAGATGGTCCTCTGGGGAGGAGCTGCTGAAATCAGGGCTGGAGAGGGAAATAATCTGCCTATGAGGAGTTCAGTTGATGTTTTAGTCCTGGATTTGTGGTGGGACATGTGTTTGCCTGGTTGTGCAAGCAAAGATCTGGCACAGAGCTTGCTGGCTGAGTGGATGCCTCTCTGGCAGCAAAGGGACGCTGCTGGCCCTGCTTCCGAGGTGGTGATTCCTGCTTTGATGCTGGTGGCAGCCACCGTAGCATGTCATTGCATAAAGTGAGAGCACAGCGGATGCAGCCGGAAAGGCATCGCTGGTCTGTGTGGGTGTCCTGACTTGCCAGGGCCAGGCTGCTCGGGGCTGTGCTTTGCTTTTGCACTTGCACCTCATAAAGACACCATCGGGCTCTGCCAGCAGTGCTATTCCCTCCCTGCGTGCCTGCAAAGCTGGGGCTTAGCACAGCCTGGAGATGGCTCGTGAGGTTGTTGGACGCCCCCTTCTTATGAGATACGGCTTTTCCAGCCTCCTCCATGAGCCTGCCCAAAACAAGGAAGGTCCTGGCTCTCTTGATGGCTCTAGGCATGCAGTGGTACCTCCTCGTGATGTCTTGCCATTCCCTGCAGCTCCTCTCTCAGAGGCAGGGGTGGTTGCTTGGGGACTGAGACTGCCCCAGGCTGATGGCAGCCCCTTCTGCAGTTCCGCAGGGCAGAGAAACCGAGTGGCTCTTTGGGACGGAGGAAGGGCGGAGGCAGCTGGCCGCCAGCGCGGGCTTCGGGCGCCTGGTCACCGTGGCCCTGCACAGGGAGCAGCACTACGAGGGCATGGCGGGCATCCAGACGGAGCTGTCAGGGAAGGTGATGGAGCTGGCCCCGCCGGGCCTCCCTGCCCGGCAGCAGGTGAGCCCTGCTGTCCAGCCCCCTTGCTTGGCTTCCACAAAACCCAGGCCAGGCTGGCTCTCTGCCTGCAGCGAGCCCCTCTTCTCTGAGGGAGACCAAGCTGCAATGTGTGAGCTGGCTGCTTTGGCAAGGAGGAGGCTGGCCTCAGGTCTAGCTCCTTTGGTTTTTCCCTCTAGCTAGCTGCCTTCGCTTGGAGGCAGGATTTGAGGTGCCTGGGTGGCGGGATTCAGTGTCAAGTCCTTGCCCTCCCAAACCCAGCATCCCAAGAAAAACAGGCATCCTGAAACCCTGAGAGCATCTGGCCCCTTCTTAATCCTGGCTTTAACTTCTCCTGCCCTTTCTGTCTCCTCTTTCCTGCCCCAAATCCCCAAAACTGAGGTCTTGCAAGAAGTATTGGGGTGTTTGCTCGCTGTACCACAGCACATGTGTACTGGGGGGGGAGGGGCGGAGCCTTGTGTCCCATGCACTGGTCCCCAGCTGCCCTGTGGCTGCCTACAGCACATCCCACTGCTCCTGTGATATGTCTGCCTCATCCCAGCTCTTTAGCTGTGGTCAGGACAGCGGGAATGCTAGGATCTGTTCCTGTAGCCTTTCCTTTCTTGCACTGGTCCCCGTGCTCCCTGCAGGTGCCCTTTCTGTCTGTGGGAGGGGACATCGGGGTGCGGACAGTGCGGCACTGTGACACCAGCCCCCTGAGTGGGGAGTACGTAGTGGAGGACGTGAAGGGGGACGGCACCTGCTACTTCCGACGCCTCATCTTCCTCCGCAACAGGAATGTGGTGCAGTCGGAGGCTCGGCTTCTGTCCCCTGTGACTCTCCCAGGTATGTGGGGTAGCTGGGAAGGGGTAGGGGCAGGGGCAGAGTGTGAGAGTGATATGGGAGGGAGGTAAAAGTCCTGCTGGGACCTGCCTACCTTGTCCTAGGGTGGCCCTGGAAGTGTTTTTGCGCTCTGCTGCCTGCCCCATTGGTGAGATAGGGGCTGGGGGCAGCTAGTCCTCAGAAAGCATCCTTGTCTGCTGCCTTGCCTTACCAGCTGATGCCTCCTGTTGTTCAGGCCAGAAGAAACGGAGGAAGGACAAGAAGAAACCCAGCCCCGCTGAGCCACCCACAACCATTGACAAGAGCTACCTGTGCTGTGAGCACCACAAGGCCATGGTGGCAGGGCTCTGCCTGCTGGGGGGCCCTGACCCCCTCCCAGGTGACGAAGCCGGTGGTGGGAGGCTGTGCCCAAGGCAGGCATGGGGCAGGTGTGTTGCTGTCCCCACGCTCCAGCTCCTTGGAGAAGGGCTTTTCTGGCTGGGGCATCCAATGTGCCCTTCCCAAACTGATTTGGGCAGGGGGGTGGGAAGAGTGGTGTAAGCATGGTCATCCCAGCAGCTCACCCAGGTGCTCTCTGTTGGCAGGAACCCTGCTGGCAGTGCTGGTGGTGGGGCTCGGTGGGGGCTGCCGGCCCCTCTTCATCCATGACTACTTCTCGCAGGCCCAAGTGGCCGTGGTGGAGATTGACCCCTCCATGTTGGAGGTGGCCACGTGCTGGTTCGGTTTCTGTCAGGGCGACCGGATGCAGGTGCACATCTCCGATGGCCTGGACTATGTGACCAAGCTGGCGACTGAAGGTACTGTCTCGCGGAGCATCCCAGGTGCCCCATCGAGCTCAGTGGGTGATGTGCTGGGGTGTGGAGTCTTGAGTTGCTTTTACCCTCTGCTTCCAATCCCTACCCATCTTCTGTCATGTGTCATGAGCTCCAGCCTCGCCAGGTTTCTGCAGCTGACAGGCCTGTCCTTGCTAATGTGTGCAGGTGACGTTAGATTTGCTGCCTCCCCCAGCGCCAAGGGCTGCTGCTGGGGGTTTCATTTGGAAAGAGAAACCCTGGGTGAGAGAGTAGCACCTGTAACATGGCAGAGGGCATGTCTTAACCAGCCCATTTGTTGCTTCCCGGCTGTGCGTGGGGCTCGTCTCTGTCCCACGGGATAATGAGGCTCTGCACTCCCTCCTGCAGCCCCAGCCCAGTACGATGCCATCATGTTTGATGTGGACAGCAAAGACCTCACGGTGGGGATGAGCTGCCCGCCCCCGGCCTTCGTGGAAAAGACCTTTCTGCAGAAAGTTAAAACCATCCTCAAGCCAGAAGGTAGGAGGGGAAATCTGGTGGTGTCCCTGTGGCCGGGCTGGCTGGTCCCGTGGGGTGTTTGAGTCATGGGGCCACTGTTTTTCATGCTGGAAAATCACGGCTGCGGCCAGGATTGCTGCATGGCATCCGCTGCTCCTGGCTGGTCCCAGATCCGGTTGTTTCAGTGGGTGTTGTGAAAGCAGGGTGTAGCAGGTGGCCCACAATGCTACTGTGTCAGGCAGGCTGAGACATACCCGGGGGGGGGGAAGGGGGGGCAAAGAAAGGTTGCGGGAAGGCAGAGGGTGTAGGCGGTATCTGGGAACAGATTGCATGGCAGCCTACAACCTGTGTGGTGTCAGGGATTGGGAGCTGGGCCAAGGGCACTGGGGGGATGCCGGTACTCGTTGTGCTGCTGCGGCGGAGCTATTTGCACCAGGGTGGCACCAATTAAGCTGTGTTCCTGCAGAGAGCAGGACAGTGTGCACGGGCTGGTCCAAACTCCCACCTCTCTTGCCCTGCTGCAGGAGTCTTCGTGCTCAACTTGGTTTGCCGTGATGCCCGGCTGAAGGAGTCTGTCCTGGCCACCCTCAAGGAGGTCTTCCCACTGCTTTACACACGCCGCATTGAAGGGGAGATCAACGAGATCCTGTTCTGCCAGCCCAGCCCCGAGGGCCGTCGGGACCCCACAGAGCTGGCTGCAGGTGCCCGGGTGCTGGAGGGGGACCTGCGGCAGCCTGGGCGCCCCTGGGACAGCTCGTACGTGCTGGCGGACATGCTGCAGGCTGTAAAGATCCTCTGTGAGGGGCCTTGATGCTGCTTGAATGAGAGAGGTGACCCTGTGTGGGTGCTTTGGCTCCACAGTGGAGGGGTGCCCATGGCTGTGATTGCCACCCCCAGGGAGCTGGTGGTGGCCTGGGTCTGCCTGAAGGACAGGACTGGTGTGGAGAGGTGTTCCCTGTAGCGTGGCTCCCTGGGAAGGGTCTGGGACAGTGGGAGGCTGTACAGCCCAAGGGGCAGCGTTGAGGTGGTGAGGGGAGGAAGGTGCTGCGGGTCTGGCGGGACTGTGTGTTTGAGTCTGTCCCCATTGCTTTCCCATTGTGGAAAAAGTATCCCTTCAACCATCCCCTTCCCTTCCACCACAGATGGCTCATTCCCTCTGATGCTGCCTCTCCCTATATCTCCAGCATCCCTGGTCACTGGTGTCTGTGCAAAGCCCCAGCCTTGCCCCAAGCCTGGTTGTGGATGTGTGGGTGGGCTGAGAGCTGTGAAAATAAAGTTCTCAGGGCTGCCCCAAGGCCCATGGTGCTTTGCTAGGCTTATTTCTGGAGCTCCCAGCACCCCTGGAAAAGGTACAGTTACTTCCACTCCTGAAGGGCATGTCCTGGGGGCAGGCAGCTGCCCCTTGTACCCCACTGCTCTCTCCCTACTTGCCTTCCCCAGACTGGACCTCACTACGTGCCCGTTCCTCCTCTGTGTTTCTTCAGCCATCACTACTGTAAACTGGGACCTGTAACCCCTGGGGCTCCCAACCCTCCTTCTCCCCCCTGCCCAGATGCGGGCTCGGGTCCTTGGGCATACCAACCCACTTGCCCAGCTGGGGCAGGTCAGCCGTCCTGCAGGACAAAAAGGCAGCAAGGAAACATCCATTGGGGTGTTCCCATGGCACCCTATTCCTGCACAGGTGGCTCATTTTGTCTCTCCAGTGGGTTTCAAAACCTGGTTCTTCCCTGCAAAGGTTTAGCTGAAGAACTGACCCATGGGTCCTGGCTGGTTACAGAGCAGCTGACTCTCTGGTGTGCCCTCGTTCATCAGGAGTCATATTTGGGGGGCTTGTCTTTCTCCCCTGCAACAACTGGTACCAACATGAATCTAAGACGTTGTGTCAAAGTGACCGATTTGCAGCCATCAAGGTGGCAACGTGCTTGGGCATCATGATGCTTTGCCATTGATCTTGCACCCTCACCCCTTGCTCACTTCTGCCGCTGGTACCCTGAGCAAGGACGTCTTTCTGGCAGCTGCTTCCTAAAGCAAACCCTCCCCAGCCACCTTTCCACAGTCCAGGGTGGTAATAACACACCAGAAGCAGCTCTGGGAGGGATCCGATACAGCCATTAGAATGGAGGCAACAGCAGCTTCATCTCAGCATCACTGCCAAAACCATCTTGCCAGCTTTGCAGCTCGTGCACCCTGTCCCACCAGGGTGTTGGTGGGCTGCTGCTCATCATCATGTCCTTCCTCAGTAGGACCCAGCTCTCCACCACCTGCAGGAAATCCAGCTTTGTTTAGAAAGCCAAGTGAGAGGGCATGTGAGCCTTATGGGGGCCATGGAAAGTGCACCCCAAGGGCTCTCAGCACTTGAACTTGTGGGGACCATGCAGGAGATAGGGGGCTGTTTGTGCCCAAGAGGCACTACAGCAGCTGTACCAGCAGAAAGTCTGTCCCTCCAATTAGTGCCTGTTACTAAATTTTAATTTGACAACAGGCTCTGCTTTGGAAACTGCTCTGTTCAGACCGCTTCTCTGATGCTCCCTGCCTTATTCCCCTTCACAGAGGGACAAATCAGTGCCCTACTTTCTCCCTGGTCTGGCCCGCTTCTATGCAAAGGGAGCAGATGCTTTTTTTAAGTAAGTGCTTTTGATGGTTCCCAGGCGCTGGAGGGTGGGGCTGGCCTGTTCCCTGACTCAGATAAAGGATGGCAGCGTGGGCGCGTGCCCTCGGTACGTTGCTTACCGCCTAGTCCCTCCCCTGTGCTGTAGCGTGTTTGGGTCAGCACGTGGTTGCTGGTCAATGGGAGAGACGAGGCTGGAGCTCAAGCTGGGTGAAGTCTGCCTGCCACCAAGCAGTTAGTTTCTAAAGCTCCTCTGTGATGAGCACTTTTTTGAAAGATATCTATTATCTAGCCAGCTTAGTGATGGCAAATTTCTCAACTGAATCAGCAGTGCTGTATTTAGTCTATTTTTAACTTAGTCTTCAATTCTCAGCATAATTCCAATGACACAGGTTTGTGTGTGTGCCCTTTATTTTACCCAAACCATCTCCTTTCTTCCCCAGGAGCTCGTACAAAGGCTGTGTTCATCTCTCCCGCGTCCAGTTCTGCCTTTCTGTTGTGCTTCCTAATTGCTGCATAACGCCACATCCGGGTGGAAAAACAAAAGCCATCTATTAGAAACAACATAAAGATGAAATCTTAGTTCATTGCAGCTGTCCTTGCAGCTACTGACAGCCCTACACGTTTGGTCTGGAAATCCATTTTAGCCAGAAAATTGGCAAATAAATGAGTGCTGCAAATACCTGAAATCTTCCTCTGCAGGTAAATTGCTGGGAAGCTGCAATAATTGATGTTTAGTAAATATTTCTCCCCTGGCAGCCAAAACATGCAGCTAATGTATACATTTGGCAACTGTGTCTCTGTTGAGTGTTTTGGCAATATACTCATGTTTACATCCCTTATTCCTCACTTCCTTCCTTTGCAGCGTAGGCACGCTGCAAGCAGCGGGCTGGAAACAAGCGCTGCTGTCACTTAGCAACCTCCCTTGGCTTTGAGATGTTGACTTTATTCCTTTCTAGATTTCCCAGCACAAAAAGAGACAACCGAGTAACTCATTGCATGGCTTAGGCATGAGGCTGTAACCAGCCAGGGATGCTTCAGTCTGGTCCAGCCTGAATCCCTCTTGGAGCATCGTATCTGTGTCCAGCAAGTGAGGCAGTGGGAGTTGATGGATCAGCCCTGGGTTTTGTGATCGAGATCAGTGGAGATGCTTTGGCCCAGGGTAACTCTGTGGCCAGGCAGCTGGCAGGATGATGAAGGTATGAGGCAGGCAGCAGTGGGGTACCACACATGTACCCCCTATGGAATAATCTCCTTGGGTGTCACAGCCCAGATCCCTGCTCTGCAGAAGGACTGGAAGTGGCTGGGCTCTCGAGAAGAGGGTGGAGGTGGATGGGGGACATACTGTCACCAGCTGAAAGTATGTCAAGCAGCTGGGAGAGATTTTGCAGTAATAGAAGCTGCAGGGACTGAGTGTTGAGGCTGATTCCCTCCAGCAGGGAAGAGCTCTGCTGGAGTGAGCCTGGCCTCGCTGGCTGGGGATGTTGCTGCTGCCCAGGCATGGCAGGGTCACAGCACAGCAAGGGCTGCAACAGCCACGTCCCAGAGGGTGGAAGTGCCTGGGAAGTGTTTTGTCGATGAATTCTTCTCTTGGGGAAGCACTTGGCTTGCCTGGCTTTGTGACTGAGGAAGCAGGCGGGCTGCCAGGCTGCAGTGAGGGAGTACGGCTCTTCTCTGGGGTGCTCAGGGCCGCAGGGAAACATCTCTGTGGGCTGCAATGCAGCATGGTGGCCTCTTTCTACCCTGCAGCTGGATGCACCTGACGAAAAGATCCAGCTGGAGATCACAGGGCAGCAGAGAGGCCATGGGGCAGGGACTGGGGTGTCACTGTCCTGTGGTCTGAGTCCGCAGTGCCAGAGGCTGCAGGGGAGAGGCAGAAAGCGCCTCCTATTTACAGGGGGAAATGCTGCAGCCGCTACTTCTAATCACAGCTCTGCAGCCTCTCTGGCTTTCTTTCACTGGTTTTAATTCTGTCTTTTGCAGCTTCAAGGTCTGAGCTCTTCTGCTGGCAGATGCGCAGGCAAAATGCTGACCGGCGGGTTCATGCCAGCACTGCAGAGCCAGGTGCTGCTGAGAACCTGGGAGCTACCCCATGCACGGGGCTCCTTGCCCACACCTCTCCCTGCTTTGCTCCCATCAGCTGCCTGAAAAGCTCTGCAAGACTCTGGGTTTGTAACTGAACCAAGAAGGAGGTGAGGAAGGTGCCTGGAGAGCAAAAGATCATGTGTGAAGGAGCCTGCCTCTTTAAATTCTTCCTGGAGGGAGAAGGATGCCGCCTTATCTGTGCTGTGCTCCCCCCGGGGTCCTGCCTGCTCTCCTGGCAGGGGAGCGTGCCTGGCTTTTCACCACAGGCATCTGCAAATCTCTGTTGTAGTTTACATATAACCCATTTTTCATGAAGGGAATTGTACCAGCATGTGTTTATAAAGCAGCCTGGGGACCTGATCCAAATGTCCTCAGTTTTATCGTCACGCTGCCTGGTTAGGAAGAAGTGCCTGTGGGTAAGGTTGTGGGCTGTAACGCTACAGCTGCGCCCGGAAACCGGACTATTTTTGCCTTATATTTTTCTGGAAGTCAGGGCAGGACAAACTTGCTGTCCATAGGCTCGATCTGAAATGCAGCGGAGGCTTTGGCAGGGCTGGGGGCCCCAGGCAGGCTGTGCTGGAGCCGGTGACATCTGGAAGCGGGCAGACAGCGCTGATGGAGACAGCGGGGCTGGCGTGCCACCCTGGGGAGCAGGGCACCCTTCCCGCTGTGTTAGGAAGAGGTGGTCGGCAAAGGTCTTCTCTCCTTGCTGAGCCTGTCACGTGGCAAAAGGAAATGATAAATATAATGGGGCGCAACTGAGTGGAGGGTAAAAATAGAACATGTTTAGCTGGCTAACTGGTGAAAAACACAGCTCTGTGCTCTCGGGCACTGCACCTGGTGCTCTCTAGGAAAACAGTTACTTGTATGGCTGTCTGATGCTGGTTTGGGTCTTTTTTTTTTCCAGGGTTATTTATTACAAGAAGCTTTGCAAGGGTCTCTGCTAGTACTGCCCGTTTCCTTTAGTTTAGCCACTCTGAATCTTGACAAATTCAGAAAGCCAGGCTGGGCTCCGCTCGGAGGTTTAGAACAAGCTGCCTGGAGAAGTCAGCTAGAAAAAGCAGGGGCCTGAAGCTATGCTTGGGTGCCCTTCCTCTCTTCTTCACTGCTCTCTTGGAGCTGTTGGAAAAACAAGCACCCTTGCGATAACATGGGCACGCATAAGGAAAATGTTCCTGCTTTTTCCAGGAGGTGAGAAATCTATACTGGGCTGCTCGTGGCTTTTTTGGGGGGAAAGCGCATTTTTGTAAGTGGCAGAGTCACAGGGTGAGTGTGGTTATTTAGTGGTTTTAACTCAGCTTCAACAGGAAAAAAAGTTTGGTTTGGAAACTTCCCAGACTTGGGGGAATAAGTCAAACTTTTCCTAATCATAGATTTTTTTTCTTTTCTTTTTCTCTCTTTCTCTTTTTTTTTTTTTTTTGTGGAATCAAACAAAAACTTAATTTAAAGCCCTAATGGTAAGGACAGTTCCCTAGGTTATCAGTTTGAAGGTGTGCATAGCGTTGGTCCTGAGGCATCCTGCCTTTTTTAATCTTCATATGTCTCTTGTGGATATGCAACCCTATCACCAGGCTGCTCTCCTACTGATCTTAATTATTTCATGGGGGCAGCGCAAAGTGCTCCGACACTTAGATGGGGTGGATTTGGTCAGAACACAATACTGTTCTTCCCGACTTCCAGCCTCTGTAGAAACCCATGAACTGGAGGAAGGCCAGGCAGCTACTCTAGTGCCTCCTAGCATAGCCTGCTCGCTCAGGAGTGGAGAAAAAAAATAATCATGCTGCTAATTGGCATAATTATGTCAATAACCCCCGGGCCCCATTTAGATAGAAATGCTTGAAAGGCTATGATGCTGGGGAGGTGATTTAACCTCAGCGGAAAAGCCACTGCTAGAGAAGCTGTCTCTGCATTATGCCGATTAAAAACTTTTTAGCCAGAGCTAAAGCAAACTGTTCATTTGTTTCCAGGGTTAGAAGTCAGCCTGTTGTAGAGAGTCATTTTTTACACTTATTGAGAGCTCTGGCCAAGAAGTTTTGATAATGCTCCAGATCATTAGTATCTGTCAGCCTACGGGATGTTCGCAGTTCCCTTTTGTTTTGCTTTTCTCGCTGAGCGAGGCCGGTGTCTGATTTAATACAGAGGATAACTTGTATTGCTGCAGGACTCCAAAGCCTCTGTTTTGGATATTTTTGTGTTGTGACTGCTGCCAGTAATCACAGATAAGTCTCTGTTGTTCGCCTGTGCTTTTAGCTCAGCCTCAGTTTGCATTTTTAATTGAACCCTCTGCAATGACATGGCTTGGACCTTGTTATCGCTTCCCTGCCTGTTCCTGAACCCCCTCACCTGTTACTGGCCCTGCTGGACCTGGCTTCTTGGTCTTGCCCTGACATGATTCCAGGGAACTCGTCTGACCCAGGCAGCACTCCTGCCCGTGGCTGAGTGTCATTGTCATTTGCCAGGGCCCCTTGTGTGCCGTGGGAATGGATCATGGTTCCCGCTGCTCTTGTTCTCATCACAGGCAGGAGCCGGGAGGAATTTGGCCAGCGGGACTGCTCCGAAATACCCTGCTCGGCAGATTGGGAAGTGTCGAAGCCAGCTGCCTGCCAGGTCCCGTGCCGGCAAGTGGGACCCAGCGCTCCTGGTTTGGTCCTGTTCCCAGTTTGGTGCCAAAGTTGTAGAGGTAGGGTGTACACAAACCTCCAGGCTGCCTTGGTGCTGGGTGCTAGAGAATGGCGTGGTTGGGCATGGCCTTGTGCCGGGGGCTCACGGGGGATGCCATGACCCCCTCCACCAGCAGGACAGGGTGGCTGGCTGGGGTCAGGGCTCCCAGGAGAGAGGGGCAGCATGGCTGTCCTGCGGGTTGGTGTGTGGACCTGGGCTGAACCATGGTCATCGTGCCCAAGTGTCCCATTACCAAGGGTCCATGTGTGGGGATGAGCCCACCCTGCCACTTGAGTGGGGTGGGTGGGCAGCGGGTGAGTGGAGACTCCAGGCTGCCGGGAGGAGCCCACAGATGCTCCCTGCAAGCTGGTGACTGGCAGGAGGCTCTGCTGGTGCCGGAGCACGGAGAGGCCTCTGCCACCGCAGGGAGGGCAGAGGGGACCCCACCACCGCCACGTGCTGCCCGGACTCAGCCCTGCCACCCCTGCACCGGGCGGGGGCGTGGCCGCACAGGGTGGGGGCGTGGCCTTTCCGAGGAGACCCCGCCCCCAGGCTCGGGGGTGGGACGCATGCGCAGTGCGCCGGTGTTACCTGTCAGCGGCGGCAGCGGGGAGGGGACGGCGCGGCGCGGCGGGATGGAGGGGCTCATCCCGCTCGTCAACCGGCTGCAGGACGCCTTCGCGGCGCTGGGCCAGAGCTGACTGCTCGACCTGCCGCAGATCGCCGTGGTGGGCGGGCAGAGCGCCGGCAAGAGCTCCGTGCTGGAGAACTGCGTCTCCAGGTGAGGCGGCGGGCACGATACCCCCTC